>NC_090450.1:345369223-345685116 GCF_031143425.1 Pleurodeles waltl | reverse complement strand
CTTGCTAGCTGCAAGGGTCACAGTTAGGGTTTTTGGATGCTTCTGTGGCCCAGGAGGGACCAGGATGTCGCCAATTGTGTGAGGAGACAGAGGGGGCGTCCAACAAGACAAAGAGCCCACTCAGAAGCAAGCAGCACCCGCAAAAGTGCTGGAACAGGCACTACAAAGTGGAGTGAACCGGAGCTCACCTGAAGTCACAAAGGAAGGTCCCACGACGCTGGAGGACAACTCAGGAGGTCGTGCACTGCAGGTTAGAGTGCCGGGGACCCAGGCTTGGCTGTGCACAAAGGAAATCCTGGAAGAGTGCACAGGAGCCGGAGCAGCTGCAAAACATGCGGTACCCAGCAATGCAGTCTAGCGTGGGGAGGCAAGGACTTACCTCCACCAAACTTGGACTGAAGAGTCACTGGACTGTGGGAGTCACTTGGACAGAGTTGCTGAGTTCAAGGGACCTCGCTCGTTGTGCTGAGAGGAGACCCAGAGGACCAGTGATGCAGTCTTTTGGTGCCTGCAGTTGCAGGGGGAAGATTCTGTCAACCCACAGGAGATTTCTTCGGAGCTTCTAGTGCAGAGAGGAGGCAGCCTACCCCCACAGCATGCACCACCAGGAAAACAGTCGAGAAGGCGGCCGGATCAGCGTTACAAGGTCGCAGTAGTCGTCTTTGCTACTTTGTTGCAGTTTTGCAGGCTTCCAGAGCAGTCAGCGGTCAGCGGTCGATTCCTTGGCAGAAGGTGAAGAGAGAGGTGAAGAGAGAGGTGAAGAGAGAGATGCAGAGGCTCTGATGAGCTCTTGCATTCGTTATCTAAAGAATTCTCCAAAGCAGAGACCCTAAATAGCCAGAAAAGGAGGTTTGGCTACCTAGGAGAGAGGATAGGCTAGCAACACCTGGAGGAGCCTATCAGAAGGAGTCTCTGACGTCACCTGCTGGCACTGGCCACTCAAAGTGGTCACTCCCCTTTCCTTTGTCCAGTTTCGTGCCAGAGCAGGGCTGGGGGATCCCTGAACCGGTGTAGACTGGCTTATGCAGAAATGGGCACCATCTGTGCCCATAAAAGCATTTCCAGAGGCTGGGGGAGGCTACTCCTCCCCAGCCCTAACACCTTTTTCCAAAGGGAGAGGGTGTAACACCCTCTCTCTGAGGAAGTCCTTTGTTCTGCCTTCCTGGGCCAAGCCTGGCTGGACCCCAGGAGGGCAGAAACCTGTCTGGGGGGTTGGCAGCAGCAGCAGCTGCAGTGAAACCCCGGGAAAGGTAGTTTGGCAGTATCCGGGTCTGAGCTAGAGACTCGGGGATCATGGAATTGTCTCCCCAATGCCAGAATGGCATTGGGGTGACAATTCCATGATCTTAGACATGTTACATGGCCATGTTCAGAGTTACCATTGTGACGCTATACATATGTCGTGACATATGTATAGTGCACGCGTGTAATGGTGTCCCCGCACTCACAAAGTCCGGGGAATTTGCCCTGAACAATGTGGGAGCACCTTGGCTAGTGCCAGAGTGCCCACACACTAAGTAACTTAGCACCTAACCTTTACCAGGTAAAGGTTAGACATATAGGTGACTTATAAGTTACTTAAGTGCAGTGGTAAATGGCTGTGAAATAATGTGGACGTTATTTCACTCAGGCTGCAATGGCAGGCCTGTGTAAGAATTGTCAGAGCTCCCTACGGGTGGCACAAGAAATGCTGCAGCCCATAGGGATCTCATGGGACCCCAATACCCTGGGTATCACAGTACCATATACTAGGGAATTATAAGGGTGTTCCAGTATGCCAATGTAAATTGGTGAAATTGGTCACTAGCCTGTTAGTGACAATGTGGAAAGAAATGAGAGAGCATAACCACTGATGTTCTGGTTAGCAGAGCCTCAGTGAGACAGTTAGTCATAACACAGGTAACACAGGGCACACTTATGAGCACTGGGGCCCTGTCTGGCAGGGTCCCAGTGACACATACAACTAAAACAACATATATACAGTGAAATATGGGGGTAACATGCCAGGCAAGATGGTACTTTCTTACACAACCCCCCTCCCCCAAACGAAGGACAATAAGACTAGCCATGACCTGATGAGTCTTCATTGTCTAAGTGGAAATATCTGGAGAGTCCATCTGCATTGGAGTGGGTACTCCCAGGTCTATGTTCCACTGTATAGTCCAGGGATACTCAAAGTACGGCCCGCGGGCCTCATGCGGCCCCTCTGACCTTTACATGCGGCCCCTTGGGCAACAGGAGCACTGGGCAGCTGTTTGCTTGACTCTGCGCTAACAATAAAAATATGAAATACACACTCAATCATTTATTTCAAACTTAATTGGTGTTAAAGAAAGGAAGTAACTAGGGCCTCCTGCACTTAACTTTAGAAACGCCTTCATTTTTAAAGACATCTTGCAGCACAAGTGTAAAACTAACAGTCCCTTCAAAATTAAAAAAGTGTATTTAGTTAACATGCAGAACCTTTTTGCCTTAGTACAATTTATTTTGTCAGTGCATTGAGATGTATTCCTTTAAAAGTGATAGTTTTCAAACATACATTTGGAGACATACATTTTGAAACATTAATTATTTCCCTTACCCTGAGAACACCACCAATAGTAAATTAAAGTGGCAAGTCTCTTGGGATGAGCACTTTATGGGTGGCCTGGGTTCCTATCATACATTAACATTATAGTTTATTAAATCAAACATAGAAGCAGGTTTTGTGCAGCGCGCACCATGAATCATGTATTTCGAGGTCATCTTAAATGTGATAATGCAGAAAAAGAAGGGAAAGTGAGACTAAACAATTGCCTAGGATCACACAATTTGGAAAAGTGCGTAAGCCGGGATTCATTCCAGGTTTTCTGGTTTCCCTTTGTTTATTTCAGCCACTAGATGTATATCATTTGCTTCTCCTACACCTGCCTTGCCACCAATCCCCCCAGCCACCCCACTTGACCGCCACTACCCTGGCATCAATGCGGCCCCCGGGTACATCACAGACCAAACGGCCCCTGGGAAAATGTTTGCGAGTACCCATGGTATAGTCCATTCCCTGTAGGGATATGGATCACCTCAACAATTTAGGGTTTTCACCTTTCATTTGTTTTAGCCAAAGTAGAGGTTTGTGGTCTGTCTGAACAATGAAGTGAGTGCCAAACAGGTATGGCCTCAACTTCTTCAGTGCCCAGACCACAGCAAAGGCCTCCCTCTCTATGGCAGACCAACGCTTTTCTCTAGGGGTCAACCTCCTGCTGATAAAAGCAACAGGTTGATCCTGGCCCTCAGAATTAAGTTGTGATAAGACTGCCCCTACCCCTAATTCAGATGCATCAGTTTGGACAATTAATTTTTTGGAGTAACAGGGGCTTTTCAGGACAGGTGCAGAGCACATGGCCTGCTTCAGCTCCTCAAAAGCTTTCTGACAGTTTGCTGTCCATAATACCTTTTTAGGCATTTTCTTAGATGTGAGGTCATTAAGAGGGGCTGCAATGGAGCCATAGTTCTTTATGAACCTCCTGTAGTACCCAGTGAGGCCTAAAAAGGCTCTCACCTGAGTCTGAGTTGTAGGGGGAACCCAATCTATGATAGTTTGGATTTTCCCCTGAAGTAGTGCAATCTGTTCTCCACCTACCAGGTGTCCCAGATAAACCACTTTCCCCTGCCCTATCTGGCACTTTGAAGCCTTGATAGTGAGGCCTGCCTTTTGCAGGGCCTCCAAAACTTTCCACAGGTGGACCAGGTGATCATCCCAGGTGGAGCTAAAGACAGCTATATCATCTAGATATGCTGCACTAAAAGCCTCCAACCCTTGTAGGACTGTATTCACCAACCTCTGAAAAGTGGCAGGTGCATTTTTCAAACCAAAGGGCATTACTGTGAATTGGTAGTGCCCTCCAATGGTGGAAAATGCAGTTTTTGCTTTTGCATCCTCTGATAACTTGATCTGCCAATACCCTGCAGTCAAATCAAAGGTGCTTAGATACTTGGCAGATGCCAGTGTATCTATTAGCTCATCTGTCCTGGGTATAGGGTGAGCATCAGTTTTAGTTACCTGGTTGAGACCTCTGTAATCAACACAAAATCTCATTTCCCTTTTCCCATCTTTGGAATGAGGTTTTGATACAAGTACCACAGGAGAGGCCCATGGACTTTCAGAGTGCTCAACCACTCCTAGTTCAAGCATTTTCTGAACTTCTTGTTTTATGCAGTCTCTGACATGGTCAGGCTGCCTATAGATCTTACTTTTGACAGGCAAGCTGTCTCCAGTATCTACAGTGTGCTCACACCAAGAAGTGGTGCCTGGCACAGTAGAAAAGAGTTCAGAAAACTGACCCAGGAGATTTATGCAGTGGTCTTTCTGCTCAGCAGTAAGACAATCTGCCAGAACTACACCTTCCACTAGAGCATCTTGTTCTGTGGAAGAGAAGAGATCAGGGAGAGGGTCACTCTCTTCTTCCTGTCCTTCATCTGTTGCCATGAGCAGGGTGAGATCAGCCCTGTCATAGTAGGGTTTCAGGCGATTGACATGGAGCACCCTAAGGGGACTCCTGGCAGTGCCTAAGTCAACCAAGTAGGTGACTTCTCCCTTTTTTTCAACAATAATGTGGGGACCACTCCATTTGTCTTGGAGTGCTCTTGGGGCCACGGGCCCCAAGACCCACACTTTCTGCCCTGGTTGGTACTGAATCAGAACAGCCTTCTGGTCATGCCATTGCTTTTGGAGCTCTTGGCTGGCCTGAAGGTTTTTACTGGCCTTTTTCATGTACTCAGCCATTCTAGATCTTAGGCCAAGTACATAGTCCACTATGTCTTGCTTAGGAGCTTTTAAAGGTTGTTCCCAACCCTCCTTTACAAGTGTTAGAGGACCTCCACAGGGTGTCCAAATAGGAGTTCAAAGGGGCTGAAGCCCACTCCTTTTTGGGGTACCTCCCTGTAAGCAAAAAGGAGGCAAGGTAACAGGACATCCCATCTCCTCCGGAGTTTTTCAGGGAGTCCCATTATCATTCCTTTGAGAGTTTTATTAAATCTCTCAACCAGTCCATTTGTTTGTGGATGATAGGTTGTGGTGAACTTGTATGTCACACCACATTCCTTCCACATGGCCTTTAAGTAAGCAGACATGAAATTGCTTCCCCTGTCTGATACCACCTCTTTTGGGAAGCCCACCCTGGAAAAGATTCCCAGGAGGGCCTTTGCCACTGCAGGAGCTGTAGTGGTCCTTAGAGGAATTGCTTCAGGATATCTGGTGGCATGGTCCACTACCACCAAGATAAACCTATTGCCTGAAGCAGTAGGAGGGTCAAGGGGGGCCAACTATGTCAACCCCTACCCTTATAAAAGGGAACCCAAACCACAGGTAGTGGAATAAGGGGTGCCTTTGGAGTTCCACCTGTTTTGCCACTGGCTTGACAGGTTTCACAGGACTTACACAATTCCTTTGTGTCCTCTGACATTTTAGGCCAATGAAACAAGGGGACAAGCCTGTCCCAAGTTTTCATTTGCCCTAAATGTCCAGCTAAGGGAATGTCGTGAGCTAGAGTTAGGAGGAACTCTCTGTATTGCTGAGGAATCACCAATCTCCTGGCAGCTCCAGGTTTTGGATCCCTTGCTTCAGTATACAAGAGGTTGTCCTCCCAGTAAACTCTGAGAGTCACTGACATCCCCATTTGCTTGTTTGACAGCTTGCTGTCTTAGACCCTCTAGTGTGGGACATGTCTGCTGTGCCACACTCAGCTCCTCCCTGGCAGGCCCTCCTCCACCCAAAAGCTCAGCAGTGTCTGCTTCCAGCTCCTCTGGTGTAGGTTCTGCACAGGGTGGAAATTCTTCTTCCTCAGAAGTTGAATCCACTGTAGAGGGAGGGATAGTAGGTAGTGTTTTACCTTTGCTAACCCTAGCTTTAGGGAGCACTTGGTCCATTCTTCCAGGATCCAAGTCACCCTGTCCTTTTTGCTTTTTGGCCTGAGCTCTGGTTAAAGCAAAAATATGCCCTGGAATGCCCAGCATTGCAGCATGAGCCTCCAACTCCACTTCTGCCCTAGCTGATGTCTCTAAATCGTTCCCTAGTAGACAGTCTACAGGTAAATCTGAGGCTACCACAACTTTCTTTGGACCAGTAACCCCCCCCAGTTGAGATTTACAACAGCCATGGGGTGGCTAAATGTGTTGTTGTGAGCATCGGTTACTTGGTACTGGTGACCAAGTAGGTGTTGTTCAGGGTGGACCAGTTTCTCTATTACCATTGTAACACTGGCACCTGTGTTCCTGTAGGCCTGAACCTCAACACCATTTATTAGGGGAAGTTGCTTGTACTTATCCATATTAAGGGGACAAGCAACCAAGGTGGCCAAATCAATGGCCCCCTCAGAGACTAACACAGCCTCTGTGGTCTCCCTAACAAGACCAACCCCAACTAAATTACCAAAAGTGAGCCCAGCTACTCCCTTGGATTGGCTATTAGTAGGTCTGCTCCCACCACCACTGCTATTACTAGGGACACTAGGTGTAGCAGCAGAGGTTGTAGTGGTAGGAGGCTTGGTGCTTTTCTTTGGGCAACTGGGATCAGTTGTCCAATGGCCTTTTATTTTACATAAATAGCACCATGGTTTCTTTTCTTTATTTTGATTTGAAAAGGATTTGGGCCCACCACCCCCACCAGAGTATTTTTGTGGGCCTGATGAAGACTCATTTTTAGATTTGTCTCCACCCTTGTCAGAAGACTTACCATCCTTCTTCTTGCCATCCTTGTCACCACCTGTATGAACTTTTCTGTTCACCCTTGTTCTGACCCATTTGTCTGCCTTCTTTCCCAATTCTTGGGGGGAGGTCAGATCAGAGTCTACCAGGTACTGGTGTAACAAATCAGACACACAATTATTAAGAATATGCTCTCTCAGGATTAAGTTATACAGGCTTTCATAGTCAGAAACTTTACTGCCATGTAACCACCCCTCCAAGGCCTTCACTGAATGGTCAACAAAGTCTACCCAGTCTTGTGAAGACTCCTTTTTGGTTTCTCTGAACTTGATCCTGTACTGTTCAGTGGTTAAGCCATAACCATCAAGGAGTGTATTCTTAAGAACTGTAAAATCATTGGCATCACTTTCCTCAACAGTAAGGAGCCTATCCCTACCCTTTCCACTGAAAGATAGCCATAGGATAGCAGCCCACTGCCTTTGAGGGACCCCCTGTACATTACAGGCCCTCTAAAGTGCAGCAAACCACTTGTTAATGTCATCCCCCTCCTTGTAAGGGGGAACTATCTTGTGCAGATTCCTAGAATCATGCTCTTTTACAGGATTACTATCTGTAATACTGCTGCTGCCACCATGGGGTCCAAACCCCAACCTCTGTCTTTCTTTTTCTAAATCAAATGCTTGCCTATCTAAATCCAGCTGTTGCTTCTTGAGCTTCAGACTGGATTCTTCCACTCTCAATCTATTGAGCTCCCTTTCTAACACTGTCATCAGGGTGAGTAGGCTGGGCATGCTTTGACACAGAAGAATGGTGAGAATGAACAGAGGGAGACCTGTCCATAACAGATGGCACTCTAACAACCTGGCCTAAAGGAGCTATCTCTATACTATGATGAGAACTCACATCAGTACCAGTGCTGCTAGGTGGTCTGCTAATGGGCAGGTTGAGAAGGTTCCCTTCTAAATCCTTTACTGGGGGTGCCCCAGAATCAGAGTGGGAACCATCAGCTAATCTCTCACCAGAAGTGCCAACTTTGGTCTTATCGTGTTCAATGAGCATATTAACTAACAGTTCTCTTGAGGGATTCTTCCCTACCCCTAAACCTCTTTCAATGCAGAGACTCCTTGCTCCTTTCCAGCTAAGGTGATCATAAGCAAGTTTGGTCAGATCAACAGTTTGACCTGTGCCAGACATTATAGAAAAGGTTTAAAGGACAGAAAAAGAAAGAAAAAGTTTCAGAACTTTTTAAAGAACAGAATAAAACCTTTTAAACCTTTTAAGAACTTTTTGAAAGTTTTAGAGGTACTTTTCAGCACTTAGCAAAAGAGTAAGAGAAGAAAAGCAAAACTTTTTGGTTAGGTGTACATACACTGAACTTGTTTTGTATATTTTTCTCTTATGAAAAGTACAAAATGACAAAGTGGTAAGTAGTTGCAAGTACTTATCCCACCGCTGCACAACCAATGTAGGAGGCTGGCCTGGCTTGTAGTGATTACCAAGGGGTACTTACACCTTGCACCAGGTCCAGGTATCCCTTATTAGTGTAGAGGGGTGTCTAGCAGCTTAGGCTTATAGAAAAGGTAGCTTAGCAGAGCAGCTTAGGCTGAACTAGGAGGTGTGTAAAGCTCCTACTATACCACTGGTGTCATATGCACAATATCATAAGAAAACACAATACACAGATATACTAAAAATAAAGGTACTTTATTTTTATGACAATATGCCAAAGTATCTCAGTGAGTACCCTCAGTATGAGGATAGCAAATATACACAAGATATATGTACACAATACCAAAATATTCAGTAATAGCAACAGAAAACAGTGCAAACAATGTATAGTCACAATAGAATGCAATGGGAGCACATAGGTGTAGGGGCAACACAAACCATATACTCTAGAAGTGGAATGCGAACCACGAATGGACCCCAAACCTATGTGACCTCGTAGAGGGTCGCTGGGACTGTAAGAAAACAGTGAGGGTTAGAAAAATAGCCCACCCCAAGACCCTGAAAAGTGGGTGCAAAGTGCACCTAAGTTCCCCAAAGAGCACAGAAGTAGTGATAGGGGAATTCTGCAAGGAAGACCAACACCAGCAATGCAACAACAATGGATTTCCTGACGAGAGTACCTGTGGAACAAGGGGACCAAGTCCAAGAGTCACGATCAAGTCGGGAGTGGGCAGATGCCCAGGAAATGCCAGCTGTGGGTGCAAAGAAGCTGCCACCGGATGGTAGAAGCTGTGGATTCTGCAAAAACGACAAGGGCTAGAAACTTCCTCTTTGGAGGATGGATGTCCCACGTCGTGAAGAAGCTTGCAGAGGTGTTTCTGTGCAGAAAGACCGCAAACAAGCCTTGCTAGCTGCAAGGGTTGCGGTTAGGGTTTTTGGATGCTGCTGTGGCCCAGGAGGGACCAGGATGTCGCCAATTGTGTGAGGAGACAGAGGGGGCGTCCAGCAAGACAAAGAGCCCACTCAAAAGCAAGCAGCATCTGCAGAAGTGCCAGAACAGGCACTACAAAGTGGAGTGAACCGGAGCTCACCTGAAGTCACAAAGGAAGGTCCCACGACGCTGGAGGACAACTCAGGAGGTCGTGCACTGCAGGTTAGAGTGCCGGGGACCCAGGCTTGGCTGAGCACAAAGGAAATCCTGGAAGAGTGCACAGGAGCCGGAGCAGCTGCAAAACACGCGGTACCCAGCAATGCAGTCTAGCGTGGGGAGGCAAGGACTTACCTCCACCAAACTTGGACTGAAGAGTCACTGGACTGTGGGAGTCACTTGGACAGAGTTGCTGAGTTCAAGGGACCTCGCTCGTCGTGCTGAGAGGAGACCCAGAGGACTGGTGATGCAGTCTTTTGGTGCCTGCGGTTGCAGGGGGAAGATTCCGTCGACCCACGGGAGATTCCTTCAGAGCTTCTAGTGCAGAGAGGAGGCAGACTACCCCCACAGCATGCACCACCAGGAAAACAGTCCCGAAGGCGGCCGGATCAGCGTTACAAGGTCGCAGTAGTCGTCTTTGCTACTTTGTTGCAGTTTTGCAGGCTTCCAGAGCAGTCAGCTGTCGATTCCTGGGCAGAAGGTGAAGAGAGAGATGCAGAGGAACTCTGATGAGCTCTTGCATTCGTTATCTAAAGAATTCCCCAAAGCAGAGACCCTAAATAGCCAGAAAAGGAGGTTTGGCTACCTAGGAGAGAGGTTAGGCTAGCAACACCTGGAGGAGCCTATCAGAAGGAGTCTCTGACGTCACCTGCTGGCACTGGCCACTCAGAGCAGTCCAGTGTGCCAGCAGCACCTCTGTTTCCAAGATGGCAGAGGTCTGGAGCACACTGGAGGAGCTCTGGGCACCTCCCAGGGGAGGTGCAGGTCAGGGGAGTGGTCATTCCCCTTTCCTTTGTCCAGAGTCGCACTAGAGCAGGGCTGGGGGATCCCTGAACCGGTGTAGACTGGCTTATGCAGAAATGGGCACCATCTGTGCCCATGAAAGCATTTCCAGAGGCTGGGGGAGGCTACTCCTCCCCAGCCCTAACACCTTTTTCCAAAGGGAGAGGGTGTAACACCCTCTCTCTGAGGAAGTCCTTTGTTCTGCCTTCCTGGGCCAAGCCTGGCTGGACCCCAGGAGGGCAGAAACCTGTCTGGGGGGTTGGCAGCAGCAGCAGCTGCAGTGAAACCCCGGGAAAGGTAGTTTGGCAGTACCCGGGTCTGAGCTAGAGACTCGGGGGATCATGGAATTGTCTCCCCAATGCCAGAATGGCATTGGGGTGACAATTCCATGATCTTAGACATGTTACATGGCCATGTTCGGAGTTACCATTGTGACGCTATACATATGTTGTGACATATGTATAGTGCACGCGTGTAATGGTGTCCCCGCACTCACAAAGTCCGGGGAATTTGCCCTGAACAATGTGGGAGCACCTTGGCTAGTGCCAGGGTGCCCACACACTAAGTAACTTAGCACCCAACCTTTACCAGGTAAAGGTTAGACATATAGGTGGCTTATAAGTTACTTAAGTGCAGTGGTAAATGGCTGTGCAATAACGTGGACGTTATTTCACTCAGGCTGCAATGGCAGGCCTGTGTAAGAATTGTCAGAGCTCCCTATGGGTGGCACAAGAAATGCTGCAGCCCATAGGGGTCTCATGGGACCCCAATACCCTGGGTACCTCAGTACCATATACTAGGGAATTATAAGGGTGTTCCAGTATGCCAATGTAAATTGGTGAAATTGGTCACTTGCCTGTTAGTGACAATTTGGAAAGAAATGAGAGAGCATAACCACTGAGGTTCTGGTTAGCAGAGCCTCAGTGAGACAGTTAGTCATAACACAGGTAACACATACAGGGCACACTTATGAGCACTGGGGCCCTGGATGGCAGGGTCCCAGTGACACATACAACTAAAACAACATATATACAGTGAAATATGGGGGTAACATGCCAGGCAAGATGGTACTTTCCTACAAATGCTACTAGTGGGCCTGCAGCACAGATTGCGCCTTGCACTGAAGTAGCCTTTCAAACTTGTCTTATGTCTGCCACTGCAATGCCTGCATGCACAGTTTCTGCCACACAGACTTGACAATTCAAACACTTGCCAAGGCCTGAACTCCCCTTTTACTACACCTCAGTCACTGCTAAGGTAGGTTCTAGATAGCCCTATGGGTGCAGTGCTTTGTATGTAAAAGGTAGAACATGGACTTTTATGTTTTACATGCCCTAGTAGTGACAAACAGCCTATTTTGTTTTTCACTACTGTGAGTGATGCTCCTCTCATAGATATGCATTGGGAATTCATATATATATATATATATATACACACACACATCAATAGTAATTTCTGATCTGTGAGTAGTAGTTTGGGCATGTTTGGTATGTTTGGAATGGTAGTGATCCTACTTACTGGTGTAGTCGGATTTTACATTGCTATTTTAGAAATGACACTTTTAGAAAGTAGGCATTTCTCAATGCTTATTACTCCAGTGCTTTGCAGCCGGACTCCAATCCATGTCTAGGACAGAGTGGCAGCTACACTTTGTGCATACCTTCCAAACAGCCATAACACAGGAGTGGCTGGGTGTAACACAAGAGGCATCTGCATACTGACAGTGACAGTCATCCTTGGTTGAGGAGAGAGAGGGTTGTTCACACCTTACATGTAAATAGGATGTGCCCTGTGCTCACACAATGGGCTGATTGCCCCCTACTGATTTCAGGAGACAGGGATGGGTTGAAAGGGTTCTGTGAAAGTCACCTTTTGAACAAAGAGAATTCCAGTATAAGTACAGATACTCTGACCCCATGTTTTTAGAGCACATTTGGGACAAGGACATTGTGAGAAAGTAGCCTCTTTCTAGAATGGTTACTCCCACTTTCGGAGTGTTTGTTAGTGTGTGTCAGTGTGTTTTTACTGTCTCACTGGCATCCTGCTAGCCTGGACCCCAGTGCTCATAGTAAAAACCCTATTTGTCAGTGTGTTTGCCTGACTCACTGGGATCCTGCTGGCCAGGACCCCATTGCTCATAGTTTGTGGCCTAATGTGTGTGTTGTCAGTAGTGCTTAACTGTGTTACTGAAGTTCTGCTAACCAGAACTCCAGTGCTTATGCTCTCTCTGCTTCCTAATTAGTCACTATAGTTTAGTGACTTCATATTCCAATTCCAATTGGCACACTGGACTGTAGGAAAGTACCATCTTTCTTGGCATGTTACCCCATTTTTGTCTGTATGTCAGTATGTTTTTGCCTGTCTCACTGGGATCCTGCTGGTCAGGACCCCAGTGTTCATAGTTTATGGCCTAATGTGTGTCTGTGTAGCACTTAACTGTGTCACAGAGGCTGTGCTAATCAGAACCTCAGTGCTTATGCTCTCTCTGCTTTTGAATTTGTCACTATAGGCTAGCGACTTCATTTACCAATTTCAATTTGCACCCTGGACCTCCTTAGAAGTCCCTAGTATGTGGTACCTAGGTACCCAGGGCATTGGGGTTCCAGGATATCTTTGTGGGCTGCAGCATTTCTTTTGCTACCCATAAGGTGCTCAGATAAACCTTTCTTCAGGACTGCCACTACAGCCTGCGTGAAATAGTGCACACACTATTTCACAGCCATTTTCACTGCACTTAAGTAACTTAAAAGTCACCTAAATGTCCAACCTTCATTACTGAAGGCTAGGTGCAAAGTTACTAAGTATGAGGGCACCCTTGCACTAGCAAAGGTGCCTCCACGCTGTCCAGGGGCAATTCCTCGGACTTCATGATTGCGGGGATACCATTACACGTGTGCACTACATATAGGTCAATACCTATATATAGATTCATAATAGTAACTCGGAATATCGCCAAGTAAGGTGTCTAAGATCATGGAATTGTCCCCCCCATTCCAAATATGGTATTGGGGGGGCAATTCCATGCATCCTGGGGGCTCCACCATGGACCCCAGTACTACCAAGCCAGCTCTCTGAGGTTTGCACTGCACCTACACTTGCTGCCACCTCACAGACAGGGTTCTGCCCTCCTGGGGCCTGGGCAGCTCAATCCCAGGAAGGCAGAACAAAGCATTTCCTTTGGGAGGAGGGTGTTACACTCTTTCCCTTTGGAAATAGGTGTTACAGGCTTGGAAGGGGTAGCCTCCCAGAGCCTCTGGAAATGCTTTGAAGGGCACAAATGGTGCCCTCCTTGCATAAACCAGTCTACACCGGTTCAGGAACCCCCAGTCCCTGCTCTGGCACAAAACTGGACAAAGGAAAAGGGAGTGACCACTCCCCTGTCCTTCACCACCCCAGGGGTGGTGCCCAGAGCTCCTCCAGTGTGTCCCTGGTGTAAGCCATCTTGTTTTCCAAGGTGTGGGGACACTCTGGAGATCTCTGAGTGGCCAGTGCCAGCAGGTAATGTCAGAGACCCTTCCTGATAGGTGTATACCTGGGTAGGCAGCCAATCCCCCTCTCAGGGCTCTTTAGGGTCTCTCCTGTGGGTTCCTCTTCAGATTCAGCTTGCAAGTTTCCTCCAGGAATCCTCTGCTTCAGTTTCTGACCGTCGGAACAACCGCAGACTGGTCCAGGAACCGCTGTAACTGCAACAAAGTATCCAGAAAGGCTACTGTGACCCTGCAACTTCAGCTCCAGCCAGCAACTGCAACACTTTCGAAGGTGTGTACGCTCTGAGGCTTCCCTGCCTTCACCCTGCACCAGACGAACTGAAGGAATGTCCAGTGGAGTGACGAAGTCACTTCCCTGCTCCTGCAGGCACTTTCCAAGACTACAACCGGTTCTCTGGGACTCCTCTCCTGACAACGAACGTGCTCCCAGGAACACAGGTGGTGGACCCATCCGACCCAGACTGCCCTACGGTCCATCTGTCCAAATTTGGCAGAGGTAAGAGCTTGTCTTCACGGTTTGCGACAGTATCCCTGTGCACCACGTCATCTCTAGCTCCTTAGGCTTCTGTTTACTTCTTCCAAGAATCCTTTGTGCACAGTGTAGCCCAGGTCCTCAGCACTCCATCCTGCCACACACAACTCGCTGAGTTGTTCTCCGGTGGCATGGGACCTTCTTTTGTTGTGCTGCACCAACCGGAATTTGCACCTTCTTTGTCCCCGTGTCCTGGGACTCCTGTGGGTGCTGCCTGGTCATCTGTGGCCTCTCTCCAGTGTTGGGAGTCCCCTCTGCCTCCTCAGTCCGAGTTGAGGCCCCCAGGTCCCTCCTGGGTCCAGGCAGCGCCATTTTGATGCAAATCATGACCTTGCTTGAACCAAGGCTTGTTGGACTACTCCAGAGACGTAAACTGCCTGCTTCAAACTTCTCGACATGCGAGATCTCCTGCCCACATCCATCTTCTTTGGTGCCCTTCTGCAGACTTCTTCTAACAGAAGAATCCTCTTTTGCACCATCTTCTAGGTTGGCAGGGGCTCCTGTCCTTCCTGGAATCTTCTGCGACTTCTGGACATGGTCTCCTCTCTTCACAGGTCTTCAGGTCCAGGATTCCACTTTTTGTTGCTTGCAGTCTTGCTTGGTTCTTGCAATAACTCTAATCACGACTTGTAGTGTGTCCTGAGGAAACTTGCAGTACTTTACTCCTACTTTCCTGGGCTCTGGGGTAGGGTATTTTACTTATTTTTGGTGTTTACTTAAACTCCCAGCACCCCTCTACACACTACACTTGTCTAGGGGGGAATTTGTGATTCACATTCCACTTTCTCAGTATATGGTTTGTGTTGCCCCTAGGCCTATTGCATTCTATTGTATTTTCTAATGTTTGCTCTATTCTATGACAATTTACTTACCTGATTTTGGTCTCTAGTGTATAAATTGTGTATAATACTTACCTACAGAAGGAGTATTGCCTCTAAGATATTTTTGGCCTTGTGTCACTAAAATAAAGTACCTTTATTTTTGGTAACACTGAGTATTGTTTTTTATTGTGTATAAGTACTCTGTAACCATAGTGGTATTGCAGAAGCTTTGCATGTCTCCTAGTGCAGCCTAAACTGCTCTGCTACAGCTACCTCTGGGAAACCTAAGTTGCTATAACACTGCCTACATTTCACTAATAAGGGATGACTGGACCTGGTATAAGGTTTAAGTAACTAGGGTACCCACTACAAACCAGGCCAGCCTCCTACAGACACCCTGTCAGGAAGGAGGACCGCTGTGCTGCCAGGAGGAATTGCCACTCTGCACTGCAATTGCTGTGTTGGCATATTGCTGCTGTGTGCTGAACTGTAGGAGGGACTGACACTTTATTGCTGTTCTGTTGTGTTGGCCTGCTGCCAGCTGCCCCTGGACTCTAACTGCCAGGAGGAACCACCTTTTTAACACCCTAACTTGTTGTGTGCTGCCCTTCCTGCCCTCTTGTGCCCCCTCCAAGTGCCTCCCAAGGAGCCCTGCAAAGGGGAAATGCTGGTTCCTGGCCCTTGATTTCTTCAACTTAGCATGTGAAGTGGATTCTCCCTTTCATTCCTTAGCGTGTGAAGAGTGCTTTCTTCTCAATTTCTTTAGCATGTGGGAAACACTTTATCCTCCACTGCTTTTATGCTCTGTACATGAGGAGCGCTTGCCTCCTTTTATTTACTTTTTTTTGCCTTTTCCTGAGCAATTGGGGAGCACTCTGTGACAACCAGCAATTCAGGTGCCTCCCGCGGGTGCTGAGAGGGAAGTGGTAAGTGAGAGATCCTTGATGAGGGAAGCCGGGGCCAACATCCAGGGAAGACCTCACTGCAATGTGGGGCCCAGCTGTCACCTCTGTTCCACGAGGGAGAAGTTGCACTGGTGCACTCCTCGCCCAACCCCAGATACTGTCTTCCTTGACCCTCGTCTGAAGGGGGAGATAGCAAAAAGTCTTTACCGCAGCACCACGCGATCACGGGCTGCCGAACTTTGATTTGGGAGCAAGCTCGGCCACCACTGCTGCACAGGGGTGCCCCCTCTCCCCCAGCAGGAATGTAGTCTCTCAAGTGGTCACACACAGGGGCTCCCACACACCTACCTCTGACACGGCAGAGCTGTCCTGTGTTGTAGTAGCTGCATCGTATGCTTGGAGCAGCTGTCATTTGACCTAACTGGTAGGCAGGAAGGTCCAAAAAGGGCTCCCCCATCAAACCCTACAGTGGTGGTTCCTCCTCCCACAGATCATACATTGGGGAAGATCTCTTCGCCAACTAAGGATTACGGGGGGTACACCTCAATGGAGGCCCCCCCTCCCCGAGCGTGCCATAAACTGGCAGGGGGTGTGAGTTACTGTAGTCCATATAGTAGTACTGCAGGGCCTCCTGTGCCCTAAAGTTTAGGAAGAGCGCAGGTGCACCACAAACTAAGATGAGCAAAATGATAACAGTGAACGCTATTGCTGTGATCACATTATACGCACAGTACCTGTGATTTGTGTCTCCAAACAGGGTTCCATCTCTTGCATTGGTGGTGATACGGGGAGGGATGTGTGTACGGGAGGCACATGGTCATGATCCACGTGAGGTGCTTATGCTGATTAGTAACTCAGGATGTCTTCCCTACCCGGGTTGCATTACTCATCCTCATGCAATGATTTGTGTAACTTGTTTATCACAGCCAAAGGATTTATGGGTGCTTACTTATGTGGAGATATTATGGGGGTCATTCAGACCCCGGCGGGTGGCGGGAGCCGCCCGCCTGGAGGGAACCGCCATATGGCCGCTCCGCGGTCGAAAGACCGCGGAGGCCATTCTGGCTTTCCCACTGGGCTGGCGGGCGACCGCCAGCAGGCCGCCCGCCAGCCCAGCGGGAAACCCCTTCCCACGAGGAAGCCGGCTCCGAATGGAGCTGGCGGAGTGGGAAGGTGCGACGGGTGCAGTTGCACCCGTCGCGAATTCCAGTGTCTGCTGAGCAGACACTGGAATTCAAAGTGGGGCCCTCTTATGGGGGCCCCTGCAGTGCCCATGCCATTGGCATGGGCACTGCAGGGGCCCCCACGACACCCCTCACCGCCATCCTGTTCCTGGCGGTTCCAGGAACAGGATGGCGGTGAGGGGGTCGGAATCCCCCATGGCAGCGGAAAACCGGCGGGAGACCGCCGGTTTTCCTGGTCTGACCGTGGCCAAACCGCTGCGGTCAGAATGCCCTGCGGGGCACCGCTAGCCTGTTGGCGGTGCTCCCGCATCCCCGGGCCGGGGTCGGAATGAGCCCCTATGTGTCTTCTGTTACTATATCTGACTGCATTTCACGATATAACGTGTCATTTTGGCATGCATTAGTAAGATAGTAAGAACTGTTCCATATTTATGACCAATTAGCTTTTGTGACCTAATGATACATTTACAATTTAAGGCACATATTTTTATATGAGCCTGTTTGGAGTACCTTTTGTGTTGTATTTTATTGTGTCACTGTTGTGAGTGTGTTGCACAAACGCTTTACACATGACCTCTGGAGCTAAGCCTGACTGCTCTGTGCCAAGCTACCAGGGGGTGAACACATTTTATCTTTGGGATGTAACTTACTTTCCCTGACTGGAGTGGTGGGTTCTGGTTGGCTTAGATGCATACCCTAGTCAACCAGAATCCCCGTTTCTAACAAGTCTATGTTCAGTAGTCTAAATTTTCCTTTAAGCGCCAAGAACAGAAGTGAGTTGTCATATGGGCCTTTAACCCTTTCGCTGCCAGGCCTTTTCCCCCTCCTGTGAAAGGCCTTTTTTTGGCTATTTGGGGCAGTTTGCGCTTAGGCCCTCATAACTTTTTGTCCACATAAGCTAGCCAAGCCAAATTTGCATCCTTTTTTTCCAACATCCTAGGGATTCTAGCGGTACCCAGACTTTTTGGGTTCCCCTGAAGGAGACCAAGAAATTAGCCAAAATACAGAAACATTTTTGTTTTTTTTAAAATGCGAAAAAAGGGCTGCAGAAGAAGGCTTGTGGTTTTTCCCCTGAAAATGGCATCAACAAAGGGTTTGCGGTGCTAAAACCACCATCTTCCCAGCTTTCAGGAACAGGCAGACTTGAATCAGAAAACCCAAGTTTTTCGACACAATTTTGGCATTTTACCGGGACATACCCCATTTTTACTATTTTTTGTGCTTTCAGCCTCCTTCCAGTCAGTGACAGAAATGGGCATGAAACCAATGCTGGATCCCAGAAACCTAAACATTTCTGAAATGTAGACGAAATTCTGAATTCAGAAAGGGGTCATTTGTGTAGATCCTACAAGGGTTTCCTACAGAAAATAACAACTGAAAATGAAAAATATTGAAATTGAGGTGAAAAAAACATAACTTTTTCTCTAACTTTTTCCTGCAATGTCAGATTTTCGAAAGCAAAATACCGTTACGTCTGCTGGACTCCTCTGGTTGCGGGGATATATAGGGCTTGTAGGTTCATCAAGAACCCTAGGTACCCAGAGCCAATAAATGAGCTGCACCCTGCAGTGCATTTTCATTTTATACCGGGTATACAGCAATTCATTTGCTGAACTATAAAGAGTGAAAAATAGCTATCAAGAAAACCTTTGTATTTCCAAAATGGGCACAAGATAAGGTGTTGAGAAGCAGTGGTTATTTGCACATCTCTGAATGCCGGGGTGACCATACTAGCATGTGAATTACAGGGCATTTCTCAAATAGATGTCTTTTTTACACACTCTCTTATATTTGGAAGGAAAAAATGCAGAGAAATACAAGGGGCGATAACACTTGATTTGCTAATCTATGTTCCCCCAAGTCTCCCGATAAAAATTATACCTCACTTGTGTGGGTAGGCCTAGCGCCCGCAACAGGAAACGCCCTAAAACGCAACGGGGACACATCACATTTTTTTAAATAAAACAGAGGTGTTTTTTGCAAAGTGCCTACCTGTAGATTTTGGCCTCGAGCTCAGCCGGCACCGAGGGAAACCTACCAAACCTGTGCATTTTTTAAAACTAGAGACCTAGGGGAATCCAAGATGGGGTGACTTGTGGGGCTCTGACCAGGTTCTGTTACCCAGAATCCTTTGCAAACCTCAAAATTTGGCTAAAAAAAACACATTTTCCTCACATTTTGGAGACAGAAAGTTCTGGAATCAGAAAAGAGCCACAAATTTCCTTCCACGCAGCGTTCCCCCAAGTTTCCCGATAAAAATGATACCTCACTTGTGTGAGTAGGCCTAGCGCCCGCGACAGGAAATGCCCCAAAATGCAACGTGGACACATCACATTTTTTTAAAGAAAACAGAGGTGTTTTTTGCAAAGTGCCTACCTGTAGATTTTAGCCTCTAGCTCAGCCGGCACCTAGGGAACCCTACCAAACCTGTGCATTTTTTTAAACTAGAGACCTAGGGGAATCCAAGATGGCGTGACTTGTGTGGCTCTGACCAGGTTCTGTTACCCAGAATCCTTTGCAAACCTCAAAATTTGGCTAAAAAAACACATTTTCCTCACATTTTGGTGACAGAAAGTTCTAGAATCAGAGAGGAGCCACAAATTTCCTTCCACCCAGCGTTCCCCCACGTCTCCCGATAAAAATGATACCTCACTTGTCTGGGTAGGCCTAGCGCCCGCAACAGGAAATGCCCCAAAACGCAACGTGGACACATCACATTTTTTGAAAGAAAACAGAGGTGTTTTTTGCAAAGTGCCTACCTGTAGATTTTGGCCTCTAGCTCAGTCGGCACCTAGGGAAACCTACCAAACCTGTGCATTTTTGAAAACTAGAGACCTAGGGGAATCCAAGATGGGGTGACTAGTGGGGCTCTGACCAGGTTCGTTACCCAGAATCCTTTGCAAACCTCAAAATTTGGCTAAAAAAAACACATTTTCCTCACATTTTGGTGACAGAAAGTTCTAGAATCAGAGAGGAGCCACAAATTTCCTTCCACCCAGCATTCCCCCACGTCTCCCGATAAAAATGATACCTCACTTGTGTCGGTAGGCCTAGCGCCCGCAACAGGAAATGCCCCAAAACGCAACGTGGACACATCACATTTTTTGAAAGAAAACAGAGGTGTTTTTTGCAAAGTGCCTAACTGTAGCTTTTGGCCTCTAGCTCAGCCGGCACCTAGGGAAACCTACAAACCTGTGCATTTTTGAAAATTAGAGACCTAGGGGAATCCAAGATGGGGTGACTTGTGGGGATCTGACCAGGTTCTGTTACCCAGAATCCTTTGCAAACCTCAAAATTTGGCTAAAAAAACACGTTTTCCTCACATTTTGGTGACAGAAAGTTCCGGAATCAGAGAGGAGCCACAAATTTCCTTCCACCCAGCGTTCCCCCAAGTCTCCCGATAAAAATGATACCTCACTTGTGTGGGTAGGCCTAGCGCCCGCGACAGGAAATGCCCCAAAACACAACGTGGACACATCACATTTTTTGAAAGAAAACAGAGGTGTTTTTTGCAAAGTGCCTACCTGTAGAATTTGGCCTCTAGCTCAGCCGGCACCTAGGGAAACCTACCAAACCTGTGCATTTCTGAAAACTAGAGACCTAGGGGAATCCAAGATGGGGTGACTTGTGGGGCTCTGGCCAGGTTCTGTTACCTAGAATCCTTTGCAAACCTCAAAATTTGGCTAAAAAAACACATTTTCCTCACATTTTGGTGACAGAAAGTTCTAGAATCAGAGAAGAGCCACAAATTTCCTTCTACCCAGTGTTCCCCCAAGTCTCCTGATAAAAATGATACCTCACTTATGTGGGTCGGCCAGGTGCCTGCAACAGAATAAGGCCAAAAACGTGTAGAGATAGAGGGGATAGCACAGCGAGTTGATAGGGACATATTCTTCTTTTATACATCTTTAGGCTGACTCTGCTTTGGGGACCCACACAAGTGAGGTGTCATTTTACTTGGGAGACTGAGGGGAACGCTGGGGAGTAGGAATTTTGTGCTGGAGCGGTGATCGTACAAACAAAAGTCAGGAAAATATGCTTTTTTAAGCAAATTTTGCGGTTTGCAGAGGCGTCTGGGTAAGAAAATGTTGGGGGATCCACGCAAGCCACATCTCCCTGAACTCCTTGGGGTGTCTAGTTTTAAAAAATGTCTGGGTTTGGTAGGTTTCCCTAGATGAAGGCTGCACCCAGGACCAAAAACATAGGTGGCCCCTCCCCCCCAAACACAGGTAGTTTTGTAATATAATTTTGATGTGTCCACATACGTCTGTGATGTGCCAAACACTAAAATTGTGAAAATAAATGCACTTAGGTTATGTGAAAAGACCCCTCACCCACCAACCAAGTTGGTGGCATGCTTCATCATCGTGGTCCCACCTGAGACACCTAGCGTGTCTCAAGTGTGCTGCGACGTCTGATTACAGCGGAGCAGGTTTTGTCATTTGTACCACACATACTGGTTGGATTTGGCACGAGGATGAGTGATGGTTTAGTAGATCAAATTTTATTAACAAGAGATTTCACAAAAGTGAAATGCACTGGTAATAACTGAAAGGCCAAAAAACTGAAACAATGACTCACAGCTCGTGAGCTGGAAAGCCACGACAAGACACCAACCGCTTTACAGTCCATTCACACACCTTTCATACATGACATGCACAAGACCATTCACGCCGCCAGCCATGGGCCCATCACATTACAAGACTCGCATTGTCAGACAGCGCCAGTCAAGGGCCCATCACTTTCATACGCCCACATGCCTGATACAGCAATTACACCAGCTGATGAGTGTGTGGACTGGCGTTTGGCTGGCACCGCCAGCCAAGCGCCAACCCACGCACACCGCCAGCCAAGCCCCACCCCACGCATACCGCCAGCCAAGCGCCACCCCACCCACACCGCCAGCCAAGCCCCACCCCACCCACACCGCCAGCCAAGCGCCACCCCACGCACACCACCAGCCAAGCGCCACCCCACCCACACCGCCAGCCAAGCGCCACCCCACTCACACCGCCAGCCAAGCCCCACCCCACCCACACCGCCAGCCTAGCCCCACTCCACCCATACCGCCAGTCAAGCGCCACCCCAAGCACACCGCCAGCCAAGCCCCACCCCACGCACACCGCCAGCCAAGCGCCACCCCACGCACATTGCCAGCCAAGTGCCACCCCACCCATACCGCCCGCCAAGCGCCACCCCAAGCACACCGCCAGCCAAGCGCCACCCCACCCATACCGCCATCACTTTCTTTTTTTTTTATAAACAACAAAGAAACCACTAACTAATTATAAAATAAGCACAAAACTACAAACACAAAAGCTCTAACTAAATACATGACAGTGATGCCAACCGTGAAACTCAACATTTGAAAATATAAAACAGACAGTTTACGCTCACGGTATTTCCCAAAAGTTTTTCCTTGTGTGGTAACTTCTAAAACAGCTGGGCAAACACAGCCCAGGCTTTGAAGGGCATTCGGGGCAGTACATCCGGCTCTCGCTCCGGATTAATCTCCGGGCACATACTCTACATTTCTTTGTGGGCAAGTCTTTTTTGGGAGTGGGAGGAATGTGATCTGGAAAGTGCTGATCTTTCAATCTAGCCACATCCTCCACCACTTCTACTCTAGGAACTCTTGCCTGTTCCACCACAATAAGGCTTTCTATCTCCGACTCCTGAAATTTAAAAAATGTCATCCTTGACTCAGGTGAACAATCCTTGAATACAATAAAAGCATTAAAAGTTGCCAAATGAAATAAATGTAGGGCCAACTTTTTATACCACACGTAAGACTTACGAAGAGCAGTGTAAGGTTCCAACCTCTGATCTACTCTATCAACACCACCCATATGCCTATTGTAGTCCAAAATGCACGCAGGTTTGTGCACTTCCGCAACCTGACCCCAAACAGTCACAGGAGAAGTACTCTCATCATGGATGGTAGACAGCATGTACACATCCCTCCTGTCTGAAAATTTCAGAGCTAGCAGCTCATTATTCCGCAAGGCACTGCACTGTCCCCTCTAAAGTTTTTTACGGACAAGCTCCCTTGGATAGCCTTTCGGTTAGAACGGATTGTGCCACAAGCAACAGTGTCCACTCTAAACAACTCCTTGAGCAACTGAACTCCAGTGTAGAAATTATCTACGTACAAATGGTGACCTTTGTTAAACAGCCATCTACCAAGTTCCCACACAATTTTTTCGCTAACTCCAAAAGTGGCCAGAGAACCAGGAGGGTCAATACTGGAATCCCTACCAGTGTAGAACCGGAAATTATACACATATCCTGTACTGCTTTCTGACAGCATGTACAATTTAATCCCATACCGTGCCCTCTTACTAGGAATGTACTGCTTAAAAACTAAACGCCCCTTGAAAAGGACCAAAGACTCGTCCACACTTATCTCTTTGCCTGGAACATAGACCTCTGAAAACCGATCTACAAAATGATCAAGGACAGGCCTAATCTTAAAAAGACGGTCACAATCAGGGTGATCTCGTGGCAAGGCTAAAGCATTGTCTACAAAATGCAGCATACGAAGAAGAAGCAAATACCGATTACGTGTCATAGTTGCAGGAAAGATAGCCGTTGCCATCAAGGGAATAGTAGACCAATAAGAAACCAGTGATGGCTTCCTGATCAACCCCATCAAAAAAGTCAAACCTAAAAACTTTTTCATCTCTTCCAGATATGTGGGAACCCACTGAGTAGCTCTAGACTGAGGCTTAAGTCTGGCAGCGTTGTCCCTCAAATATTGCTCTGCATACAAATTAGTCTGCTCCACAACCTCTTCCAAAAATGCATCGTCCATAAACAAGTGAAAGAAATGGACAGGCAAAAAGTTTTCCGTATTGACTCTACACCCTGGGAGACCAGTAAATGCAGGTAAGTGGCTCCTCCATGTTTGGGGCAATCCAGGTGTCAGGTCTTCTAATGGGAAACCCTTCAGCCCCAGGCTGCTGCACTATTGGCACATCAATGTCCTCCTCTACAACACGCCCTTCATCTGCACTGAGAGTAGCTTCCTCTTCAGAAGAATACTCTCGGACAGAAAACTCACTTCCAGAATCTCCCACTTCCTCCTCTGCCTCAGATGCAGAGTCAGTCTTGTAATCATGGTCTGAAGACGACTCAAAGAGCATGCCAACAACCTGCTGAGCAGTCACTCTGCGGCTAGCCATGATCCTCACTAACAACAAATGGATTGCCAACAACAACTAGCACTAAAATAAGTAATAAACAAAGTGTAGCTTTATCACAAAGAGTTATGTACTAAAATACTATACCACTCACTTGCCTGAAAAAGCTACTCACCAAGCAACTACTCTGCACAGACACAGCAATCACCAATGATTTCCCACTAAAAAGAAAAAAGAAAATTAGACATATGACAACACAAATATCATTGTGCTCAAATCTAAGGACAATTTCACACACAATACTGCATTTAGTATGCCACCTACAAACATGTCATTCATGCATGTCAACAATACTCCTTTGGAGTAAATTGCTTTCACTTACCTAAAACATGCAATTATGCAAACCGCAGGACAACTACTGCCTTGACCACAAGGATCCACAGCAAAGGAAGCAAAAAAGTTGAACTAGAAGAAAAAGAAGAAATAAATTGTTATAATCACAAATACAAATACTTCGCCAGTTGACAAACACCCCACCACAAAGAACTTAGAAATTGTCCCTGGTACCTAAGTGGATTCTGCCCCCCAAATGGGCAACAGCTCTGTGCCCCTTTAGGGGGCGACCCTTCCCAAAGGGGGCACCCCCAGCACAAAACAAAAAAAAGGGAACAAAAAAAAATCCCTGGGGTATTGGTGGTTTCTGCCCTCCTTGGGGGCAGATGGGCCTACAAAAATAGGCTCATCTGCCCCCAAAGGGGGCAGAGATGGCCAATACGAACTTTCCCCACTTTGGGGGGGCGACCCTTGCCCAAGGGGTGCCCCCAAACACACACCACACAATTCCTGGTGCCTAGTGTGCTTCGACCCCCCCCCCGGAGGCCAGATCATCCAAAAACATGGCTGATCTACACTCGGGGGCCGAAACAGAAAAAATAAATAGCCACCCAAGGGGAGCGACCCTTGCCCAAGGGGACGCCCCAAAATAAACATTTAAAAGTAAATCCCTGGTGTCTAGTGGATTTCGCCCCCCCCCCGGGGACAGATCAGCCAAAAAATCGCCGATCTGCCCCCGGGGGGGGGGGGGGGGGGGGCGAAATACTAAAAAATATAGCCCCCCAAGGGGTCGCCCCCAAAATAAACTTTTAAATAAAGAAATCCCTGGTGTCTAGTGGATTTTGCCCGGGGGTGGCAAAACACTAAATAAAATAGCCCAAGGGGTTGCCCCCAAAATACACAATAAAAACAAAATCCCTGGTGTCTAGTGGATTTCAGCCCTCCCACCGGGGGCAGATCGGCTGAAAAATCGGCGATCTGCCCCGGGGGGGGCGAAATACTAAAACAAATAGCCCCCCAGGGGGGCGACCCTTGCCCAAGGGGTCGCCCCCAAAATAAACATATCCCAAATATATCCCTGGTGTCTAGTGGAGATTCCACCTCCACGATCGCGGGCCCTGCCCACGATCGTGGAGCAGGAATCTAGTGAAAACAGGCACAGGGGGAAAGGAAAAACCCTTTCCTTTCCCCCCATGTCTGTTTCCCCCCCCCAAAACTCCCAAAAAGGGAAGGACTTACTAATACAAGTCCTCTTCCCTCGACGCGCTGGAAGTAAATGGCTTCCAGCGCATCCCGGCAACACTTGATGACATTGGCGTGCTGTGCGCGCGCTGACGTCATCAGATTGCCGGGGGGGGGGGGGGGTGGAAGGGGAAGGGCTTCCCCTTCCATCCCCGCCTTGGGGGGGGGGGGGGGGGGTAGGGTGCTCCCCCCAGTTCCCGTGCCTTGGACGAGGTGACCTAGTTCGTCCAAGGCACACGGGAACCGCTGCCTTGGATGAGGTCACCTCGTCCAAGGCATGCGAGAGGTTAAATTCTCCCAGAACGGTGAAGTGTTAAGTATTTTAATTTGTCTGTTGTACCAGAGGGAGGATAGGGTTGATTTGTGCCTTTTAGTTTTTTAAGGTTTTACCTAAGTGATGTATCTATAATGTATTTTATATGATCTCATGTAGGCTTGTTATTGTACTGTCACCACTGTAGACTTAATCTTTCTTTTCTTTTTTTCACTTATGAACACATTTATGAGGCTACAACAACAACCTATTAATAAAACATAGAAGAGAATGACATTCCATAATGTCTTAAATAAATAACTTCTCAAATTCCTGTGATCAACTTTTATTTCAGAAAAAGAATAAATATTCTAAAAATTGCACTGGCATTATGGGTCACCAGAGAATAAAGTAATAATTGGTCAGTGTATTTACAACATACCAATAGGTCAGTGGTTTTATAACAATCTAAGATGAACTTTTGGACATTGCTAAGTTAACATGTAGGATATTTCATTTATCTCTTGCAGAGACAGCAGTTTCTTATTGAGGCACACTATTGTGGCATTGAGCAGTAGCTGAGCTCAATAAAGACCTTCCTGTGCAATTAGAATCCAATGTCTTCCTATCGGCTTCAAAGGATCCTGGATCCTGGTTACTGTCACCATAGTGGTGGGTGTTTTTCAATGATAGCATGGCTAAGTATCGGCTCTGCACCACTTTCAGCCCTGCCAAGTACCACACAACGAGAGTCAGACTAATGCATTTTAGTTTAAAGGATATTGCTGGACACAGTCGGGATCATGAGAGGCTCCACTGCTGCAGGAATAATTATTGACAAAAGTTGGCCTTTCACCAGCGGCGGCTGCCCCAAATATCAAGGGAAGGAGAGGGGGGGGGGACAAGGGGGACGGGGGATAAAAAAATGAATAAAAAAAGACTTACCATTCGTCGTTGCCGTCCTCTCCTGCCACATTGCTCGTCCTTTTTTCCTGTTCTGGTGTCCCAGCATTCATTGGGACAACAGAACAGACTCCCCATTAATCCTGGCACTGCTTTCATGCTCAAGCTAGAATGAAAGTAGCATCAGGATTGGTCTGAGCGACTCAGACTGCCGCTCAGACGCAACCCTGGGGCCTGTGCAGTGTACACAACCGGGCTGGAGAAACCTAAGTGTGCATGTTTATTTGGACAGCCATCTCAGGTCATTCAAACATACATGCGCACTTAGTGCACTCACTTCCTCATACCCTCTCCCAAGGCCCAGCCCGCCCCTCCATGTACTTGCTGGCTGAGGCAGCACCAGAAAAATAAAATGATATTCCATTATTGTTTTATTTATCTGCTGCTGGCTCTTGGCCAGTGGGGCGATGTTCCTCCACATTGCGGAGGAGTCACCCCTTTCACACGCTTTGGTGCAACCAGCACAATTTCATTTTTGTATAACAGGTTGTGTGGCTTGCTTTCATCAAACACCATTTTAATGATTGTTATCAGCGTTTGAAATTAGACACTGCCATCTAGTGGCATCAGAGAGAATTCACCGAATTCCTACAGGGTTAAGTAAGGATTTCTATTGATAACGACATAGAAAAGTCACTCTGTTCGGTGCTTTTTTTTACTTTGATGTGATAGTCACTTGGCATTTGGGCCCCACTGATATTATTTCTATAGGCACCATTTAGGCCACTGCGGTCTTGTGAGGTGTTGTTTCTAAGATTTGTGTTTTAAACAGACCTCTACCCACCGTTATTGAGTGGCAGCACTTCGGTATCCCCCCCTTGACCCACCCCAAGTACCAGATCTTCCACTTGGCCAAGGACAGTACCAGTGCTCTGAGATGCAGCTGCCAGGCTCATGATATCTATGTGCAACATTGCAGGACTGGTGCTGATCTGCTGACAGTGCGGGATAGCATGACCTTGTGTAAACAAAAAGTAACAGACTTGAATTCTGATTTGCGCAGTGAGGAATAGTTACTTGTATATTTATAGTGGCATGAGGTCCCAGCCTGCGGCTGAGAATGCACTGCAAATATGAAAGTCACCATTTCAAAATTGCATTACAAACAGTATATGTCTCACTTGAACTGTAACACGTTTGGCTCTAAAGTGTCACTCATAAGTACACTGAAACCATGCAAATGTCACACATAAGCAATCTGAAAATTTGGCATCTATGTTTTGCTCGCAAGAAAGTGTCACTCATAGTCATTGAAATTTCACTCATAATTACACTGAAATTATGAAAATGTCACATAGCGATCTGAAATCTTGGCAGCTATGCACTTCGAGTTTTAGCGTAATCATTTTTAAATGTCTTCGAAAGGCAGTGTTTGCTTTTGTGGCCAGTGTACAAACTGCTTTAGAGACATTGCCAAGGGCCATGTTCAACAGGTACCAAACTTAGCCCAATGCGTGTTTTCTTTTTATAATGATACAGAACATAAAAGAACCGCCATCTTTTAACCTTACTTACGTGTCTGTTGCCCTTAATCACCAAAAGACTCATTTTCTTTTACATCTAGGTTAAATTTAACAGACAATCCTTGGGTATTGCATCTTAGCTCTCGTTCCTATTCAGTTTAAACAAGTTAAACTATATTATTTGTCCCCTTAAAAACACTTTTCTGGCTTGCCATAAAAGTTGTGAAATGTTTTCGTTAGCCAGCAGTACAAGCTCCTACATACAATTCAGATTTTAGATTTTTCTGAGCAATGTTTTTCCTTGTTCTTAGGTCGTATGAGGGAAGCAAATAGTCATAACCTAGGATTATCCTGTGAGCTTATTATGAAGAGCCCAACAGTTGCAGAGGAAAACAAGTAACCCTTCAAGTGATAGAGAACTTATTGGCGCAGTTGGGCCTGACATTTCTTCTACACCTTCCAATATTAAGTTATCTTCTGTTCATTTGGAGAAAATTTCAAATCGAAGTATGCTTGTCGATATTTGTTTCAGTATTCAACGTATTGCTGGCTTAATCAATCTAACATTTCTGATGATACCATGGCTAGATGACGTTCTGCAAACTTCCAGAGCATACAGTTCTTTCAATTATAGAGTTACTGTGGGTTGTTTGCTCCTTGTTTGTGGTTTGTGATTAAATGGCAACAAATCTAACCACACTATTCCACAGAACTTAAACAGGCAAACTCCATCTGCTTCAGTGTTTTCCCCCATCTAAAATGTGGAATATGAAAATGAGAGAAACTGTAGTATTAGTTGGGTTAGGGTGGAGGGAAGAGCCCACCTCAAATAATAATCACTTCTTCTCAGGGTGAACCACAAAAGTTACTAAATAAGCCTACGCTTAACCCTCTGATAGCTTGGCACAAAACAATCAGGCTTAACTTAGAGGCATTGTGAAAAGTATTTATGTAGCACTCAAACATCAATAAGGTGAAAACACAACACAAGAAAAATCCCAAGTCAATTTAGAAAAATAGAGAATATTTTAGTATATAGAATCTCACTAAAAAGACAAAACTCCAATAAGAAGAATTGGAGTGAGCTTTAGGTAAAAATATCACCAAGAGACACGAAGCACCAACTGCAGGGATCTATTCACTCGGTATTGGGACAAAGTCACAAGTTCAGTCCTACCATAATGCTGCCTGGGCTGGAAACAGGTCCAGAGGTGTTACCTTCTGATTTCGGTGTGAGGACTGAGCTGCCCTGCCCTGCCTTGCATAACTCTCCGTCGGGCCCTGTGAAGCTTTGACTTAGGAGCTGCCCAGCTATATGGGGCACAGTGTTGGATCTGCAAAACCTTCACTGAACCAGGGAGAAATGCACTCTGACCACAGTCAAAGGTCCTCTGGGACCTCAGTTGAAGGTCCAGAACTTTGAGGACAAAACCTGGGGGTCAGGATTACCTCTGCAGTGGCCATCAAAAGGGACCAGGTCAGGTCCAGTTGGGTTTGGTCAGATCGGAAGGAGGAAAGGCCTTTGGAAACTTGTGGTGTACCTGTAGATTACAATGATCAGTCGACTCACCTTTGGAGTCACTTCTGGGGTCCTGTGTTCAGGCAAGCTGGTCCAGTCTGCCTTCAGGCATCACACAGCAAGCCTGTCCTTTTTCTGAGACTTCACAGGTCCAGGAGTGTTCTGATTTCAGGTCATGGAGATGTCAATTTTATGCCCAGTGGCAGCCTGTAGGTGGGGGATTATCCTTTGTCTACCTCCTAAACTTGTCTGGTCAGCTCAACCCTCTCCTCAGGGATTGGCTATAGCGTGGCCAGCGAAACAAAGGCAGGGAGAGGCAGGTGTCAGGATCTTGGGTGTGTTCTAGGGTAGGTTCCCTTGAGGTGTACTCCGGGCACAGGCATAGGTCCCTCCTGTTACCCCGACAGGAATACCCACACCCAAGCCCTTTGCCTATCTGGAAGCAATACACATCTCACTCCAGGGAGTCATTAGGGGTCAGGTAACACCTGGACACTGGCAGTAAGGCAGTTGTAGTTTAAGGCAAGAAAATGACAACTTTCTAAAATCAATTTCCTAAATAGTAAATTGACTTTAGCATTAAGTTGGGCTTTAATTTACTATTAAAAGGGTTATTTTGAATGTTTTTGTAGCTGCTTCCAAACTGAATTTATCAATGATTAAATGTAATAGGGTAAACGTGTTAGTCTATTGCAATTCACAGTGAAAAAACAACTTTGGAGATGTTTCACTGCCATGTATAACATTACACTTACAAGTCCTACTTTTTAAATACCCTGCTCCTCAGGCATTTGAGGCCTACCTCAAGGGTGACATATAAGTATTAGAAAAGGAAGGTTAGGCCTGACAAAATACTATACCCACTGCTTAGCAAGAGTAAAGTGCACAGAGTCCCAGGGATAACAAAAACAGGTTTAGTAAAAGAAGGCAGAATTTTTGGGGTGACCCTGCAGAACAGGTACATTTCCAACAAAAGAGAAGTCAGATTTGGTTAATCCAATGTTTCTCCTCAGATGATTAGGTCGATGCAGGTCTTTGCTCTGCTAATTCATTTGTTTTTAAATATTTTTCTTATATTAGCTTTTCTGCAACAGTCATTAAGTCAGAGGGTGTCATATTCTATTCACAAATCGGCAATGGAAGACGGGACAAAAGTATTTATTTTTTAATTGAATTGCAGAATATGCAAAGTACGTGTGGATGAGCAGTTCAGATAATTCTAAAATTTAGTATCTTCCCACCCAGAACACTTTTAAACGCTAATTTCTCGAAAACTAATGAACAGATGTACACCAAACCAGCAAAGATTCCTAGAGTAAAGTTCAACTTTTTTTTTTAAGTTTGGTGTAATTCCTTTCAGCTGTTATTTTGAGTATCAAAGAATCTTATGGGTGTTAAAATCGTAGATGTCACTTTTGGGATACCCTTTTTAGATATTGCTCCTGCCAGTCTATTGCTTACCATTCAGTGGCTTCGTTGTCATTCTTATTTGCAGCCTCCTAATTGTCCAGCACATGCCAGTTTTTCATCTTCTTTCATGGGCAGCAAGGACCAAGTACTGGTTGCTCCATTTTGATTAGTGCCCTTCCGCTGCTTCAGGTGTGATTGAGGTACTCTTTTTCTTTAGCGTTCTCCGGAGTCCCACACTAAGTAGAAGAGTGTATGTTTCATTGGACAACAGCTGTTTCACATCTTAGACTGCAGCTCAGGAAGGCAAACGCGCCTGTCTTTTAAATCCACTTTTAACTTCAGTACCACAAAGTAAATGGGAAATCAGTGTGATTCCTGCCACTTACTACATAACAGATGCATATTCTGTGGCAAATCAATCCAATCTCCTCATTTTCACTCTCTCCATTACTTCTTGTACCGATGGGCAGGCTTATTAGCCCATTATGTTTTTAGCTCCATGAATGAATGAATGAAATATCATTTATAAAGCATGCAACTGCTCCACACAGAAGTATCCCGGCACTCGAACTTGCAAAGGGGAAGAAAACCAAATTACAGTTCTCTGAAGAGATGAGTTTTTAATGAGCATTTGAAGATTTATTTCCAAGTTCAACTTTCTGAAAGATTTAAGGACCAAATTCCAGTGTTGGCAGATAAACAAAGGAGTGCCCCCCTCTGCCGCTCCTTACTTATTTTAGGGACACATATTAATCCCTGATTGGCAGAACAGAGTGTTCTGTTAGGGACATAAGCCGTCATTATGACATTGGCGGTAAATCACACCTACCACCATGCTGACTGCAGCCAACATACTGTCGCTGGGGCGGATATCCGTTCATCATATTATGACACACACACCAATCTGTCAATATTCAGCCACAGATTTAAGTCCGCCGCACCAAAGGTCAGTGATAAACTGGCGGTATCAAAACCCACACCGTTACGCCAACAGAACAACGCCCACCACATTATGGCCCACGAATCACCACGGCGGACATTCAATGAGTAAACCATTGGCGATACATACCTCTGCGCTCAAAATATACACACACATACAAAACACCACCACATTAGACAATTTAAATAACACACACCTGACACCTATACACACACCACACCCACAGACCCACACCACTATAAAACACACGCCCACATTACCCACAACCCTTTACCACTACAAACCATTGGCACAAGACAGACACCATGACTACAGACAAAACCAGAGCAACACACCACCTACACCTATACACCACTCACACACACCACATCACACACCCCAACGCATCATCCTACACACCCTCACCTACACAACTCACACCACACCCATGGCACCACAAAGACACCCCTGATTCTCAGAGGAGGAGCTAAGAGTCATGGTGGAGGAAATCATCTGGGTAGAGCCTCAGCTATTTGGTGCACAGGTGCAGTAGATATCCATTGCTAGGAAGATGGAGCTATGGCGGAGGACTGTGGACAGGGTCAACGCCGCGGGACAGCACCACAGAACAAGGGACGACATCAGGAAGAGGTGGAACGACCTAAGGGTGAAGGTACGTTCCATTGCAGCATGACATCAGCTCGTTGTACAGAGGACCCCCACAACTAACAACATGGGAGGAGCAAGTCTTGGCAATCATGCACCCTGAGGGCCTGGCCGGAGTAGCAGGAGGACTGGACTCTGGTAAGTCAACTCTATACTAGTACTACCCCAACCTGCATGCCATCACATACCTCAACCCTCACCTTCACTCCCATCACTCCACCACCTCCCACAACCCCCACCATCACATCTCACTCATCCCAATGCCAAGCCCTGCATGCCATACCAATGCATGGACACCACTCATAGACCTGCATGGACACCTATCACTAAAGTATGCACACTAGAGAGAACTAATCATCCCACCATACACCAACGTACACAAGTGAAAGCTGCCAGGGCAAATACAACTAAGGAGGGCAACCCACTGATGCACAATATGTCACACACAGAAACAATAACACTGCATTTACATTCCAACAGGTATCCCAGCCAATGTCAGTGGCAAAGAGGTGCCAGTCATATCCGGTCCCCCAACTGAAGAGGCCCACTGGACAATGACATGTGAAGTGACTACCTGTGTGTCATTGGAAGTATTGTTGAAACACTGCAGTTCTGTTGTTCTCATTCTCATCCTCTGCCTCCTCATCCTCACTGACCACAGGGTCCACTGCTCCCATACGGCCATCTCCAGCCTCCTCCTCCTGCAGAAAAGGCACATGGCGTCTTAAGGCAAGGTTGTGCAACATGCAGCATGCCACGATTATCTGGCAGACCTTCTTGGGTGAGTAGCACAGGGATCCCCCAGTTAGATGGAGGCACCTGAACCTGGCCATCAGGAAACCAAAGGTCCATTCGATTATCATTCTTGTTCACCCATGTGCCTCACTGTAACGTTTTTCTGCCCTTGTCCTGGCATTCCTCACAGGGGTCAGTAGCAATGATAGGTTGGGGTAACCTGAGTCACCTGTAAATACCGAGGGACAACATTTAGCCACACACTATCCTACATGGCCCACACCATACCCATACACCAACATATACTGGGTGGGAACCAGAGCTCACGTATTAGCCACATCCTGTGCCTCTGTAGTTGGGCCATCACATTTGGGAGGCTGCTATTCCTCAGGATAAAGGCATCATGCACCGACCCAGGATACTTAGCATTGACATGGGAGATGTACTGGTCTGCTAAGCACACCTTCTGGACAGTCATGGAGTGGAAACTCTTTCGATTTCTGTACACCTGTTCATTTTGCCGGGGGGGGGGGGGGTAAATGCAATATGTGTTCCATTAATTGCCCCAATAATGTTGGGGATATGTCCCATTGCATAGAAGTCAGCCTTCACTGTGGCCAAATCCTCCACCTGGGGGAATACAATGTAGCTGCACATGTGTTTAATCAGGGCAGACAATACTCTAGTCAGCACTATTGAGAACATTGGCTATGACATTTCTGCTGCCAAGCCCACTGTCACTTGGAAAGAACCACTCGCCAAGAAATCGAGCATAGATAGGACTTGCACAAGAGGGGGGGATCACTGTGGGGGTGACGGATAGCAGATATCAGGTCAGGCTCCAGTTGGGCACACAGCTCTGTGATTGTGGCCCTGTCAAGCCTATAGGTGAGGATAATGTGCCTGTCCTCCATTGTTGCCAAGTCCACCAGGGTTCTGTACACAGGGGTATGTCTCCATCTCCTATTAATCCACAGCGGTTGCAGTCTAAGGGACAAAAGAGTGAGGAGCCGGTCACAAACTGAACATCGGAGCCACAACAGTACCATGGATGATGTTAATTTGTAATGGGTAAGTGGTATTTGTCCTGAATGTCCAATTTTTACATATGATGCAGTAATTATCCAGGCAGTGGCCCCCTCGCTGAAATGGCATCCACCTGTCCTGTGTGAAGGGACAGGTAGAAGTGAGGTAATTCCGCTGACATTGTGCACCATTGCGGGCGGCAGTCTAGAACCCCTGTGCAACTCCTCATTGGTTAACATTGGGCCCTATGGGGTACAGGGGCCAATAGTGATGTACGCCGGTGGTGACGGTATGCACCGCCGCAGACGTGACTGCCATATTCTGATCATTCACTTGCTACCTGACCTTCCATAGGAGAGGACCTACACTGCATGTGCAGCTGTGACCTGTGTAGGGAACCTACCATGGCTTGTGTGACTGGGGAAAGGGCCCCTGCCTTCACCTCGGCAGAGTCGGAGCGACTGGTGGATGGGATCCTACCCCAGTACGGTGTGCTGTATGGGCCTCCAGACCAAAAGGTGAGTACACTGTGAGCACGATGCATGTGGCATGAATGCATGGAGTGGTGTGTGTGAAGGTCTCGTGTAGTGGGTGTATGTCCCCTGGGCGGCGTACAGCTTGTGTTTTGAGCCATGTATGTGTAAATGACGATGTGAAGGGGTATAGTGGGCCATAAGTGTAACAGGAAGACGGTCTGACTGATACCATTTCCACTGTGTTTTTCTCTGCAGGTCAGCGCCCATCAAAAGAAGGGAATATGGCGTGCCATTGCCAAAGACGTGCGGATCCTGGGGGTCTACGGCAGGCGGAGCACCCACTGTCGGAAACAGTGGGAGGACCTGAGACACTGGGCACGGAAGATGGCGGAGGGCCAGCTGGGGATGGCCTCCCAACAAGGAAGGGGTACCCATCAATCTCTGACCCCCCTGATAGCCTGCATACCACGGTGGCCTATCCGGAGCTGGATGGGCGCTTGAGGGCATCACAGCAGCCACAAGGGGGTGAGTACAGTGCCCATCATTATATCTTACGCATAGTAGGGGGGTACCCAGGTGGGGGATGTGTGTCAGTGGGTGCCCCAGGCCAGGCCTGACACTGCAGAGTAGGTCCCATGTTGGCCAGTGTTCTGAAGTGATAATCCTGCTACCTAGGTTGTAGGCATCCACAACTGGTCAGGGCTGTGTGGGTCCCAGGTGTGCTTCATTTGGCGGTATGTGCCCCTCCCCATGCCTTGGTGGCTAGCATTATAACTGGTAGTGCAATGCATAGTGTGTAGGGCTGTTCCCTGTGTGTGACGGTGGTGTGTACACCAACGGTGGTGTTGGTGCAGCCACTGACCCAGTGTATCCTTTGTCCCCCCTTTTTGTCTTGTCACCCTGTCCTTATGTGCATTAGCATCATCTGGCGGTGGAGCGGAGGCCCCAGCGACGGAGGGAACTGCATCCCACAGAACCCAGGAGGCAGAGTCCAATGACGCTGAGGGCACCAGTGAGACAGAGGGCGAGGAGAGCACGACGGCGGAGACAGGAGGGGACAGTTCGGACACAGATACCTCCTCCGATGGAAGTCCCTGGTGGTGGCAGACACCTCTATGACCACCCCAACTACAGGTACAGCCGCCACCCCCCGTACAAGCACCACTTACCCAGCAGCCCCTATTAAGTTTCCTGTGCCCGCTCACCCAGGAGGGTGGGCATCTCCTTCACCCCAGGCACCTCAGGCCCTGCCCCAGTTAGCCCTGCTGCCCTGAGTGAGGAGGTTATTGACCCCCTGAGATCCATCTCTTTAGGACAGCCAACCATTGTGAATGCCATCAGGGGCTGGCAGCCCAGATGCAACAGACTAATGCATTCCTGGAGGGCATTCACACTGGCTTGGCGCCCCAACAGAGATCAATCCAGGTTCTGGCCTCCTCTCTGATGGCAGCCATTGTCGCTGCTTCTACCGTCCCCCCCCTCCAACTCCCTCTTCCCAATCCCATTCCCCTCAACCCCAACCTATCCAAACACACAGGCAGATGAGCATGCACACAAGACAACACACAAGAGTGGCACAGGCAAACACAAGCACCACACATCATCCCACAGGCACTCACACAAACACCATCCAGATGTAGACATACCAACATCCACAGTTTCCACTGTGTCCCCCTCCTCCTCCTCCTCTTCCTCCATCTCCCTCCCAGTTGCATCTACACTCACACCTGCATGCACTACATCCTCATCCACTACCAGCATCACCACCACACCAAGCAGAACACACACCTCACTGGCATACACTTCCACAACAGCCATGCACAAGTCCCGTGTCCTCTCCCACTGTGTCTGTCGCCCCTCTCCTAAGGTACACAAACGCAAGCACTCAGACACCCAACAGCCATCCACCTCACAACAGCATCCAGCCCAGGCACCTGCACCCAAACACAGCAGACAGACACCTCCTCCACTCCCAAACCTTCTCCCTCTTCCCGCCCCAATGTCACTAAGAAGTTATTCCTCTCCACCATTGGCCTCTTCCCTACCCACCCCCCCATCCTTCACATCTGGCCAGGGAGGCAGTAACCCAGGCAAGCACCTCAGCCACCCAGTCCACGGGCCCAGTAGTCTCCACACCAACCTGTGTTGGGAAAGGATCCAGGGCACCAGGCTGCCTCAAGGAAAGGTTGTGTGCCCCAGCTGCTGCCTGGAAGGGCAAGGAGCCATCCCCAGCTGCTGCCAGGAAGGGCAAGGAGCCAGCACAAGCTGCTGCCAGGAAGGGCAAGGAGCCAGCACAAGCAGGCAGGAAGGACAAGGGGCCTGGTGCAGGGACTCAGACAGAGCCCCCACCACCAACCATGGTTGTGCAGCCATCAGAGGCTGCAGGGGATGGGCTGGAGCTTCCCCCAACCAGCAGCAGCAGCAGCAGCAGCAGTAGCAGTAGCACCACCACCACCAGTGGGCAGCCATCCAAAGTAGCAGGGGATGGGCTGGAGCTCCCCCACCCCCCCAAAACCAGCAGCAGCAGCACCACCAGTGGGTAGCCATCCAAGGCTGCAGGGGATAGGCAGGAGCTGCCCCCCCCCACCAGCAGCAGCACCACCACCAGTGGGCAGCCATCCGAGGCTGCAGGGGATGGGCTGGAGCCTCCACCCACCAGCGGGTGCAGCAGCACCACCACCAATGAGTAGCCGTCACCGCCGGCAGACGGTGTGTAGTCCTGCTCCTGGTGTGCGGCCTGCCCCATGCAAATCCAGTGGGTATGACACCCAGCTGAGAGACTGTGACCTTGCACTCCCCAGGATCAGAAGCACAGGGCATGATGCTCCCTACAGAGCCATTGGGTAAGACACCCACCAACCCCAGCCTCCCAAGGATCAGAAGCACAGGGCACGATGCCCCCTCCAGAACCAGTAAGTAAGACACCCACCAACCCCAGCCTCCCCAGGATCAGAAGCACAGGGCACGATGCCCCCTCCAGAACCAGTGGGTAAGACACCCACCAACCCCAGCCTCCACAGGATCAGAGGCACAGGGCACGATGCCCCTTCCAGATCCAGTGGGTAAGCCACCCACCAACCCCAGCCTCCCCAGGATCAGAAGCACAAGGCACGATGCCCCCTCCAGAACCGGTGGGTAAGAGACCCACTTGAGAGACTGTGGCCTTGCACTCCCCAGGACCAAGCAATGGGCATGTTGCCCTCTCCAGAGCCAGTGGGCAAGTCACCCACTTGAGAGACTGTGGCCTTGCACTCCCCAGGACCAAGGACAGGGCATGTTGCCCCCTCCAGAAACAGTGGTGTTGTTCCATCTGCCGGTTGAGGTGCCCCCCTGTTCCCCATCCCCCTGAGGTGCCTGCCTATTTTCCAACTGATGCCCCTGCAGTGTTCTCTCCGTGTTGGTGCAGGTGACAAGTGGGGCCTTGGACTTGGCCCTCTGGCCCACACACAATATGGACTGGGAAGTGTTCCTTGAACTGTACTTATCTATATACCATTACATTGCATTTGCGTATTTCTATTTTGTTGTTATTATTACACTCTCTTTTGCACAATCATATTGTCCGTGCATTATTCCTCAGGGGTACGGGGTAAATATGTTTTATTACTGCAGCTGATTGTGTGTATGGTGTTGGGGTTGGGGGTGTTTGTGTTGCATGTGTGTGTGTCACTCTCTTTTTCCTCTCTCCCTCCCCTGTGTGCTAGGTGGCTGTACTCACCATGGTCACCTTCGCCGCCGTTGGTGTTCATGGTGGAGCAGGACGTAGAAAATCATTGGGAATATTTAAAGTTGACGCTCCATGGCGGCGTGGTTCTTCCCTGTGTCTCCAAAGGTGAGTCCTTTGACTTCTGTGCTCAGTTTCCTCCAGGCTTTTGATGTCGTTGGTACCGCCCTGGAAAAGGTGGCGATTTCCAGGGTCTTAATATGGTGGGTGGAACATTGACTTTCGCCTGGCTGTAGGCGGCTACCGCCATGGTGGCTGTTGTATCCGCCCTGGCGGTCAGTGTGGTAAAGTAGCTGTCTATCGGAGTTCTCACCGCCATGGTCATAATTTGGCAGTAGCTACTGCCAGCCTGTTGGCAGTATTACCACCACCGTGAGACCGGACTGCTGCCCTTTGCCTCCCCCAGTTGGGGGAGGAAGTGACGAGGATTCCCTGTGCCGCGTGCGGAAGCCTGTGCCACGGCTGGGGTCGAGAAGGTCGGACCGCGGAGGAGAGGGGGTCCGCGCCATGTGGCGTGGTTGGGCCCCTCCATCCATTGGACTGGACCCGATACCTGTAGCCCGCTAAGGTGAGACGGTGGGCGCCTGCAGAGGAGAGCTTCTCGTACGGTGCTCCTCAGAGGAGGGGCACCGCGGACCGGGCCCGCTCCTGGGCATCCTCCTTTCGGCCGCGTAGGAGGATCTGAAGGGTGCCTCCTCCCCCCGGGTCGTGGATGAGGGCGGGGTCGGGTCGAGGCTTAGGTGACGGCTGCAGAGTGGGGGCCCGAGCCGTGAGGTGTGGTCGGGCCCCTGCGATATCAGTGAACTGGAGTGGTGCCCTGCCAAACTGATACTGGGGCAAGAGCCCCTTGGGATTACAGCGGGGCTGAGGAGAAGACGCGGCGGTGGCGCAGTCGGGTGTGAGGCCAGTGGACTGTGTGGCAGATCGGGGTTTTGGGGGTCCCCCGGCCGAGGCGGCGAAGAGACTTCGCCACCCTGAGGGCTGTGGCGTAGCGTGGAGTGCCTGAGGTGAGCGGGGTGACTGGTGTCGCGAAGAGTGGAGTGCGGCTTTCGGCCGGGGCCTGCCCCCGCCAGACTGGTGCCGGTGCTGGGCTGGGCGGGTGCTGGGAGAGCTGCGGCTGCTTGGACTGACCTGGTGTGGTCTCCCCCCCCCCGGTGGGGCAGATGCCCTTGGCCCAGCCGGGTGTCTTCTTGGGGGGCCCTGGTGGGCCGAGAGAGACTCTGTAGTGGCCCTCGGGCACGTCGGCGGGAGCCTTTGAGGAAGTCCTGAGCGTTCCGACGCTACTGGTGCAGAGACAGTGATGGGGAAGGCCAAAGCAAGTAAGCAGCCGCTGGGTCCCAACAGCGCATTGATCACTTTGCTAAACAGACATCCCCTTGAGCGGTGGGTGCTCAGGCCCCCTAAGGTCGGAGAGGTGCGTGAGGACGCGGGCCTCTTGCGTCAGGATCTGCGGGCCGCTGTGGGTCGCATCAAGGAGGTGGAAGACCGCGTTTCCCAGGCTGAAGACAAGATCGCAGATCTTAAAGCCAAGGTTGCTCAGTTGCAAACTCACACAGGTGAACTGCATCACAGAGTGGAGGACATGGAAAACCGCGCCAGGCAGAATAAGCTGCGTTTTGTGGGATTCCCAGAGGAAGTGGAGGCGGGACGCACCATCAATTTCTTGGAGCGTTGGATTAAATCGTGGGTCCCTGACCAGCAGCTCTCCCCCTGGTTTGCCATTGAACACACACATAGGGCCCTGAGGCCAATGATCGTGTGTCATCCTTCTGGAGGCGAGGTCGCATCCGGACCTTTGCTGGGACAATCATAAGATCCTCATATTCCGCGACTACACCCGGGAGGTGCAGGCCAGGAGGCGATCGTACGAAGGGGTCAAGCAGAAGCTCCAGGCGATGCAGCTGTCATATATGCTCCTTTTCCCGGCTCGCCTCAAGGTTCTCCACAATGGAAAGTCCTTCTTCTTCTATTCCCCGGAGGCGGCCTGGGACTGGCTCACAGAGGAGCATCGGTCGGCCCGGAGGACCTCCCCCAGGTTCGGGGGTGAGAGGCAGGCACTCGCCCCCCGCGGCTCCCCGGGGCCCCGCGGGGGGCGCAGGCAGACCCGGTCACGCAGGAGGAGGCAGAGTGGCCTGCGTGGAGGGTCGGCGGAGGATGACCGGGTGGGCCTGAGTCAGCCCATGGACGGGGCCACGCTGGGCGGCCCTGGCGGTGGGGGTCTGGTGTCGGCACCAGAGGAGGAGCGCCTGAGCCAGTCCCCCCAAGCTTTCTTGTGGTTGATTTCTCAACGCTTTATGTTGAAGGGGAGAGTATGGACATCGACGTCCTTCTGACACAAGAATCAGGGCGGCCGAGGGCCGTATTGCAAAACTCCGTCTTGTAGGAGGGGTCCACCACTCCACGCTTACTGTTGACATTTTGTATTTACAGTTTTGGGTGACAGATGCTTCTGGGTTGGAAGTATGAGGAGGGGGGCAGTTGGGGGGCAGTGTGGGATTGTTCGTACATTGTTGCCCATGGTTGGGCTTGTATTATGTGTTTCTGTTTTTGGTTAACTGGTCACAATGGGAGGCCCAGGTGGAAGCGCACCATGGGAAGCAATCACACATGTATCTATGCTTGAGCAGTTTAAGCGGGTCCTCTCATGGAACATAAATGGGCTCTTGGACAAAATTAAGAGGTCGCGGTCTTCTCCACCGTCCGAAGGTTTGCCCCATCCGTGGTTCTGCTCCAGGAAACTCACCTGTTGGGTACTAGGTGCCCGGTGCTTATGAGGGAGGTTATGACAGAGTTTATCACGCTGGATTTTCCAGGGGCTCGAGAGGATTGGCGGTCTTGCTGCATCGTTTCTTGCCATTAGTGGTAGCAAATTCCCGGTTAGACCCGCAGGGGCGATACGCTTGTGGTGTCCGGCTTGCTGGGAGGATACCCAATCAATATTCTTAGCGTCTATGTCCCTCCAGGGCCTAGAGAACAGTTCTTGGCGTCCCTTGGGGAGGTGGTGATGGGACTTCCCCCGGGACTGGCCATGCTGAGAGGGGACTTTAACTCTGTCGTGGACCCTGAGGTTGATATCACTGGGGCCCCATCCTCGAGCCGCAGAATGGGGGTGTCTGGATTGCGCAGATGGGTCTGGGTCTCTGCGATGTGTGGCGGGGGTTTGGCATTCCCGTTTGGGGCAGTATACCCATACATCGGCGGCACACCACACTCATGCACAAATTGATCTCTTTCTTGCACCCGCTCTCGATGTGCCCCGATTCTCGGGAGTGGAGATCCTTCCTCATGGGGTATCGGATCATGCGCCTCTTCTCCTTCATCTAGACGGAGTGAGCGCGGGCCGGTGACCGATATGGCGGCTTAACGCCTGGTATCTGCAAGATAGCGAGTATGCCCAGAAGCTAGATGATCGGCTCTCCGAGTTTTTTACCATTAACATGGGATCCGTGGCATCGCCGGGCATTCTTGGAGAGGCCTGTAAGGCCACTGTCAGGTGTCATGCCAGGTAGCTCCTCCAGGCGCGGTAAAAATATCATAAAATATCGGCGCTTGGGGCCAGGGCGGTGTGCCTGGAGGGCCAGGTTGCAGGGTCGGCGAGTGCAGCGGTCACGCGGCAGTTGGCCTTGGTCCGAGAGGAGATTAAACATATAACACTCTAAACCGTGAAGCATATGTGGCTAACCTCCACGGCCCGAGTTTACGGGTTGGGGACAAAAATGGCAAGCTCTTGCACTGGATAGCCACTAGACCAATGGCAGACAGGGTGGTCCCGAAGATCGTCGATGGTTCAGGTGCTATCTCTCGGACTCCGGATGAGATGGCGCAGAGCTGCGCCGTCTATTAGCGGAACCTTTATGAGGAGCGACCTAGGCCTCCTGCTGAGATCGAGGCCCCACTGTTGATGGAGGTACCCTCCCCACAGTTTCTGACGCGGAGAGGCGCAAACTTGATGAGCCTCTCAGCCTGGAGGAGGCCGAGGCGGCCATAGCTGAGTTGGAGATGGGCAAAACGCCCGACACCGACGGTTTCTCAGCTGAGTTTTACGCGAGGTTCCGGGACACTTTGGCCCCCGACCTCCTAGCTATTTATGAGGAGGCTGAAAAAACAGGGGGCTTCCCCCCAGGCTTGGATCAAGCTACTATTGTGGTGATCCCAAAGATTAGGCCCCCCTCGCGGGACTGTTCGGCCTACAGCCCCATATCACTTCTTAATACAGAACTCAAGATCTTCTATACGGTATTGGCCCTGAGATTGAAGAGGGTGCTGCCCGCATTGGTTCACCCTGACCAGTGCAGTTTTATGCCTGCTAGAAGCACCCAACACTGTATTAGGCGCCTGCACGTGGCTCTGGTTCACAGGGCCCTCCTAGCCTCTCCCCTGGTGCTTCTGTTTGTGGACTTTGAAAAGGCATTCAACACAGTAGACTGGTCATACCTACGCTGCGTCCTCAAGAAGGCTGGGCTTGGGCTGCAGTTCTGTGCATTGGTGGGCCTCCTTTACTCCAATCCGTCAGCTCGGGTGCAGGTCAACGGGCGGTCTCAGATCAGTTCCCCATCCGCAGGGGTGCCCGCCAGGGATGACCCCTCTCCCAGCTCCTATTCGGGCTGGCGATGGAGCTGCTGGCGAAGCTAATTTGGGAAGATCCCCTGGTCGAGGGATGGCCGTGGCCTACCGGGAGAGTGGACCGTATCACGTCGGATGACGTACTCCTGTTCCTGGCTAACCCGGCTGGCAGTGGACCTAGGGTGCTGCAGTTGCTGGGACTGTTTGCAGAGGCGTTGGGTTTAATGGCTCACACTAGTAAATCTCTATTGATCCCGCTCAATTACTCTAGGGACTGCTACGACTGGCAGCATAAAATTCCTATCAGGCGAAACAGCTTCCGGTATCTGGGAATACAAAGAGCGATGTTGCCGGAGCTGGCATGGGCTCTGAATGTCAAGCCCCTAACCAAGTGGGTCAAAGAAGACCTCCAGAGATGGAGATCTCTTCCGCTCAATATCCTCGGCCCGATAGCACTATATAAGATGATGGTGCTCCCCCGGTTCCTTTACCTGCTTCAAAATTTCCCCTATCAAGTCCCCAGATGGTGGTTCGCTGATATGGAGCCCGTAGTGCAGCACTTCTTGTGGCATGGCTCCCGCCCACACTTGCCGCTTCGGGTTTGTCAAGGTGACGTCTACGAGGGTGGTCTGGAGATGTCCAATCTTTACTTTTACCACCTGGCAATGCATTTGCTGGTGGTTAAAGACTGGCTGGGGGGGGGGGGGGGGGGGGGGAGGTTGGTCGGACCCCGTCTATCAATTGGAGCTCCTGACCATAGGCTTCCCCGGCTTGTTCGGGATGCTATACGGCGACCCTGTGCCCCGTAAGATTCCTGAGGTGACAAGGGTGATGCTTACAGGGTGGAAGGCGGCGCAGCGAGTGACGGTTTGGTGGCGTTGTCTTACCCAGCAGACCCCATTGCGGTAGGGGTCATGGTTGAAGAAGGTCTCAACGCTTCGGGGGTTCCATAAATGGGATCTTGTCGGGATATTGTCGCTCGCCGACGTCTAGGTGGGTACACATATGCAGTCCTTCCAGGAACTTCAACAGCCCTTCTCGCTAAACCAGACTCAGTTCCATAAGTACTTACAACTCCGTCATGCCCTACAGGTGCACATTCAGTCAGGAACGGTTCTCCCAGAGTTCAGCCCCGTGGAAGCCAAGACGATTATGGGACACCTGGGCAAAGGGGGGGGTATCGCCTTTTTACCGCATGTTGACTACTAATGCATCGCAGACCCTTGATAAGCTTCGTACACGATGGGAGCAATGGGTGGGCCCGATGACAGATGGGGACTGGAGAGACGCATTGATGGCCCCAAGACTGTTGACTATGACCTCCCATCTTAGACTGGTGCAGACTTTCTTTTTCCACGTATTTGCGTATCACTCCCCCAAAAGGCTGCATTAGGCCGACCTTTGGCCGCAAGTGGAACGCCCCCGGTGTGCGAGCCCGACAGCCATTTTTTTTCATATGGTGTGTGTAAGGAAATGGCTCTCTGTTGCAGTTACCCCCCACATTTTACCTGATACTGATGCTGACTTGACTGAGAAGTGTGCTGGGACCCTGCTAACTAGGCCCCAGCACCAGTGTTCTTTCCTTTAAAATGTACCATTGTTTCCACAGTTGGCACCTCCCCCCACACAGATAAGTCCCTTGTGAAAGGTACCAGTGGTACCAAGGGCCCTGTGACCAGGGAAGGTCCCTAAGGGCTGCAGCATATGTTGTGCCACCCTAAGGGACCCCTCACCTAACACATGCAAATTGCCATTGTAGATTGTGTGTGTTGGTGGGGAGAAAAAGGCAAGGTTGACATGGCATCCGCCTCAGGATGCTATACCCACAAAATACTGCCTGGGGCATAGGTAAGTCACCCCTCTAGCAGGCCTTACAGCCCTAAGGCAGGGTGCACTATACCACATGTGAGGGCATAGCTGCATGAGCAATATGCCCCTACAGTGTCTAAGTCTATTCTTAGACATTGTAAGTACAGTGTGGCCATATTAAGTATATTGTCTGGGAGTTTGTCAAAAACGTACTCCACAGCTCCACAATGGCTACACTGAATACTGGGAAGTTTGGTATCTAACTTCTCAGAATAATAAACCCACACTGATGCCAGTGTTGGATTTATTACAAAATGCACACAGAGGGCATCTTAAAGATGCCCCCTGTATTTTACCCAATCCTTCAGTGCAGGACTGACTGGTCTATGCCAGCCTGCTGCTGAGAGACGAGTTTCTGACCACCTGGGGTGAGGGCCTTTGTGCCCTCTGAGGCCAGAAACAAAGTCTGCTCTGGGTGGAGGTGCTTAACACCTCCCCCCTGCAGGAACTGTAACACCTAGCAGTGAGCCTCAAAGGCTCAAGCTTCGTGTTACAATGCCCCAGGGCACTCCAGCTAGTGGAGATGCCCGCCACCTGAGCACAGCCCCCACTTTTGGCGGCAAGTCCAGGGGAGATAATGAGAAAAACAAGGAGGAGTCACTCACCAGTCAGGACAGCCCCTAAGGTGTCCTGAGCTGAGGTGACCCCTGCCTTTAGAAATCCTCCATCTTGATTTTGGAGGATTTCCCCAATAGGATTAGGGATGTGCCCCCCTCTCCACAGGGAGGATGCACAAAGAGAGTGTAGCCACCCTCAAGGACAGTAGCCATTGGCTACTGCCCTCCCAGATCTAAACACACCCATAAATTCAGTATTTAGGGGCACCACAGAACCTAGGAAACTAGATTCCTGCAACCTTAACAAGAAGAAGGACTGCTGACCTGAAGCCCTGCAGTGAAGATGGAGACGACAACTGCTTTGGCCCCAGCCCTACCAGCCTGTCTTCCAACTTCGAAGAAAACTGAAACAGCGAGGCATCCAACAGGGACCCGCAACCTCTGAAGCCTCAGAAGACTGCCCTGCAACCAAGGACCAAGAAACTCCCGTGAACACCGGCCCTGTTCAACAACCTGCAACTGTCTTGCAACAAAGAAACAACTTTAAAAAATTCACGTTTCCCACCGGAAGCGTGAGACTTTCTATTCTGCACCAGACGCTCCTGGCTCGACCTGCGGAAAACCAACATTTCAGGGAGGATTCCTTGGCGACCGCGATCCTGTGAGTAGCCAGAGATGACCCCCCCTGAGCTCCCACAGCGAAGCCTGCAGAGGAAATCCAGAGGCTCCCCCTGACCGCGACTACCTGTAACAGGGGACACGACGCCTGGAACCAACACTGCACCCGCAGCCCCCAGCACCTGAAGGAACCGAACTCCAGTGCAGGAGCGACGCCCAGGTGACCCTCTGCCTAGCCCAGGTGGTGGCTACACCGAGGAGCCCCCCTGTGCCTGCCTACGTCGTTGAAGAGACCCCCCGGGTCTCCCCATTAATTCCTATCTAAAACCCGACACCTGTTTGCACTCTGCATGTACTTTCTGGGCCTGCTTGTGTCCCCCCCGGTACCCCACAAAACCCCCCTGGTCTGCCCCCGAGGACACGGGTACTTACCTGCTGGCAGACTGGAACCGGGGCACCCCTGTTCTCTATTGAAGCCTATGTGTTTTGGGCACCTCTTTGACCTCTGCACCTGACCGTCCCTGAGCTGCTGGTGTGGTAACTTTGGGGTTGCATTGAACCCCCAACAGTGGGCTACTTTGGACCCAACTTTGAGACTTGTAAGTGTTTTACTTACCTGCAAACTTAACCTTTACTTACCTCCCCCAGGAACTGTTGATTTTTGCACTGTGTCCACTTTTAAAATAGCTTATTGCCATTTTTACAAAGACTGTACATGATATTGTGATTCTTCAAAGTTCCTAGAGTACCTAAGTGAAATACCTTTAATTTGAAGTATTACTTGTAAATCTTGAAAATATGTTTCAGTATAAAAACCTATAGGCCTGGAGTAAGTCTTTGAGTGTGTGTTCCTCATTTATTGCCTGTGTGTGCACAACAAATGCTTAACACTACCCTCTGATAACCCTACTGCTCGACCACACTACCACAAAATAGAGCATTAGAATTCTCTTTTTGCCACTATCTTACCTCTAGGGGGAACCCTTGGACTCTGTGCAAGCTATTTCTTACTTTGAAATAGTATATACAGAGCCAACTTCCTACAGTGTGGGCATGTCCTTATATTACTGCCTACTAGCGCGCAGTGTTGGCGGAGGTGTCCAGGGTCTTTCAGGTGGAGATCAAGCCCGCCCCTTTGCCAATCCTACTGGGGGTTCTTGAGGCAGTGGGCTCCAGCAGGGTGGAGCGAGCCTATGTAGGAATGGCTTGTTTGGTGGCCATAAGGGACATCGCTTCAGGCTGGAGAGCGGAGGCAACCCCTGTGTTGGTGAAGTGTTGCCGGGGAGTGGACTGGTGCGCCTCCCAGAAAAAACGTGTTTATGAAACAAGGGGCTGTCCTGCCAAGTATGAACGGGTAGTGGGGAGATGGATGGGATCCTTGGGAGATATCAGGCGTGACCCCTCGGTGTGAGAATGGGGATGCGCACCCAGGACTTCATGGTGGTTATTAGTCCTGTGACTATGATATATCTGTGTAGCGTTCAATCAAAGTACAGCAAAAGTGGCCAGTTGTGTTGTACTTTGTTCTACAACAAAATAAATAAAGCTGGTTTATATAAAAAAAAAAAGAAAATGACTCCAAGGTTCTTAAATGTTTCCTTCAGTACAGAAGGAGAAACTAAATCAACTGGCCACAAAGATGTATCTGTTGCGGAGTGTAAGGCTCTGAAGAACAGGATTTCGGATTTACCTGAATGTAACTTCAGATAATTCTGTCTCATTCACTTCACAATGACCGTCAAGCAGTTTGGGGCAGTTTTCACTAACTTGCTGTCCAGTTGTTGAAAGAAGAGCATCAACTGGGTATCATCAGCGTAGGAAACTAAATTAAAGTCCCACTTCTCCACTAACTTACCCAATGGAACAAGGTAGATACTGAAAATGGTGGGTGTTATGGAAGAACCCTAAGGTACCCCGCAACACATCTTCTTCAGGTCTCATGGAAATGGAGAGAGGTATATGGCCTTTTCTTTGCCCGACAGAAAATATTTTAGCCATTTGTTTGCCGTCTTAGTGATGCAAGCATCTCTCAGTTGGTCCAGCAGAATATTGTGGGAGACGGTATCGAACATGGCTGAGAGATCTAGCAAAATGACTACTGCTTGTCTGTCCAAGTCTAGGTTGTTTATAACAAATTCTGCCACCTCTAAGAGAGCCACTTCGGTAATTTAACTTAAGCTGGATTGGAAAGGGTGGAGTAAGTCATTGGTTTCAATGTAATGTGAGATCTGTTTGTTTAGTGTCTGTTCTAGCTGTTGCCAAGTACCGGCAAAAGAGTTTGGTCTATAGTTGTTCAGACAGGCACGATCTGTTTTAATTTTTTTTTTTAACAAAGGGAGAATTATGGCCTTCTTCCATGCTTTGCGAAAGATGTCTAATATTAGTGATTGATTGTGGAACTTGTTAATGTGTTTGCAGAGTGCACCAGAAATTAATCTGAGAATGCGAGGTGGGCAAGGATCTAGGGGCCACCCCGATCTCACTGAAGCTAGAGATGATTCTGTATCCTCTAGAGGGATAAACTTAAATGCTGATAAAGAAGTTCTACATGCATGTCAAAGCATTTATGGATGTAAATCAGATCCACTTGACAAACTAACAGGGCAGGAGGTCTTGTGATCCAAACCCAGATTAGAATAGATGTTAGTGATCTTCTCCTGAAAAAAGTTGGAGAGATTATCACTTAACATCTGAGATGCTTCCAAGTTCTGATTTGTGCTTGTTGCTTTGACACATTACCCTCTAAACCAGCCTTGTCAATTTGTTTGGCAATGGCTGCTGATCTTGCTAAAAGTATGTTCTTACGAAAGGCCTTGCCAACAGCTTTGTAGATAATCTTATCATTTTGGTCATATTTGTTTTCCGCCATTTTCTCTCTAAGCGTTTACACATGCTTATTTCATTCTGTAAGTTTTGCATAAGCCAAAATGCCAATGGAGTTGTGCATTCTGAGGTGGCAGATTTTCCCGGGGCTACTTCATCTAAAGCTTCCACTAGGTGGTTGTTAAAATCTTCGAACATTAAATTAGGGTTGGATATTGAGTCCAAAGGGGACGTAGCCACGGGGGGGGGGGGCACTAGGGACCGGCCCCTCTTTATTTGCATATGGCCTCCCGTAAATATGCAGATTTAGTGCTAACAGAACTGGTGTGTCAATTTGTAAATTAGTCAACTGCAAAATTGGCTAGGAGCATAGATGTCGGTTTCTGCCCCAGTCTAGCAATTCCACTAATGTAAAAGAAGTTAAAATGTTGCAGCTGAGCCCTGTATTTCGCACAACCGCCACTGTAGCATTTTAACTGTTCTCTGTCTCCGCGCTCAAGAAGTGTCCTACAAACCACGTGGGAGATCCACTGGGCCTCGGGAACAGGGAGAAAAGGAGAGAGCTGCTGCTGTTCCTACATGGAGAGAGGAGCTGCAGGGTAAACCTGGGATGGGTGTGCTGTGCAACTGTGTGCACTGTGCTTCAAATTTCATGCCCTGGCCTTACCGACTAGCAGAGCTTAATTATGGATGCTATATACTGAACTGCACAAGCACTGTCTTGGCAAGTGAGTTGTGGACAATCAACAACACAGGGAGTTAGTTTGCTTTTGGGCCATGTTGGGTGGAGTTGCAGGGCTGTTTGGGCTGGGGTGAGCGGCCCCAAATAAGAACAGACTTTTATATTCAATTCTATGTCAGGACCGGAGGCTTCTGATTATGCTATCTCTTTCTTTACTGTCAAACACAGCAGCCACTAAAAACTTAAACTACATTTCCCATGAGGCAAAGCATCGGTATCACCCCCAATCAGGGTCTACCCCATCATATATATATCATAGTCCTCCAAAGTCTGTCCTCTTTCTTTGCTGCTGCAGCACAGAGATAAGTTCATTTCTAGAACGTTCTTTCGTTGTTACACCTCGTTTGGTTTTCAGCGCGGCCTAGTGCCTTCAGGTGCTTCATTTGTATACCACTTCTTCATTTTAGGTGTTCATGTGACCTTTATCATTTTTGAAAAGTTTTGTTGCTACACCCTTATTCATGAGCATTTTTTGCATGTGCCCTGCCGGCGAGTAGGCCTGAAGGTGAATGTGGCCTTTCCTCTAATCCGCTTTTGTCTCAGGAACTCGCGCACGCACACAGGGCGATTACCCTGTGCAAGTGCGTCTTCCCTGTAAGGAGAAATGGTATTCCCCAGACGGTTATAAACGCGGATTATATACTAATAGAGCTTTCACTCGAGGGAAAAGTGATTTATTGGTGCCTCCCTCCTCTGTTTGACCGGCAGAAACTGTATTGGTGTAGGGCACTTGTGTTTCCCCCCCCCAATTTAACTGTGCATTTGGAACCGCAAAAATAATTATTTAAGCACAGAGACATGGCCCAATTCAGAGATGAGGAACATTATGGGGAATATGATGCTGGCCATTATGACCAGCACATGGAGGAGCGCCTTGTGGAGGCTCTTGGTTTCCATGTGCAGGACTCAGTTAACAAAGCTTTAGTCAAAGCATTACGTCCCTTTGAACAACCTATTTTCACTTTTGGATTCAGACGCTTTGGCGCAGGCTCAGGGAACCCCACCTCAGTTGAGATCAATATTATTGAGCCTGGCCGGTCATCTGATGACCTCTTTGAACAGACCGTTACTTCAGTCTTATTTGATCATAAATATGGGGCTTTCCAAAATCGTTCAACCCCCTCAGTGCACACTAGCCAAGATTCTGACTCGGACTCTTCTAACTCAGATAAGTCCCTTGTTCAAGACAAAATACAAGGTAAAAGCAAGCGCAAAGCACATCACGCCGAAGATTCCGCTGCACCGGCTCTCGGAAAAAATTTACAATTTGACCCTGACAATATTATGCACCCTCGTTCCACGGAATGGATTCCATGTCAAGAGGTGGCGTAATATGTCCAGTCTAGATTGCGGAAAAGCTTTGGTGAAGGACGTTCGGAACACTCTCTGCTCAGAATGCCCCCGTCCAGCCCTATCTGGCAAGGTTGCGGAGATTCCGGAACTTGATCCGGACATGGTAACCTTCTTAAAAACGTACGCAAAGGACCCCAAGAAGGGTATTGACAGGGCCTGGAGAAGTTGCCAAGACAAATTATTAGATATTTCTGGTCCGCTTACCAAAATATTAGACTTGGCCGTACAAGCTAAAGAATCGCAAGAAATTATTGCTCCTGAGATTTTATTAGAATGGGCCCAGCGAGCCATGTGTCTATTAGGAAATGCCAATTGTGCCATTTCTACAGAACGTAGAAAATCCCTCCTGCTAAGCATAGACCCAAAACTGACTGAGTTGGCACCATCCGATGCAGGGCCTTCAGCTAATGGACTCCTGTTTGGAGATAAATTTGTCAAGGATTTGGCCAAATATGTAGCCACCTTCTCGGCACTGGACAAGGCTCATACGTCCATCAAAAAGGTTTTCAACAGTGGCCTTTTTCACAGGGCCGGGCGTTATGGAGGTCGGGCGTCAGGCCGGTTCAGTCCCCAGACCATACTACAGAGACAAAGATTCCTCTGGATATCAAGCCAATGCCAACTTATACTCGGCGAGAGGTCGTGGATACAGAAGATTGAATCCCAGGTGACCTCACAGAGGAGGACAATATAGTCAAACCTCCACTCAACCAGGTATCTCTTCTTCCTTCTCGGGAAGTGGTGCTGGGGGGCAGAGTGGGTCTGTTTGTACACAGTTGGTCCCACATCAGTCAAGACGCTTAGGTATTAGAAACCATTCAGTGTTATCATCTAGAGTTCTATTCAAATCCAGAACAGGTCTCAATTCCCCCTCCTCTCCTTTTTTCCCAACAAGAGAGGTCTTTCATAGATCAAGAGGTCGAAGCATTGCTTCAGAAAGGTGCGATTGTTCCCTCTCTTCCCCAACCCAAGGGCTTCATCAGCACCATCTTTTTGGTTCAAAAGAAAGGAGGGGGTTCTCGATTAGTTCTCAATCTTCAACACTTCAATTCTTGAGTGGTCTATCGACATTTAAAGATGGAGGGTATTCATCTCCTTCGGGACCTTTTGCTGGAAGGGGATTGGATGGTCCAGTTGGACCTCAAGGACGCTTATCTTACCATTCCCATTTTTGCTCCCAATCGACGTTTCCTTCAGTTCTACTGGAGAACACGGTGTTACAAGTTCTCAGCTCTACCCTTTGGGCTATCTTCAGCCCCCTGGTGTTTCACCAAGATAATGCGCCCAGTCATTCAATAGCTTCGAGAGAAGGGTGTCCGTCTTATCATCTATCTAGATGACATTCTAATTATGGCGCAAGAAGAAAGTCTAGTACTTCTCCATCTATCATGGGCAGTTCAATTACTTCAGGATCTGGGGTTTATCATAAACGCGGAGAAATCTCAGTTAGTCCCGGCCCAAAAGATAGATTTCTTGGGGTTCAGGATAGATTCGGTTTCAGCTCAATTGCAACTCCCCTTGACAAAGAGATGGCCATCTAGAAAGAATTGAGGAAAGCGTTGTCTGATCCTTCGATTTCCTTGAGGGTTTTTGCCCAATTGGTGGGCCTCCTGGTATCATCTATTCAGGCCATTTTTCTGGGTCCCCTCCAATATCGAGCCCTTCAGAGAATGAAGATTTTACATCTTCGAAAGGGTCTCTCATATTTGGAGCAAGTGATGTTTCCCAGGAAGCCCGGACAGAAATTCAATGGTGGTTGACTCATATGGATGCCTGGAATGGCAGAGCAATATTTGCATCGGTTCCGGAGGTAGTCATAGAGTCAGATGCCAGCAGATGGGGCTGGGGAGCCAGATGTGGACAAACGGAGACAGGAGGACGGTGGTCCCTGGAGGAACTTCAGATGCACATCAATTGTCTGGAGCTTCTAGCAGGCTCTTTTGCAGTGAAGACGTTGTCCCAAGTCAAAGCTCAGTGTTGTATTCTTTTGAAAATGGACAACATTTCAGCTGTCAGATACATAAACAAACTGGGGGAACCCGATCCAAGATGTAAGCAGGGATTGTGAAGGACTTTTGACACTTTTGTCTAGCCCATCAGATATCTGTCATCTGTCACAGCGGAATATATTCCGGGCACAGTGAATGTGATAGCAGATTGGAATTCCTGATATCTTCGGGATGTCAGCGACTGGAGGTTGCATCCCAGGGTATTTCGATTTCTCAATCAACTGTGGGGTCCTTTTTTCAACAGACCTGTTTCTGTCTCGTCTGAACACGCATCTTCCGCAGTTTTACAGCTGGAGACCAGATCCACGAGCTCTCAGCTTGAACGCTTTCCTCCAGATATGGACAGAGGAACTGGCTTATGCGTTTCCTCCTTTCTCGATGATTCACTGAGCTCTCACCCAGGTCCTTCGACAGAAGGTGGAAATGATCCTGGTGATGCCTTGTTGGAAGGCACAATCTTGGTTTCCAGTGGTGTTGGCCCTTTGTTGCGCAGCTCCTGTTCGGATTCAGAGAACAGAGGATCACTTGTCGGATCCGATGGGCCTTCCACATCCTCTCATTCTGGAAGAGCAGTTATCCCTCATGGCTTGGAGGATTTCGGGGGATCGGAGCAAGTCTCTCAGATTTCAGAAAACACTCAATTTGTTCTCTCCCAATCCTTGGCACCTAGCACACATAAAAGATAGGCTTCAGCCCGGAAGCGATGGTTGGATTGGTGCGGTCAAAGGAATGTGGATTCCTTGGGGGCCTCTGTGCATATGATCGTAGATGTTTTGCAACATTTGGCTGCGCAAGGTTAAGTATATAGAACAATTAATCATTTCAGGTCTGCCATTTCAGCAAAACATCCTAGAGTTGATGGTAAACCAATTGGTGAACATCCACTGACTTCTAAACTTTAACGTGGCATTAGATTGGTAAATATTCTGTTTAATGGGATGTTAATATTATATTGAAGTTTCTTGTGGCTTGGCCTGCCAATGAGGGTCTAACCAGGAAACAATTGTCGGCAAAATTAGCTATGTTGCTTTGTCTTATTTCCTGCAGGAGGGTATCAGATGTTAAAGCTCTGGACATTGCAGGTAGAGTATTTACTCCTTTGGGTGTCCCTTTTAGAATCACTAAACGCACCAAATCAAATTCTACATGTATTTCTTATCCAAGTTTTAGAGATATTGCTAAATTGTGTGTAGTTAAATGTCTAAAAGTGTATGAAGATGTCACTCGTTGTAGGAAAGTACCATCTTGCCTGGCATGTTACCCCCATTTTTCACTGTATATATGTTGTTTTAGTTGTATGTGTCACTGGGACCCTGCCAGCCAGGGCCCCAGTGCTCATAAGTGTGCCTGAATGTGTTACCTGTGTAGTGACTAACTGTCTCACTGAGGCTCTGCTATCCAGAACCTCAGTGGTTATGCTCTCTCATTTCTTTCAAATTGTCACTAACAGGCTAGTGACCAATTTTACCAATTTACATTGGCTTACTGGAACACCCTTATAATTCCCTAGTATATGGTACTGAGGTACCCAGGGTATTGGGGTTCCAGGAGATCCCTATGGGCTGCAGCATTTCTTTTGCCACCCATAGGGAGCTCTGACAATTCTTACACAGGCCTGCCACTGCAGCCTGAGTGAAATAACGTCCACGTTATTTCACAGCCATTTTACACTGCACTTAAGTAACTTATAAGTCTCCTATATGTCTAACCTTTACCTGGTAAAGGTTAGGTGCAAAGTTACTTAGTGTGAGGGCACCCTGGCACTAGCCAAGGCGCCCCCACATTGTTCAGGGCCAATGCCCCGGACTTTGTGAGTGCGGGGACACCACTACACGCGTGCACTACATATAGGTCACTACCTATATGTAGCTTCACAATGGTAACTCCGAATATGGCCATGTAGCATGTCTATGATCATGGAATTGCCCCCTCTATGCCATCCTGGCATAGTTGGCACAATCCCATGATCCCAGTGGTCTGTAACACAGACCCTGGTACTGCCAAACTGCCTTTCCTGGGGTTTCACTGCAGCTGCTGCTGCTGCCTACCCCTCAGACAGGTTTCTGCCCTCCTGGGGTCCAGCCAGGCTTGGCCCAGGATGGCAGAACAAAGGACTTCCTCTGAGAGAGGGTGTTACACCCTCTCCCTTTGGAAAATGGTGTGAAGGCAGGGGAGGAGTAGCCTCCCCCAGCCTCTGGAAATGCTTTCATGGTCACACATGGAGCCCATTTCTGCATACGCCAGTCTACACTGGTTCAGGGACCCCTTAGCCCTGCTCTGGCGCAAAACTGGACAAAGCAAAGGGGAGTGACCACTCCCCTGACCTGCACCTCCCCTGGGAGGTGTCCAGAGCTCCTCCAGTGTGCTCCAGACCTCTGCCATCTTGGAAACAGAGGTGCTGCTGGCACACTGGACTGCTCTGAGTGGCCAGTGCCACCAGGTGACGTCAGAGACTCCTTCTGATAGGCTCCTTCAGGTGTTGCTAGCCTATCCTCTCTCCTAGGTAGCCAAACCCTCTTTTCTGGCTATTTAGGGTCTCTGTCTCTGGGGATTCCTTAGATAACGAATGCAAGAGCTCATCCGAGTTCCTCTGCATCTCTCTCTTCACCTTCTGCCAAGGAATCGACTGCTGACCGCGCTGGAAGCCTGCAAAACTGCAACATAGTAGCAAAGACGACTACTGCAACTCTGTAACGCTGATCCAGCCGCCTTCTCGACTGCTTTCCTGGTGGTGCATGTTGTGGGGGTAGTCTGCCTCCTCTCTGCACTAGAAGCTCCGAAGAAATCTCCCGTGGGTCGACGGAATCGTCCCCCTGCAACCGCAGGCACCAAAGAACTGCATCACCGGTCCCCTGGGTCTCCTCTCAGCACGACGAGCGAGGTCCCTTGAATCCAGCGACTCTGTCCAAGTGACTCCCACAGTCCAGTGACTCTTCAGTCCAAGTTTGGTGGAGGTAAGTCCTTGCCTCCCCACGCCAGACTGCATTGCTGGGAACCGCGACTTTTGCAGCTAATCCGGCCTCCATGCACTTCCGGCGGAAATCCTTTGTGCACAGTCCAGCCTGGGTCCACGGCACTCTAACCTGCATTCGGGTGAGCACCGTTTCACGCATCCTCGTAGTGCTTGTTTCTGGAACTTCTGCGGGTGCTGCCTGCTGCTGAGAGGGCTCATTGTCTTGCTCGACGCCCCCTCTGTCCCCTCACGCAATTGGCGACATCCTGGTCCCTCCTGGGCCAAAGCAGCATCCAAAAACCCTTACCGCACGATTTGCAGCTAGCAAGGCTTGTTGGCGGTCTTTCTGCGGGAAAACACTTCTGCACGACTCTCCACGGCGTGAGGGGTCCGTCCTCCAAAGGGGAAGTCTCTAGCCCTTGTCGTTCCTGCAGAAACCTCAGCTTCTACTGTCCAGTAGCAGCTTCTTTGCACCCACAGCTGGCATTTCCTGGGCATCTGCCCATCTCCGACTTGCTTGTGACTTTTGGACTTGGTCCCCTTGTTCCACAGGTACCCTCGACTGGAAATCCATCGTTGTTGCATTGCTGGTTTGTATCTTTCCTGCAGAAATCCCCTATCACGACTTCTATGTCCTTTGGGGAACTTTAGTGCACTTTGCACTCACTTTTCAGGGTCTTGGGGTGGGCTATTTTTCTAACCCTTACTATTTTCTAATAGTCCCAGCGACCCTCTACAAGGTCACATAGGTTTGGGGTCCATTCGTGGTTCGCATTCCACTTTTGGAGTATATGGTTTGTGTTGCCCCTATCCCTATGTGTCTCCATTGCATCTTATTGTAACTATACATTGTTTGCACTGTTTTCTAATACTATTACTGCATATTTTGGTATTGTGTACATATACCTTGTGTATATTTGCTATCCTCATATTGAGGGTATACTCTGAGATACTTTGGCATATTGTCATAAAAATAAAGTACCTTTATTTTTAGTATATCTGTGTATTGTGTTTTCTTATGATATTGTGCATATGACACTAAGTGGTACTGTAGGAGCTTCACTCGTCTCCTAGTTCAGCCTAAGCTGCTCTGCTAAGCTACCATTATCTATCAGCCTATGCTGCTAGACACCCTATTCACTAATAAGGGATAACTGGGCCTGGTGCAAGGTGCAAGTACCCCTTGGTACTCACTACAAGCCAGTCCAGCCTCCTACACTCGTGAATTCCGAAGGGATTCGAGTGGACAGCTATTGATTTCTCCTCAGAAACCCTCTGGGCCTGTATCTTCCGCAACATTGGCCAGATAGGTTAGATGGTTGCTTCAGGAAGAAGGCATTGATACTTCAATATGTGGAGCCCATTCTGTTAGAGGGGCTATGGCTTTGAAGGCTTTTAATGTGGGTTCCAGATTGGAGGATATTATCCGGGCCGCAGATTGGTCATCAGATTCCACCTTTAAACCTTTTTTTATCATAAACCTATTGTGGATGTTGCTTCTGTAATCGTAGATCAGCTTTAAATGAGCATAATCAGAAGCCTCCGGACCTGACATAGAATCAAAAAGTTTCTAGCTTACGCAACAAGAATTTTCAATTCTATTAAGGACACAGAGGCGAGGATTATCCCACCCAGAATATGAATAATTCAGAAATTATTTGTGATGTAATGTATTGATTGTTGAGTATCCCTCCTGATATGTTATGACATTTTACACTGTTTTTCCTCAATCAAGTGATTATGGTGCTATGTTTCTGCTACAGATGAGAAGACTTCCTGAACGTGTTCCAGGGAATGGACCTTGGAGTTTGAATGTTCTGCACCGGTTGTGCTGTTCCTTCAGTCTGAAGAAGATATGGTTAGGGTTATTTTGTTGATGTTACTCTCTTAATGAGCAAAGAAAGAGGACGGACTTTGGAGGGCTATGATATATTAATGATGGGGTAGACCCTGATTGGGGGTGATACCGATGCTGTGCCTCATGGGAAATGTAGTTTAAGTTTTTATTGGCTGCTGTGTTTTACAGTAAAGAAAGAGATAGCATAATCCTTGCCTCTGTGTCCTTAATAGAATTGAAAATTCTTGTTGCGTAAGCTAGAAGAATTTTGATTCACCCAGGGGTCAATTCGGTTGGACACCCAGGTTAAAAAATACTGTGGATTTTCTCAGAAGGTAGACATTTTTGTTTTTCATTACAGCAATGCTGCAGTTGAAGTTTGTTAGAAAGACGAATTTACACAATTTCTGCAATTTAACTCGAGAATGGTAAATTTATGAAAAAATCCAAATGCATCAAATAGTTCTAGTAATTGTAGAAAAGCTTGGGGAGCAGCTTAGTTAGTTAAATGCTAGCACATCCAAGCTATACATTTCAGTCTTGGCCTACCATCTCAGCCTATCATCCTTGTAAGGCTGGTAAATTGTCATCCTGTAAATTCAGTAACCATGCCACCTGTTATGTATGGCTCTTAAAGATGGCACAGTGTCACTACCCAGCACTCTACAAAAACAACCATTTTCTAGTCAGAAGATAACCTCATTTAAACGTGCATACACGTGAGTGAGATGTGTGAGCTGCCCAGCACTGGTGTAATGTTGGTCTTGACATAATGTTGGTAATTCCAGAGTTGTTCTGGGCATCCATGGCATGCGGTGATGATACATGGGCATGCACATAGAGTCTTATGGTATGTGTCAGTGGTACGTTTAGATACTCGATGAACATGGCAAATAAATATTTGGCTACCAAACATGCTTTTATTAAAAATTAAATACAAAACTGCAGTTTGTGTCATAAAAGTGCTCACTTTTTTGGTGGGGAATTATGTTCATGACTATAAAATTATAACCTGTCGCAATATCATGTTGGAGTTATGGGGCAGAGCCAGGCGCCAGTTTTAAGCGCCTGCAGGGTTTAAAGTGAATTAATTTAATCGAATATGTCTCTTAGTGCTTTATTTTTAGACAGTGCAGTCCAGAACCAGAAAGAGACAGACCTTGCCCACTATTTCCGAGATATATTATCTGAATATAAAGCACTAATTCAGGAAATATTGAATTACATTAATTCAATTTTCACCCTAAAGGCACATAAAACATGCACTCTACTCTGCCCCAGAGTTAAAAAAGCAAAATTCTTGTATTGTATAAATTGAAAAGCTGATGTGGGGACACAAAATGAATACATTTACAAAACTAAATATAAAATAGTTATTTGCATGATAATCACTTCTGCTGCCTGTAGCACTGCTCACTCTGTCTGCAACTGTTGTTTTTAGGCCGAGCTTACCAGACAGCACTGCTGTCTGGTTGCGCAAGAACTATTATGGGTTTACCAAGAGCATATCTGGGTTTAAAGTCCACCCACTGCTTAACATTGATTTGGTTTATAGTCACGCTGATTTGCTTTGCTTCTTACTGAATGGCTTTTCGTATTGTAGCTTGTCAGTATTGTGCCCCCTGCAGCATAGCCTTTTTAACATCTCTCTGATTAGCTGCCATTTTTTATCTTACACTGCTGCTTTTACTGAACTTTATTTTCTTGTAGATTAAGCACACCAGGTGAGTGCATGTCTTTTCTAGCTGTCTTCCTTGTGTGCTTCTCTCCTCCCTCGTACTCCATGTTGCTGTCTCTCATCAGTGTGCTTCTCTTTCACTTCTGCATCACTTAAGTGGCAATTTTAGTTCACTAGTGGCAGTCACAGACTTACTTGCTCTGTCTGTCAGCTGTTCAGGTGAATAGCAGGCAAGAGATACCCGTAGGCTCGGAGTCAGGCTTCTCGCAGATATTGTCCATAACCTTGCAGCCGTGCCAGGTGATCCCAAGAATTGCCTTCCCTTCTTTCAGATGAGTCCATGCATCTGAGACTGCAGTGGCTGTCACTGTCACTCACCAATATATCCAGACTGGACTGAGAACCACTATATAGTGAGTGATATGACCCAGTAACCACTGCCCACAGCCAGTCCAGGTGAAGCTAAGAGTAAATGCCCGTGAAGTAATGCTTCACTGGTTTGCTACTACGTTTGGCCTGTATGCGATTCTCCGAGTCTGGCTATGATGTATTTTCCCTCATTCCATACTTTTCCTGAAGCTAGATTTCATTCCTAATAGTAAGCATTGAAAACTAGCCAATGAACCTAATTTCATTGGTTGTGTCTCAAAAACTGTATTTCTGAACCTGTAGATACTTTAAAGCCACATGAAGATAGACAGTGCCTAATTTATGCAAGTGAACTGAATTGGCATTCATTTTGGGGAATGGAGCTTATTTTTCATCCTCAGAATTTAGCTCAGAGTATAAGAGAGAAAGACAGAAAAGTGAGAAAAAATAGGAATAGTAAAATAGGAAAAAAGTGACAAAGGGAGAAAGCAGGGGTGCACAAGAACCTGGAAGTGTGAGGAAAGGGAGTGTATGGTGATAGAAGGAAACTGTACGGGGTGGAATCAAGATGGGGCACACTCAGTATTAGCTAACCCTAGCATTGAGCACCTCCGACGATGGTCCTCTAGGAAAAACTGTGCGCCACGGCACATTTTTTTTTTTTTTTACTAATTAAACACTGCTGATAGGGGATTCTAAGTCATCTTAAAACCCTTTAAGATCTTAAAACCCTTTGACAAATTAGGATTCCAATCTCTGTATGGAAAATCTGCTTTAAACTAACCCACCTCGGGGTTTAGTACTGTCTTTTGATAACATGGTAGGGAGGCATTAGACTGTACTTATGAATTGCTGTCAAGCTGTGCTCTGCCAAACAGATCACGGCTTAATGAAAATAGGGAACACCCTACCACTCTGTTTCCCCCCAGCCACAAGCAACTTTGTCATGTTTTTTAAGTTCTTTCTGAATTACAGTAAAATAAAGAAAACATTTCTTGGCATTAGTTACTTTTCAGTGGAATACTCATTGCACTTTATGTTCCTGTGGAGTGCACAAAACATACATGATGTATTATGTTAGCAGCAGTTGTACGGTGCACAGACTCTGGTTAGAATAGCCTCATAGTGCTGTCATTCTTCCAGCTTCCTCTGCACCCCTTGCCGCTGTGGACCCATAACAGCAATGTATTCGGAGAATAATGACAGAAAATAAACCATTTATCCACATTTCTATCAATAAATAAATCAAACAGGATTAGTAAAGAGTGACTAATCACCCTCGAGCGGTACTCTAAATAAACCCCTCATTGCACTGAGGGTCTGAGCTTACTCACTGCTATCATCAAAGCCGTGACAAACTGATAAAGCATCACACTAGCACTAGAGCCTTCAGTGTCTTTCATTGCCATAAATGTTTCTTTGTGTTTTGCTCTGTTTTAGCCTCTTCTGCCTTACATATACCCTTCTGTTTTTGATACTTAAAAGGGCCTTTGATTTTTTGATTTGTAAAGCTGGGCATGCCTTAAAAAATATGCTGTCTGTGATGGGTCAGGGGTTCATTTTGCCCTTTTTAAAACTGATTAGTGAGACGTGCGCTGAAACGGGTTAAGTCAAATAAAAAGAAAAATGTGACACATAACTTAAGAAACGTTTGGAGCAGGGTGAACTTGAGAAACGGAAGAAGCTACCATTATGAACAACAGAGAACAAAAGGAAGAAACACATCAGGGTAAGATGAATGTGCAGAAATGGGAAGAGAGAGGACTTAAATTCAATAGAGAAAAAGTATGTGTCAGTAATTAATCAAAGTTCAAACCAGAAATTAATCCTATTGGGCCCGATTCATAAACTGTAATAATTTGCAGTATGTAAAGAAGTATTACAGTAGAATTACTCACTTACTACAAAACACGACTCACAAACTTACAGGTTGAAATCTCCACTTCTTCTGTCTTTTTCATGGGAAGCACTCCACACATGTAAACTTACTATTTATGTAAATGTGGGTGGGACTAGGGAAATGACTGGGAAATGGGGAATAATTATAACCAAGTATGTGCGGTTTGGGGCGGATTATGGAGTGGTTGTGTGAGGGACATGTTAATACACCCACCTAAAAAAGAGTGAGACCATTGCTACTCACAAACTACACTTCTAAATCTACTAAACCTTAAAGGACCACAAAAAATTGTAAATCTACTCCATCCCAATGGCAACCCAGAGGTACTGCCAGAAATCAAAAATGAAGGAATGGAATTCAAATAAAACCCCACATGACATAATGTCAAAATAATATATGTGTGTGTGTGTATGCGTATATATATATATATATATATATATATATATATAATATATATATATATATATATATATAGAGAGAGAGATAAAATTGGTGTTTGTGTTAAAATGTTATATCACATTTATATTAAAATATATTATAATTTAGAAACTGAGTAGGATTTTAAAAAATATTCAAGCGTTTAATAAAAAAAAATATTTTTTCTTTAATTAAAAAACAAATAATTACATCACCATTAAATATGAGTAAACTATTAAAATGCTAATGCATGTCGGATTTATTTTTATTTACTATAAAATATTTACAAAACAAATGTATATATTTTGATTATATTGTAATTATTAAGTTGTTTAATTAATATTTAATTTGATGTGCTAATGTGCTGTAACCTTTAATTATTACGTCTAGGTTAATAATAATTTTAATTGACATTTTATTAGTAGTATTTTAGTATTGTGGAAAATGAATGATAGTAACTTTACATTTGTAAATTTCATCTTAGATCTCCTCACTCCCCGTTTTCAGCGGGTGGAGACATGTAAGACCAAACTTGGATGCAAATTTACAATTGGGGATGATGAATAGCAGAAACATGTTTGATTAACACAGAGGTGCAAAAGTAAATTTACAGATGAGTAATTTACCTTTCTGAATAGGATCCACTATATTTAGAAAGACAACACCTCAGTCAAGCAATCTTGCATCTTAATTGCCCTTTCTAAAACAAGCATTGGCATAGCCAATAGGCCTCGCCTTTGGATGTGATTGCATGTTTTTTTGTTATTGTTGTGTATTAGTATGACATATTCAATTCTGATATTATTTATGCATGTATATGTTTAAGCTTTGTTGGTTTGTGGCGCAGTGTGTATGGTGTATTATTAAATAAAAAATTCTTGCTTATTGTTAAATGTTTTATTTTTCTGGTTTTGTTTTTAAGTAACTTCTTTTGTATTTCTAATCAATGTTTTTACATTATTATTTACAATAAACACATTTGCACTTGTATTTGTTGCAATTATTTTCAAAGTCTAAGAGTGTAATTTCTAGGTTTTAGGCAACCTTTAGCCCTTCAAAAGATATGCACGGAATCGCACCTTTTGTAACAACCCAGCGCCAAAATGGAGTCACAGCAAGCAGCGCCAGGAACAAATATTTAGCCGCACGTATCCACCATCTTTAAAATACGTTTAATTTCTTCATTAAATAAATGCCTATGTATGTAGTGCTTAATTTGTGCTTGCTGTTTCCGGTGCAGAGCACCTGCACTTATTTTTGAGGGCCAGCACTTATTTTTCTGCCTTAAGCATTTACTGTGAGCAAAAGATACATATGAGAAAGACGGAAGAAGAGAAAAACGAGAAAGCTTCACAACAGAAGAAAGGAGAGAGCTGAAGGGGCAGATAGTGTCTTTAAATGGATTGAAGAGGCCCAAGATGACTTCAGGATTACCCTGCCTCAGTATTACATGCTCTCACATTTAACTGCAGCAGCCGCATGTTTAAGAGGAGGACTTTGGGCACCGGCACCTTTTTATTTACAAATTAAGCACTGTGTGTATTGCTTTAACTGATATTTTGTTATCTGTCTTTAATCCCAAATATGTATGTTTTAGAATTAAATAAATATTAGCCCTTATGCAATGTAAATATAAACCCTTCTGCCACAACTCGAACATGAAAAGTAACGTGTCCAGAAAAGTAAAATCCTTATATGCCTTAATAAGCACAATTTGCATAAATGTTAGTTGTGAACATATATTTGTTTTCTAGAAATAGTTTGCATTTGCCAACTATTTATCTCTAAAAAATCACTTCAGCAAGTGAAACAGCTGTGCACACTTATTTTTCAACATTTTATTAAAATAAAATGGCCAGCTAAGTATATACAAAATGTTCCCCCGGTTACAGTTGATACGCAAAGTCTGTTTGAAATGAAAATGTAAATAAACATTTGTTGCGAGCGGTTTTAAAGCACTAGAGTCTAATTTCTAGGCTTTAGGCAACCTTTGCCCTTCAAAACAAATGCACAGAATCACACCTTTTGTAAGAACCGGCGTCAGGATGCAGTCACAAATGGCCAATAAAGGAAGAATCTTGCAGTCTTGTTGTGAAAATGGGGGGCTTCATGACTTAAAAGAAAAACATTATTATACCCATAAAGATTAACATCACGCTTAGAAGCAACATTTCTATTGTTTGTAAATACGAAGAAATAGCTAAATGACAATGGAAGCACTCTGTAAGATACAAATAAATACTGGGCTTTCATTTTAAATCTTGTTTAAATGTGCAGGTAAGCATTTCTTTAAACATAATCCTACAAAATGCAATAATGCGCTGGTTATTACCCCACACCCGCCCGCTTCTGAACACAAATTTGCTTATTACTTAACCCCGGGAACACCACACTTTTTATTAAAACATCAGCTAAAAATAACTGCATCTCAATAAAAGAAACTGCCTGTGTTTGTTCCGTTTAAAAGCTGTATCCTAAAAGACACTATTGTCTCAAGCTGTAAAAAAACATCCGTAGGTGAGTGAAAGATGGGAAAGGAGCTGAAGCCATTGTGCCAACCTCTGTAAATGGAAAACAGTGAATATAACACCATGTATTACGTTTCTGGGCGAAGGCCCGCACCCAAAGGTAGCTCGAGGGGCTGGAGCAGAAACCCCGCCGAGGCCCTCGAATAAGAGCGAGCCGAAATGAGGCACTCGAACAAAGGAGGGGGGCCGGGAGGGGTCACCCCTCATGGCGATCCCCCTCTCACCCCTTCCGACACCCCGGCACAGAGTGGAAGCGCAAGGAGGGGGCATTAAACTTTGGGCCAATGGGGGCTACTTAATTTTTCGAAAATTCCCCCTACCTTGCCCCAAGGGCACTGTTGGGGCTTAATTAAACAGAGGCTGCCCGGACCGGAACCACTCTTCTTTTTCGGGGCGGCCGGGCAGCGACGCAATAAGGACAAGGCCCCGCCCCCTGTCTTGATCATTTCACCCTTGGGAGTGGTCTCCAAAAAAGAGCAAGGCAAATTTAGGCTTATTCACCAACTGTCATACCCGAGGGGAAATCAGTGAACGACAGCATTGACCCAGACGACTGCGCAGTGGGGTACGCATCAGTGGAAGATGCTGTTGCTATATTGCGGTCTAAGGGGCGTGTCTCCTTGAGGGTGAAAGCAGACATAGAATCGGCCTTCAGGCTACTCCCCATACACCCGGAGAGCTACCACCACATGGGTTTCAAGTTTGAAGGAGAAACATACTTCGACAAGCCACTGCCTATGGGTTGCTCCATATCTTGCACATACTTCAAAAGATTCAGCACATTCATTGAATGGGACCTGCACAAGCAACACCCAAGGGGTGGGAAACTACACTACTTACATGACTTTCTATTCGTAGGATGGCCTAGCGGATCAGAATGTCAGGATTTACTGGAAGCATTACAATCCCTAACAGCAGAACTACGGGTTCCGCTGGCGGAGGACAAAACCACAGGCCCAACCACTAAGTTAATTTTCCTAGGCATAAAGCTGGACCCTGAAGCAGGCACATCCAGCATCCCCCAAGACATAGTACAGGACCTAGTAAAGGACATCAGGGGGTTGCTGGTCGAGCAGAAGGCCATGCTAAGAGAGCTGCAAGAATTGATTGGAAAATTGAATTTTGCAGCAAGAGTCATCCCAGCAAGAAAGGTTTTTGTCAGACGAATTTCTCACCTGACCAGGGGACTAGAGAAAAAACACCACCGTGTTCAGGTTGAATGCAGGGATGAAACAGGATTTGGTGACCTGGCTGACGTTCTTACCGGATTTTAATGGCACTTTAATATGGAGAGAAAGCTGGGTATCGGCAAAGCAGATTGAATTATACACCGACGCAGCAGGCAGCTTAGGGTTCGGGCCAAATTAAAAGATAAATGGAGTGCTACAAAGTAGCCACAGGCTTGGGCAGCATTGGGTCTCACAAAGAACATCACGCTCTTGGAACTATTCCCCATTGTAGTAGCATTAACTATCTGGCAAGAGCAGTTAAAGGACATGAAGCTCACACTGTGGTCCGATAACCAAGCAGTTGTACAAGCGATCAATAAAGGGGCATCACAGTTTGCAACAGTGTTAAAATTATTGTGATACATAGTAAAAGTGCAACTAGCAAGCAACCTCCACATTAGAGCGAGGCACGTGCAAGGCGCAATTAACACTAAAGCAGATGCACTCTTTCGATTCCAGATAGAGAGATTCAGGAGGCTAGCTCCGGGAGCAGAACGGGATATGACACCATTCCCCCCCAGCCTGTGGGGGCTGTAGAGGGGACTTGTCAATACTAATAGAACACACCCTAGCGCCAAAGACAGCAAGACGCTATGTGGCATACGTGGCAACAGTACAAAAGGTCACAGGTCTGAGCGATTACGCGCACCACAACGAAGCACAAAAAGCAGTGGGAAAATTCATACAATGGGCTTTCTCTCTGAAAAAATCAAAGCCATGGGAGCAAGCACATCTAACCGCAGTGGCGCATTTTAGCAAGTTAATAACAGGCAGAGATCCCACCAACTCCCACTACATAAGGGCAGCAATGAAGGGGTGGCGCAGGCTAGAAGGGCCCACTAGAGACCGGTGGCGCCTGATTGAATTCAGCACAATAAATCAGCTGGTGGGGGTGCTAAACAACCTATGCCTGAACACTTTTGAAAGCACTCTCTTCAAAGCAGGCCTCACGCTGGCATTTTTTGGGGCACTAAGGGTAAGTGAGCTAGTGGTCCCTTCAAAAGCAGGGAACTCTAGTGCGTGCATACAAAGACAAGGCGTGGAGATAGGCCAAAGGCGCACGCAGATACTGCTAAGGAGATCCAAAACCGACCAATTTGGAAAAGGGGCAAAAGTGGAACTAAGATGCCTGGAGAACCGCAAAGTATGCCCAGTGTGCAGCATGCAGAAGTTTTTAGAACGGAGGCCGGAGGGGCACGGGGCACTCTTCAAACAGAAGAATGGGGAATGCTTGAGCTTATTCCAATTCAAGGCAGTGTTTAAAAGGGCACTGACCAGGACAGGGCTCACGGCATGCGAATTTGGCACCCACTCATTCCGGATAGGGGCGGCAACATCAGCGGCACAACATGGCATGTCGGGGGCAGGCATAAAAGCAATTGGGAGGTGGAGCTCAAACGCCTACAAAGGCTACATATGAAGGCAACAGACAAAGAAGTAGGAATAGCAACCCTCCCATTGCCCCCCTAAACTGAACAAATAACACTAGAAGAGGTGAACAAGCGAGAACCTCACTGTCCCCTTCCACATACAGGTGCAGAGCACAGAACGGCATGGGTGATCGGTCACTCCTTTGTGCAGAGAGCCCGAGATTGGTGGGATTCAAGAGGTCCCACGGAGGAGCAATGCCCGAAACAGGCAAGGGTAGAATGGTTCGGTTTCCCAGGCATGAAATGGGAGCACCTCCAAGACAAACTAGGGGAGCTCATAGTCACAAATCAAGAGGGGCCCGACGTGGTAATAATACATCTAGGGGGCAACGACCTAGTCCAGTTAGGTAGGAGAGGCCTACTAGAAAGCATCAGGGGAACCTCACGATGGCTGCAAGGCGGCTGCGCAACGCAATGCTGATCTGGTCAGAAATCATCCCCAGACGGAAGTGGAGGGGGGCAATTTCAGCAGGGACATTAGACAAATCAAGGAAAAAGCTAAATGTGTCAGTGAAAAAGTTTTGCATCCAAAATGGCTGGGAAAGCATCATACATGGGCTAATCAATTTGCAGAGACCAGAATACTTTGCAGAAGACTGGATACACCAGTCTTCCCTAGGGACAGAGGTGTTTTGGAAAAACTTATGGGCAGCATTGCAGCTATCAAGCTGCGGATAGATGGATCATGACGGGGGAGCCACCTATTGACCGATAACCCAAAGGCGCATGGCAGAAAAGGAGAGCTAAAAAACAACGAAGGCCACACCCAACACAGCGGGGTGGCAGGGCTACTTACCTTGGGATGCCTCATGGCAGGGTAAGGCAGTTCAGAGATGTACACTAAACACAGCACTCACAGCCCAGGTCTGCCAGAGAGCTGGATACGGGGACTAAACAAGGTAGCAAGTTAAGCCTAAAAGGAAATTAGCCCAATCCCCTCACCTTTCCTCTGCAATCGCTAAAAGGGCGGCAGATGGCCCTGGCCCTCAATGCGGCGCTGCATCTGATTCTAGCGTTGTGGGGCACAGACAGGGTACCGACATATGTGTCCTGGCTGTAGAAGCTGTGGTTTATTCTGGCAATGGAGAAGCTTACTCTGGCCTCTCAACAGCGGGTGGGTGATCTGAATGCCTTATGGAGACCGTTCTTACAGATTTTATCCACAGATTTCACTGAGTTGACATGCCCGACTTATCTGAGAGTACTGGGGCTGACCTGAACCTCTGGGAGTTTGTGTTTGGAGGGATCTTTGGGAGAACTGGGGCAATGCGGGGGCGGGGCTGGGGAACGGAGACATCGGAGGATGATGGGGCCTTTTAAGGGAAGCAATGTTGGTGTTTTATTATTTATTTCTATGCTTTGTATTACAATGTATGGAGTTCGCTTCGCAACGCAACAGACTTTTGCGAGTGGCCCGTCTGTTCATAGGGTTGCAAGGGGAGGCGGAGGGGAGGTTCCTTCTGACATGGCTACACGGGGGATGGATTTCTATGGGCAGCTTTAAAGCTTTTGGCTAGAAGTGCTGCATTGTGTTTGTCACACTATGATGTGCTGTACTTTATATGTTTATATGTTGAAATCAATAAACAGATTTGATCCATAAAAGGAAATGAGCACCCTCCTACATAGAAAAGGAATAATGCCAACCGCAAGGGGCAAGATACACAAAGGACTAAACGCAAGAGTGATTTGTGGCGAATTGATTGATGGACATGTGACATGCAGATATCAAACTTTATGGGGGTTGTTAAGATGCAAAGTGTTTTATGACAAAGCGTAAAAATGTAGGTACAAATCCATGGACTTTCAACCTCATGGACGATAACGTGATTTATGACAACTCATGACCCCATTTGCATATACATCTGAGATGACGCAATGATTTATGGCCCTCATAAAAGCAGGGCAGACATGCCATAAATCAACGTTAATAAACTGCGGCCAACATTTCCCAAACCAAGAAACAGAGTCATGTACTACTTATATGTTACGGGAATGGGCCGTGTGGAGGGGTTTACAGCTTTCTCCTCAAATACACTAAATCATCCACAAGCTGTAAACAAGCCTTTAAATAAACTATGCAAGTGTATTTAAACAAATAGCGCCATTAAATGCGAGAAGAAACATAGCAAGTGCACTCAAAATGCTCTTAAAAGAAAAAACAAAGTTCTGAAGCACAAAGTAAAATAAAAAGTAGCACAGGACTACAAGTCCTAGGGCGATACTCCTTGGGAGTAAACAACTTCCAACGAGTTAGAGCTATTAGCGTTGTAAACTCCTAACTGGACTTTTCTTGCCACACAAATTACAAGGAAAAAAACACAGCGCGATCGCGCTACGTAACACGCTGCAATTGAAAACAGAAAAAACTAACGTGATTGCGCTATGTAAACCCCAGCGCGCTCGTGCTGCGTGGAAAATAAAAGAACAAGTTACTTACCTTCGGTAACGCTTTTTCTGGTGGATACACTAGCTACCTGTGGATTCCTCACCTTATGAATTCGATCCTTGCGCCAGCATCCGACGGAAAGTCTTCTTCCTAGCTGTCTATGTCGACGAGGACGTCTTAATGGCACGGCTCCACGTGACTCCGTCTGACGTCAACGAGCCAATAAGAGGTCCTCGTCGGCGTACTGACGTCAGTTTCACCTCATTTTTTTCGTGCCTTTGAGGCGAACCGGTAAAAACCGACCATGAAGATAGATATATATAAATATATACAAACACAAAAATGTTGACCATTGAATCCATATATTTACATTATTACCTTAAATACATGAATATACAAAAATATATAGATATATATATACAAATATATACATATAAGAAGAAATATTAATCTAAATACTGCAAGATAAGAGTGTAACCAGGCAGGCAACGGGGAGGCGGGAGGGACCGTGAGGAATCCACAGGTAGCTAGTGTATCCACCAGAAAAAGCGTTACCGAAGGTAAGTAACTTGTTCTTCTGATGGATACAACTACCTGTGGATTCCTCACCTTATGAATAGAGTCCCAAGCAGTACCGCACTCAGTGGTGGGTGCCCGCCTGATTACACCAAGAAATCTTGCAATACCGAGCGAGCAAAATGACCGTCCCTCCTCACCTCAGAGTCTAAACAATAATGTTTTACGAAGGTATGGAGGGACGCCCAAGTTGCCGCTTTACATATATCTATTAACGGAACTCCTCTCGCTAGGGCCGAGGATGCAGACTTAGCCCTAGTACAGTGGGCCCTGATACCTTCAGGAGAGACTTTTTTCGCCAGAGAGTAACAAATCTTAATACACAAGATGACCCACCTGGAGAGTGTTCGTTTCTGGACCGCTCTGCCCTTTCGCCGTCCAGCATACCCAACAAACAGTTGATCATCTAGGCGAAAGTCCTTAGTCATCTCTAGGTAGAAACTTAGGGCCCTCTTAGGGTCCAACCTATGGAGCCTCTCTTCATCTTTAGGAGGGTGGGGAGGAGGGTAAAACGCAGGTAGAGTGATAGACTGCCCTATATGAAACGGGGTGACAACTTTCGGCAGAAAAGCAGCCCTGGTTTTTAGTACCATTTTATCAGGGAAAAACATGGTAAAAGGAGGTCTAACAGAAAGTGCTTGAAGCTCTCCAATCCTCCTGGCAGAAGTGATTGCGATTAAGAAAACAGTCTTCAAGACTAAAAATCTTAATGGACATGAATGCATGGGCTCGAAAGGCGAACCCATTAAGAACGTCAAAACAAGATTTAAGTCCCACTGAGGCATGTGAAAGGGAATAGGAGGAAACCTATTCACCAACCCCTTAAGGAACCTATTTACAATTGGAGACTTAAATAAAGATGGCTGGTCCGGAAGGCAAAGAAACGCTGACAGAGCCACCAAATAACCCTTAACTGTAGCTATCGCACAGCCTTTCTTTGCCAAACTAAGAGCAAACAAAAGTACATCTGAAAGGTGGGCTTTTAAGGGATCTTTTTGGATCTCTCCACACCAAAGCACAAATTTGGCCACCTGCCGGCATAAATGGATTTAGTGGAGTGTCGCCTGGACGATAGAATAACATCCACTACATCCGGTGGGAGAGAAAACAAACTCAGGTTGCCCCGTTCAATCTCCAGGCAAAGAAGGTGCAGGCTCTGGAGGTGGGGGTGTAAAACCTGCCCCTGCGATTGTGAGAGGAGGTCTGTCCTGAGAGGGAGACAGAGCGGAGGGCACTGAGAGAGTTGAAGCAGGTCTGTCTACCATACCCTTCTCGGCCAGTCCGGAGCCACCAAGATGACTAGGGCCCGGTCTTGACGAACCTTCCTCAGAAACCAAGGAATCAAGGGCATGGGAGGAAACGCGTAAAGCAACTGGCCGCTCCAGGACATCTGAAACGCGTCCCCCAACGCCCCTTGCAACGGATACTGGAGGCTGCAGAATAACGGGCAATGCGCGTTCTCCCAAGTGGCGAATAAATCCACCTGAGGAGTACCCCCACATCCCGAAGATGTGGAGGACTAGATCCGGATGGAGACGCCACTCGTGATCTATTGAGAAGTGATGACTGAGACCGTCTGCACACACATTCAGCACCCCGGCCAAATGATATGCTATTAAGCAAATCTGATGGTCCTGAGCCCAGGACCAGAGTCGCAGGGCTTCTCTGCAGAGAAGGTACGACCCAACTCCTCCCTGCTTGTTTATATACCACATTGCGGTAGTGTTGTCTGTTAAGCTCTGAACTGACCGACTGCGAAGGGAAGGGAGGAAGGCCTTGAGCACCAAACGTACCGCCCGCAATTCCAACAGATTGATATGCAACATCTGTTCCGCTGGAGACCAATGACCCTTGATCTCCAGGTCCCCCAGATAAGCTCCCCACCCTAGAGTGGAAGCATCCGAAATCACTGTGGCCACTGGCGGAGGCAGTGAAAACGGTTTTCCTTGAGAAAGGTTGCTGTCCTCTGCCCACCAAAGAAGGTCCGCTACAGCGTCCTTGGAGATCTTTATTGAATCCCTGAGATCCCCCTTGTGCTGGAACCACTGTCTGCGGAGGCACCACTGAAGAGCCCTCATATGTCAGCGAGCATGAGTGACCAATAGAATGCAAGAAGCAAACAGACCTAGCAGGCTTAAGACCTTGAGGACTGGAACTGCCGCTCCAATTTGAAACAACGGAATCAGCACCTGAATGTCCCGAACCCGCTGAGGCGGGGGGTAGGCCCAAAACATTGTTGTGTCCAGTACTGCCCCTATGAACAGGAGGCATTGAGAGGGCTCTAGGTGAGATTTGGGCACATTTACAGAAAAACCCAGATCGAACAACAACTGGGTTGTCATTCGCAGATGAGACAACACAAGCTCTGGAGACTTGGCTTTGATCAACCAATCGTCCAGGTAGGGAAAAACTGCTACTTCCCTCCTTCTGAGATGTGCTGCAACAACTGACATCACCTTCGTGAAAACCTGAGGTGCTGAAGTAAGTCCAAAAGGAAGGACAGCAAACTGGTAGTGTTGCGATCCAACCACAAAACGGAGATACTTCCTGTGTGACTTGATTATGGGAACATGAAAGTACGTGTCCTGCAAGTCGACAGACACCATCCAGTCTCCTTCGTTCAACGCCAATAGCACCTGCGCTAGGGTCAGCATTTTTAATTTTTCCTGCTTGAGGAACAAATTCAAAATCCTCAAGTCTAGGATCGGCCGTAATCGACCGTCCACTTTGGGAATCAGGAAATATCTTGAATAACACCCCTGACCCCTTTCCTGCAACGGCACCAACTCTATAGCGCCCTTTGCCAACATGGTGACAACCTCCTGTTGCAACAACAGAAGATGGTCTTCTGAACAAAAGGAGGGACGGGGGAAAGGGAGGAGGGAACTCCTGAAAGGGGAGAGCATAGCCCTTTTCCACAATCTTTAGCACCCACGAGTCTGTTGTGATTGACCTCCATTTTTGCAGAAAAAGACTCAATCTTCCCCCTACAGGAGAAGTATGGATGATAAAGTGGGAAAAACTAGAGCTGCTTCTGCTGTTGTCCACCAGAGGAGGATGAAGAAGAGAGCTGCTGGGCTGGACCTCTAGCCCTACCTCTACCCCGCCCTCTAAAGGCACGATAGGGTGGATTGGCAGGTTGCTGGGCGTAAGACTGTGACCTTCGAAAGGCAGAGCCTCGAATAAACCCTCGAAACCTACGAAAAGGTCTATATGGCGTTGTAGTAGAGGTCTGTAATCCCAGGGACTTAGCTGTAGCCCGACAGTCCTTAAACCGTTCATGGGCAGAGTCTGCCTTGTCCCCAAACAGCTTTTCCCCATCAAATGGAAGGTCCATTAAGGTGGATTGTACGTCTGAAGAAAATCCAGAGGACCTCAGCCAGGCATGCCTCCTTGTAGCCACCGATGTTCCCATGGCCCTGGCAATGGAATCCGAGGTATCCAGGCCAGATTGTATAATCTGCTGTGCAGCAGCCTGCGCATCCAAGAAAAGGGACCCAAACAATTTCTGCGTCTCCTGTGGCAGATCTCTTGCCATTTCCTTAGCAGAGTCCATAAGGGCATGGATGTATCTGCCTAGCACACAGGTGGAATTAGTAGCTTTAAGGGCCATGCTGCAAGACGAAAAAATCTTCTTTGAAGACTGTTCCATCCTCTTGGATTCCCTATCGGTCGGAACTCCAGGGAATGTTCCAGGGGCAATCATTGCCGAACATGATGCCTGAACTACCAAGCTTTCCAGAGTCGGGTGCTGAGACAGAAAAAACGGATCTCCTGGGGCACCTCTATGTCTCCTCGCCACTTCCCTGTTCACAGCAGGAGTTGTTATTGGCTTTTTCCACAAGTCTAAAATAGGCTCAGTCAAAGCCTCATTGAAAGGCAGCAAAGGGTCAGCACTGGACGAAGAGGGATGAAGTACCTCTGTGAGCAGGTTAGTTTTTACTTCTGCCACGGACAAAGGCAAATCCAGGTACTCAGCTGCCTTTCTCACCACTGCATGGAAGGAAGCGGCCTCTTCAGTAAACTCCCCCGGAGACGCAATGTCCCACTCCGGGGAAGTATCCAAACCACTTGCAGTGGCAAGACCCTGGAAGTCATCAGAAGGCTCAATCTCACCTTCCTCAAGCTGTCTATATTCCTCCTCCTCCAGAAGTCTCAATGCCTTCCTCCGAGATCTAAGATGTGTTTCCAGGGCCGGCGTGGACAAAGAATCCATCGACGCCGATGATCTCGAGCCCCGAACAGGGCCAGGAAGGCTCCTAGGCTCATCCGGCGCGGTGCCGGCGCCGACACGAAGTCGGCTGATGACCTTCTCGAAGTCGATTGGCCTGAAGGTGATGGAGCCGGTCTGGATGGAGACAACGACGACGCCGGATGGTGCAGAGAAGGAGTGGGTTGACGTGCAGGCAGATCCACAGTCACAGGTGGAGGACTCCTGCCATGGAAGACCCTAGGCGCCGAACCGCCAGTCTCTGTAGGGCAGAAGGGCATGAATGGAGCAGCCATATACGACGTTGGTGAGCCCAAATTGAATGCTAATGGCCCCGTGGGACCCGCCGGTGCACCAGCAGGGGCCATGGATTGAAAGACGGCATACATCGCATTCAAAAATGCGGCCGGATCCGTCCCTGGAGTCGGGAAAGCCGGGTACTGTTGTGCAGATGTCTGCAGAACATCAGGATCTCTCGGCGCCGGCGAAAAGTGAGGGCTACTTTGAGCGACCTCAAAAACTGAAGGTGCAGGTGACAACTCCGGACTCTCCTGTTGAGGCGTGACAGTAGGACTCATCTCCCATGTCTTCTGGCGTCGTGAAGATCGAGACCTCGACCTTGATTGCTCCTCGATAGAGAGTCATGACGGCGCCGAGAGTCATGATGACGCCGCTTCTTAGGCTTTTTGGGAGAAGCATGGGAGGAATCCTTTTTATGGCCCTTCTTCTTTGCTTTGGCTAAGAAGAGCTTCGCCTCGCGCTCCTTCACAGCTTTTGGATTCATGCTCTGACATGAAGAGCAACCTTCCACATCATGGTCTGAACTAAGGCACCAAATACAGTCCGAGTGGGGGTCGGTCACTGACATCCGACCTCCGCATTCCCTACACGGCTTGAAACCGGACTTCTTCGGAGGCGACATTGTAAGCACCAAAAATCGTTACAGTTAACAACGAGGCAGGAAGAAAAAACGTTGGCGTTGAAGCACGGAAAAAAGGAAAACTGACGTCAGTACGCCGACGAGGACCTCTTATTGGCACGTTGACGTCAGATGGAGTCACGTGGAGCCGTGTCATTATGACGTCCTCGTCGACGTAGACAGCTAGGAAGAAGACTTTCCGTCGGATGCTGGCGCAAGGATCGAATTCATAAGGTGAGGAATCCACAGGTAGTTGTATCCATCAGAAAGATAAAGTAGTCCGGAAACCATGCTGAAAACAACGAGCCTCGAATGGTTTCAGTAGTTTACCAGTGCTTTGTAGGTGGGCTAAACACCGGAAAAAGCATGATGTATGCATGCCTTTTACAAATGAAAGCAAGCGGATTTTAAAAGGCAAGCCCACAAACCAATGAATAAACAAACCACAGCGGTACAGACAAGCAGCGCGGCGGTCACCGCCAACAGACAGGCGGAAGACAATGTACCGCCCATAGTATCACAACCCGCCAATCCGCCACCTTTTCCGGGGCGGATTCACCGTGGATAAAAACACGGCGGAAACAGTATCTGCAATGGGAAAACGTTCACCTGAACACATCCCACGAGGAACGAGGACTCCATGGAGCCCGAATTACACATTCTACCGGCCCTTGTATTCCTACTCATCTACGAAGAACAACAGCGGTGCGGCCGAAGACAATGGTGAGTACTGCACCTATGACATGGGGGAGGCGGGAGGCAAAAGTTAGGGGGACACCCACGAAACCCCCCCACCCTCGCATATTACAAAATACACACCAATGCATCCAGAAAAATCACAGTAACAACCCACAATCCCCCCGGAAGAATGCAAAGACAAAGCGAAATCAGTTCAAACATTGTAATGTAGCAATATACATGTCTTGCAAAAATATACAGCTATATACGAAAATCAGGCAGAAATATATACATTCCGAGAAGTAGTGCAGATATGCACATATCAATGTCCGTGCCCCACTAGTCCAAAAATGCATGGGCAAGGCCCACAAAAGATACCTGACCACAATCGGAGAGAACACTGTCCGGGCATCAGATAGAAATACTACAGGCACCTCAGGGGGAAGGGAAGGGGGGGCACCTCAGCCGGATGACTGCAAAGCCAGATCCACGACAGGGCTCCATGCCCACTGTGCCATCCTGGGGAGTGCAAAGCCACAGTCTCTCAAGTCTCTAAAGTGGGTGGGTTGCCCACTGTGCCATCCTGGGGAGTGCAAAGCCACAGTCTCTTAAATCTCTACAGTGAGTGGGATGCCCACTGTGCCATCCTGGGGAGTGCAAAGCCACAGTCTCTCAAGCCTCTACAGTGGGTGGGTTGCCCCCTGTGCAATCCTGGGGAGTGCAAAGCCACAGTCTCTCAAGTCTCTACAGTGGGTGGCTTGCCCACTGTGCCATCCTGGGGAGTGCAAAGCCACAGTCTCTCAAGTCTCTACAGTGGGTGGCTTGCCCACTGGACCATCCTGGGGAGTGCAAAGCCACAATTTCGCAAGTAGATAACATCCGCCAGTGGCTCTGGAGGGGGACTGGTGCCCAGACTAGATTAGTCTCCCCGTGAAAGTTCCTGTCCCGTCACTGTCCCAGCTGCACATGGGATAAGGATGCTTGATGTGGCGGTCTTTTCATTCTTACCCGGTGCATGCCCTGTTCAGCGGTGCTGTGCCATGGAGGTCTCTGGCCTGTTCAGCGGTGCTTTGCCATGCCAGTCTCTGGACTGTTCAGCAGTGCTTTGCCATGCCGGTCTCTGGACTGTTCAGCAGTGCTTTGCCATGCCGGTCTCTGGACTGTTCAGCGGTGCTTTGCCATGGCGGTTCTTGACTGTTCAGCGGTGCTTTGCCATGGCGGTTCTGGACTGTTCAGCGGTGCTTTGCCATGCCGGTCTCTGGACTGTTCAGAGGTGCTTTGCCATGCCAGTCTCTGGACTGTTCAGCGGTGCTTTGCCATGGCGGTTCTGGACTGTTCAGCTGTGCTTTGCCATGCCAGTCTCTGGACTGTTCAGCAGTGCTTTGCCATGCCGGTCTCTGGACTGTTCAGCAGTGCTTTGCCATGCCGGTCTCTGGACTGTTCAGCGGTGCTTTGCCATGGCGGTTCTTGACTGTTCAGCGGTGCTTTGCCATGGCGGTTCTGGACTGTTCAGCGGTGCTTTGCCATGCCGGTCTCTGGACTGTTCAGCAGTGCTGTGCCATGGCGGTCTCTGGCCTGTTCAGAGGTGCTTTGCCATGCCGGTCTCTGGACTGTTCAGCGGTGCTTTGCCATGCCAGTCTCTGGACTGTTCAGAGGTGCTTTGCCATGCCAGTCTCTGGACTGTTCAGCGGTGCTTTGCCATGGCGGTTCTGGACTGTTCAGCTGTGCTTTGCCATGGCGGTCTCTGGACTGTTCAGCGGTGCTTTGCCATGCCTGTCTCTGGACTGTTCAGCAGTGCTTTGCCATGCCGGTCTCTGGACTGTTCAGCGGTGCTTTGCCATGGCGGTCTCTGGACTGTTCAGCGGTGCTTTGCCATGGCGGTTCTTGACTGTTCAGCGGTGCTTTGCCATGGCGGTTCTGGACTGTTCAGCGGTGCTTTGCCATGCCGGTCTCTGGACTGTTCAGCGGTGCTGTGCCATAGCGGTCTGTGGCCTGTTCAGGGGTGCTTTGCCATGCCGGTCTCTGGCCTGTTCAGGGGTGCTTTGCCATGCCGGTCTCTGGACTGTTCAGCGGTGCTTTGCCATGCCGGTCTCTGGACTGTTCAGCAGTGCTTTGCCATGCCGGTCTCTGGACTGTTCAGCAGTGCTTTGCCATGGCGGTTCTGGACTGTTCAGCAGTGCTTTGCCATGGCGGTTCTGGACTGTTCAGCGGTGCTTTGCCATGGCAGCTCTGGAACGGACATTGGTGTGTGGCATGACGTTCCCTAGACTGGGCATTGGTGTGTGGCATGACGTTCCCTCATAGCCCACCTGGGCTGTGGCAGCTGGGGCCCTCCTGGGCACTGACTCCGGCGGTGGCAGTGGTCTCCTGACCAGTGACGATACTTGGGCCCTCCTGGGCACTGACTCCGGCGGTGGTCTCCTGACCAGTGACGATACTTGGGCCCTCCTGGGCTATGACTCCGGCGGTGGTCTCCTGACCAGTAACGATACTTGGGCCCTCCTGGGCACTGACTCCGGCGGTGGTCTCCTGACCAGTGACGATACTTGGGCCCTCCTGGGCTATGACTCCGGCGGTGGGCTCCTGACCAGTGACGATACTTGGGCCCTCCTGGGCACTGACTCCGGCAGTGGTCTCCTGACCAGTGACGATACTTGGGCCCTCCTGGGCTATGACTCCGGCGGTGGTCTCCTGACCAGTGACGATACTTGGGCCCTCCTGGGCTATGACCCCGGCGGTGGTCTCCGGACCAGTGACGATGGTGCTGGCGGTGGCGTCTCGACCACCGGGAATGATGCTGCCCTTCTCCGCCGTGATACTCACAACACGCTGGGCAGACTTCCTCTGGCCCTTCCCCACCTTTGGTGGAGTCACAGCTGATTCTCCAATCCCCTTGGAACCCATGTGAGTTGTTTTCCTACCAGGAGTCTTCACACGGTCCCGTCGTCCACTCTCCAATTTCAGAGCCTTTACAGGGGGTGGGCTGCCAGTGCCTTGGCTCCGGGGTCATACTGCCTGCCCTGGTGGCCGGTGCACTCCACATACCTTGAACAGGCACCACTGGTATTGGAGGCTTTTTGGCTGAGGTGGTACGACGGGACTGATGAATTGGAGGGGGGGTGGGGGCAAAAAGGTCAACTTTACAGAGGGACAGTTTCTGACGAACACTGGGATGGGTAGTTGGAGGGGGTCTGGGAGTGGAGGAAGAGCAGGTGGTTGTAGGTGTCGTCACTTTAGGTGATTTTGGTGCAGGTACTGGAGGCTGTCGTGAGGTGGATGGATGTTGGGTGTGTGATTGCCGGCGTTTGTGTACTTTGGGAGGGTGCGTCACAGACACTCTGGGAGAGGACACAGGGGACGTGTAAATGGGAGTGGAAGTGGTGAGTGCAGGTGAGCGGCTTGTGGTGCTGGGTGTCCTGGTGCGATTCATGGTGCCTGTAGATGTGGTGCATGCAGGTGTGTGTGTAGACGAGACTGGGAGGGAGGAGGGAGAAGAGGAGGAGGGGGACACAGTGGAGGCAGTGGATGTTGCAGTCTTTGCATGTGTGTGATGCTTGTGTGAGTGCCTGTGGGTTGTGTGGTGCTTATGTTTGCCTGAGCTACTTTTGTGTGTTGAGGTGTGTGCATGCTGGTCTGATGGTGTGCTTGGGATAGGCTGGGGTACAGGGGACTGGGTCTGGGTGGAGGAAGTTGGAGGGGGGAGGCTAGATACAGGGACAATGGCTGCCATCAGTGCTGAGGCCAGAGATTGCAGGGTTCGCTGAAGGACAGCCTGACTAGAATGAATGCCCTCCAGGAATGCATTAGCGTGTTGCAACTCTCGTTCTACACCCTGGATGGCATTCACAATGGTAGACTGCCCAATAGTGAGTGACCTGAGGAGGTCAATGGCCTCCTCACTGAGGGCAGCAGGGGTGACTGGGGCAGGGCCTGAGGTGTCTGGGGCGAAGGTGATGCCCACCCTCCTGGGTGAGCGGGCACGTGGCGAACGCTGAGGGGCTGCTGGGAGGGCGGTGCTGGTAGGGGAGGTGGCGGCTGTACCTGTAGAAGTGGGGCGCACAGATGGTGCCGCCACCACAAGGGAGCCCCCATCGGCGGACGAGTCCGTGTCGCTGGTTGGTGATCTGGTGGCCGACGTGAAGCTCCCCTCGCCCTCTGTCCCACTGGTGCATTCAGAGTCCGTGGTGTGGCCCTCCATGGCCATGTGGGATGCACCTCCCTCGTGCTCCGGTGCCACTGTACCTCCGCCTGATGATGCTGATGTACAAAAGAACAGGGAGAGCAAAAAACAGGGGGGGGAGACAGAAGAAGAACAGGTTGAGTGCATGGCATACCGCGACCGTTGGCGGACAAGACAGAGACAGCAGCCCCCTGCATTACGCCGTGCTCCTGGCCTCTGCATATGCAATTCCTGGGATATGGCCTACATGGCTATGGTGGACATCTGCACACATGGATGCCACAGGGGCAACTATACCTGTACTTGGCACTCTACTGAGGTGGGATAGAGTGCCACGTGGGCTGCATTACAGAGAGGCCTAGTCTTCGTGTTTCTGGCTGGCCTAGGTACACCCACAGGCCTCCTCCCCCACCCAGACCCCTCTACTGCACGCAAAGTCTGCAGAATGAGGTTTTACTCACCCCCTTGTGTCTTCTGTGATGCCCTCAAGCGCCCATCCAACTCCGGATAGGCCACCGCCAGGATCCGGAACATCAGGGGGGTCATGGTGCGACGGGCACCCCTCCAACGTTGGGAGGCCATCCCCAGCTGAGCCTCAGCCGTCTTCTTGCTGCAGCGGCGAATGTCCTCCCATCTCTTCCGGCAGTGGGTGCCCCGTCTCTGGTGGGCCCCCAGGGTCCGGACCTCCTTGGCGATGGCATGCCAAATGTCCCTCTTCTGGTGGGCGCTGACCTACATGACATGCACAAGGGAAGAGGAACAGTCATCAACAACTGCACCGTCGATGTGAGTGGCCCCCTCCGTACTCTAGCCATGTGGCCCATTCATTCACATGCATTAATGTTCCATGAGCTCTGCCCCCTTCCCTCTTACCACCAGCCCTCTCCACCCAGGCCTAGCCCATACAACGTGCTCCCTGTGTACTAACCTGTTGGTCTGGAGGACCGTAGAGTAGCGTGTACTGGGGGAGGACCCCGTTTACCAGTTTCTCCAACTCCTGAGCAGTGAAGGCAGGGACCCTTTCCCCAGACGCAGCAGCCATCGTCGCTTCCAGACCAAGGTCACTGCAGCACTTGCAGTGTAGGTCCTCGCCTGTCAAAGGTCAGGTATCTAGTGATTGAACAGATAGAAAATGGCGGTGACGTCCGCGGCGGTGCGTATCATCACCGCCGGCGCACCTGTTCATTGGCTCCTGGGACCCATAGGGTCCAATGTTAACCAATGCAGCATTGCGCCACGGTCTACGACCGCCTACCGCGACGGTGTGCAACGCCAGCACTGTTACCCCACAATCCCATTGTCCCAGTTTAGAGGTCAGGCAGCCGCCATTTCAGGGGCCCACATGGCTTCATTTACCTCTGCGTCACACATAGCTAGGCCTACACTCAACACACATACAGGAAGGGTTTTGTGTTTGGTGTAGTCTGCTGTGTAACTGTGGGTACATACCTGGAGGAAAATTGACTTTTTCGTCGCTCTTGTCCTTCGTAGGCGCCGTCAGCTGGGACATGTGAGAAGATGGCAGAATCCTCCGGTGTACCGACCGCTGGTCGACCTGTTGACAATGGAAGAGCGACATGTAATCGTCACCTACAGGTTTGACCGTGCCACAATCCAGGAACTATGTACCCAGTTGGAGTCAGACCTGATGTCACCAATCCGCCATCCCACTGGAATCCCCCCTGGCGTGCAGGTGCTGTCAGTGCTCCATTTCCTTGCAAGTGGGTCATTTCAGACAACAGTGGCCATGGCATCAGGGATGTCCCAGCCTATATTTTCCAACGTCTTGTCCAGAGTGTTGTCTGCCCTGCTGAAACACGTAAGGAGATACATCATTTTCCCTGAGGTGGAAGATTTACCTACAGTTAAAAGGGACTTCTATGCCCTTGGACATATCCCCAACGTCATAGGTGCCATTGATGGCACCCATGTAGCTCTGGTCACCCCCACAGGAGTGAACAGGTGTACAGAAACAGGAAGAGTTATCATTCCAAGAATGTACAGATGGTCTGTTTGGCAGACCAGTACATCTCCCAGGTTAATGCTATATTCCCTGGCTCAGTGCATGACGCCTACATCCTGCGGAATAGCAGCATCCCTGATATGATGGGTCAACTCCAGAGGCACCGTGTATGGCTATTGGGGGACTCTGGTTACACCAACATGTCCTGGCTATTGACCCCAGTGAGGAATCACAGGACCAGGGCAGAGGAACGGTACAATGAGGCCCATGGGCGGACTAGGAGGGTGATCGAACACACCTTCGGCCTCCTTAAGGCCAGGTTCAGGTGCCTCCATATGACAGGTGGTTCCCTATTCTACTCATCGAAGAAGGTGTGCGAGATCATCATCGCCTGCTCGATGCTTCATAATTTGGCTTTGTGACGCCAGGTGCCTTTTCTGCAGGAGGATGGTCCAGATGACGGTGTTGTGGCAGCTGTGGAGCCTGTGGACAGTGATGAGGAGGAAGCTGAGGAAGAAGACAACGACAACAGGGAGTCAGTCATACAGCAATATTTCCAGTGACACACAGATGAGAACATTTTCGGTTTGAACATTACATTCACTGTCACACGTCTTCCTCTATCCTGTGTGTAAATTATAGGGATTATTTGGTAATTGAGTTGTTTCTTTCCATTACGGTTTCACAGGTGTGGTTACCTACGTGTGTCATCTACTTGCATCCTTCAAGGACTTTTGATGTGTGACATTGGTATGTTGCCTTTACATCTCACAACGCATTTTGACACTGTCATAGATATTACATTTGAACAAATCATAGACTGACTCCAGATTGTTTTGTGTTTCAAGGGTGTTTATTGAAGTGCTCAGAAATGGGAGGGGTTTGTTAAATGAGGATGGGTGTTGGCGGAGGAATGTCCATGGCAGAGTCCAGTCTATTAGTCTCACAGGTGCACTGCCCATATGGGCATAGGAAGTGGAGCTGGGGCGGTTCAAGTATGGACAGGGTAACAAAGTGGGTCAGTGGGGGGACAATCAGGGTGTTCTCATTTCCTGGCGGGGGTCTTGCCATCTTGCTCTGTCCTGTTCCTGGTTCTCAGGGACCGCTTGCGTGGTGGTTGTTCGTCTGCAGGGGGTGGGGTGCTGGTGTGGTGGTCCTGTGACGGGGCGTCCTGTCCACTAGCAGCGGCGGAGGTGAAAGGTGCGTTCCGTGGTCTCAAGTCACCACCAGGCGGTTCAGCGGACTGGCCCCCACCTCCTCCCCCACAACTAACAACATGGGAGGAGCAGGTCTGGGCGATTCAGCATCCTGAGGGCCTCGCAGGAGTCGGTAGAGGAATGGACTCTGGTAAGTCAAACCTTTAACTACCATATCCCCCACCCTACCTGCATGCTATCACATACCCCCACCCTCGCCCCCACCCCTATCACTCCAACTCCTCACAACTGTACCAATATCACAAACCACACATCCCAACACCAAGCCCTGCATGCAACACCAACGCATGGACACCCATCACTAAAGCATGCCCACTGCACATACCCATACACCCCCTAAACCATCATCACACAAGCCCCCACACAGGAATGCCAGCACTGGGGTACACGGTCACCCACCCATTGCACACCATGACACACACAGATGCAATAACCATGCCTTTACACCCCTGCAGGACTACCACCCAACGTCACCAGACAGGAGAGTCCAGACATCTCCACTCCACCCACAGAAGAGGCCCACAGTGATGACAGCACCTCTGTCCACCTGGATCTAGATGACCAGCCCAGACCATTGTGGGCCTCAGGACAGTCGGTTCCCCTCACACAGGCACAGGCCAGCACAGACCTTCCCCCCTCTGGAAACACCAGCACAGCATCCACCCAGCGGGCCCATACCTCCGTCCCCAGGACACGTCAATCAGCTGTGTGTCCACCACTACAGGGAACCCAGGATAACCCACCACCCCAACAACAGGGACCTGGGGACGGAGGCCCAGGAACACAGGGGATCTGGGAGGGCTGCTGTGCGACAGGGGGCTGACAGGCCAAGGGAACCCACTCTCCACAAGGCCCTCTCCTCCATCATGGGAGCATACCACCACTCCCAGGAGACGATGGCAACGGTACTGGCCAAGTTTGAGGAGACCCAGTGCATGCAGGAAGAACAGTATTTGGTGTTCAGGGAGGAACTCAGAACCATCAGCTCCGCCCTGGGCACCATCGTAGGGGTACTGAAGGAAGTACTCAACACTAGGAGGGACACTGTGGCACTACAAGGGGCCCCTGACACTAGCATGGACGAAGACCTGCCCACCACCTCCGCCGGCGCTAGTGGACAGGAGGCACCGCCACAGGACCACCACACCAGCACCCCACCCCCTTCAGAGGGAGATCCACCCCGCAAACGGTCCCTGAGATCCAGGAACAAGACAGAGCACGATGCCAAGACCCCCGCCAAGAAATGAGACCACCCTGATTGTCATCCCACTGTCCCACTTTGTCACCCTGTCTATATTGAAACTGCCCCAGCTCCACTTCCTATGCCCATATGGGCAATGCAACTGTGAGATTAATAGACTGGACTCTGCCATGGACACTCCTTCGCCATCACCCCTCACCATTTAACTTCCCCCTCCAATATTTTGTATTTAAATAAACACACCTAAAGCACCAAAAAGACCTTGAGTCTGTCTGTGATTTCGAAATAGTGTATTTGCAATTACAGTGACAAAATGTTCATGAAATAGTAATGTCAACATACCTATGTCACACAGCTCTAGTCCATGAGGAATCTAAGCAGATGACACACGTTGGGACCCACACCTGTGAAACCGTAAGGGAAAGTGACAACTCAGTGACCATACACTGGGTGAAATCGACAGACAGGATAGAGGTAGAAGTGTAAAAGTACATGTAGTAGGCAGGAATGTATTCTCACCTGTGTTTCACTGGAAATATTGCTGGATGACTGAGTCCCTGTTCTGCATGACTTCTTCCTCTGCTTCCTCCTCATCACTGTCCACAGGCTCCACAGCTGCCACAACACTGCCATCTGGACCATCCTCCTGCAGAAAAGGCACCTGTCGTCGCAAAGCCAAGTTGTGAAGCATACAGCAGGCCACTATGATCTGGCACACCTTCTTTGGTGAGTAGAATAGGGCTCCACCTGTCATATGGAGGCACCTGAACCTGGCCTTCAGGAGGCCGAAGGTCCGCTCGATCACCCTCCTAGTTCACCCATGAGCCTCATTGTGGCGTTCCTCTGCCCTGGTCCTGGGATTCCTCACTGGGGTCAGTAGCCATGACAGGTTGGGGTAACCAGAGTCACCTAATAGCCACACACAGTGCCACTGGAGTTGACCCATCACATAAGGGATGCTGCTATTCCGCATGATGTAGGCGTCATGCACTGAGCCAGGGAACATGGCATTCACATGGGAGATGTACTGGTCTGCCAAACATACCATCTGTACATTCATGGAATGATAACTCTTCCTGTTCCTGTACACCTGTTCACTCCTGTGGGGGGGTACCAAGGCCACATTGGTCCCATCAATGGCACCTATGATGTTGGGGATATGTCCAAGGGCATATAAGTCACCTTTCACTGTAGGCAAATCCTCCCCCTGAGGGAAAACGATGTAGCTCCGCATGTGTTTCAGCAGGGCAGACAACACTCTGGACAATACGTTGGAAAACATAGGCTGGGACATCCCTGATGCCATGACCACAGTTGTTTGAAAAGACCCACTTGCAAGGAAATGGAGCACTGATAGCACCTGCACTTGAGGGGGGATTCCTGTGGGATGGCGGATTGCTGACATCAGGTCAGGCTCCAACTGTGTACACAGTTCCTGGATTGTGGCACGGTCAAACCTGTAGGTGATAATCAAATTTCTTTCCTCCATTGTCGACAGGTCCACCAGCGGTCAGTACACCGGAGGATTCCGCCATCTCCTCACATGTCCCAGCGGACAGTGCCTATGAAGGACAACAGCGAGCACAGAGTCAAACAACTCAGAGGTATGTACCCACAGTCTACACAGAACACCATTCATACACAAAATGTGGCCTGTATGTGTGTTGAGACTAGGCCTAGGTATGTGTGACGCAGTTGGTAATTAGGTCATGTGGGCCCCTGAAATGGTGGCTGCCTGACATGTAAAGTGGGACAATGGGATGTGAGGTAACTGCGCTGGCGTTGTAGACTGTCACAGTAGGCGGTCGAAGACCGCGGCGCTATGCTGCATTGGTTAACATTGGACCCTATGGGTCCCAGGAGCCAATGACGATGTACGCCGGCGGTGATGGTACGCACCGCTGCAGACGTGACCGCCATTTTCTATCTGTTGAATCACTTGATACCTGATCTTCGACAGGAGAGGACAAACACTGCAAGTGCTGCTGTGACCTCGGTCTGGAAGAGACAATGGCTCATGCGTCAGGGGAAAGAGCCCCTGCCTTCATATCGGAGGAGTTGGAGGAGCTCGTCGATGGGGTCCTCCCCCAGTGCACGCTACTCTACGGTCCTCCAGACCAACAGGTAAGTACACAGGGAGCATTTTGTAGGGGCTATGCCTGCGTGGAGAGGGCTGGTTGTAAGAAGGAAGGGGGCACAGTTCTGCATGCATGAAAGACGGTGGGTGCATGTGCCACATGGCAAGGCTAGGGATGGGGGCCACTCACTTTGACGGCGCAGTTGTTAATGACTTCTCTTCTTCCCCTGTACATTTCATGTAGGTCAGCGCCCACCAGAAGAAGGATATTTGGCGTGCCATCGCCAAGGACGTCCGGACCCTGGGGGTTCACCACAGACGGAGCACCCACTGCCGGAAAAGATGGGAGGACATTCGCCGCTGGAGCAAGAAGACGGCGGAGCCTCAGCTGGGGATGGCCTCCCAACGTGGGAGGGGTGCCCGTCGAACCATGACCCCCCTGATGTTCGGAATCCTAGCGGTGGCCTACCCGGATTTGGATGGGCACTTGAGGGCATCACAGCAGTCACAAGGGGGTGATTACACTCTCATTCAGCTGACTTTGCGCACAGTGGAGGGGTCTGGGTGGGGGAGGAGGGTGTGGGTTTCCCTAGGCCAGTGCGAGTTCCGTAGGCTAGGCCCCTTCGTAAGGCATGGCCCTGTGGCCCCCACCCCACCTCTGTAGAGTGCCAAGTACAGCTATTCATGCACCTGTGTCATCTATGTGTGCAGATGTCGTCCATAGCCTTGTAGGCCATTTCCCAGGAATTGCACTGTAGAGCCCAACAGCGCGACGTAGTGCAGGGGGTTTCTGGGTCTGTCTTGTCCGCCAACGGTAGTGGTAAGCCATGCACTCAACATGTCTTTTTTCTGTTCCCCCCCCCACTTTTTTGCAGTCTCCCTGTTCTTGTTTGCATTAGCATCATCAGGTGGAGGAGCAGTGGCACCGGAGCACGAGGGAGCTGCATCCCACACGGCCATGGAGGGCCACACTACGGACTCTGAATACACCAGTGGGACGAAGGACGAGGGGAGCACCACGGCGGGGACAGGAGCTGAAACCAGTGACACGGACTCGTCCTCCGATGGGAGCTCCCTTGTGGTGGAGGCAACGTCTGTGCCCCCCACTTCTGCAGGTACAGCCGCCACCCCCCCTACCAGCACCGCCCTCCCAGCAGCCCCTCAGCCTTCGCCCGTGCCCGCTCACCCAGGAGGGTGGGCATCACCTTCGCCCCAGGCACCTCGGCCCCTGCCCCTGTCACCTCTGCTGCCCTCAGTGAGGAAGCCATTGACCTCCTCAGGTCACTCACTGTGGGGCAGTCCACCATTTTGAATGCCATCCAGGGTGTAGAAAGGGAGTTGCAACAAACCAATGCATTCCTGGAGGGCATTCATTCTGGTCAGGCGGCCCTTCACCGATCCTTTCAAACTCTGGCCTCAGCACTGATGGCAGCCATTGTCCCTGTGTCTAGCCCCCCCCCCTCCAACTCCCTCCACCCAGACCCAATCCCCTGTACCTCTGCCTATCCCAAGCACACCATAAGACCAGCCTGCACACACCTCACCACACAAGGGAAGCTCAGGAAAACATAAGCACCACACATCCCACAGGCACTCACGCAAGCATCACACACATACAGACACACCAACATCCACTGCCTTCACTGTGTCCCTCTCCTCTCCCTCCTTCCTCCCAGTCTCGTCTACACACCTGCATGCATTACCTCTACAGCCACTACGTCCCGCACCAGCACACCCACCGCCACACCCCGCTCACGTGCAGTCACCACCCCCACTACCATTCACACGTCCCCTGTGTCCTCTCCCAGTGTGTCTGTGACGCCCCCTCCGAAGATACACAAACACAGGCATACACGCACCCAACATACATCCACCTCACAACAGCCTCCAGCGTATGCACCTGCACCCAAAGCCACAAAACGTACACCTCCTACAACCACCACCTCTTCCTCCACTCCCAAACCCCCTCCAACTACCCGTCCCAGTGTCTCCAAACAACTTTTCCTGTCCACCCTTAACCTATTTCCCACCACTCCCCGTCCAACTCATAGGTCCCGAACTAGCACCTCAGCCACAAAATCTCCGGGACCAGTGGTGCCTGTTGTCACATGTATGTGGAGTGCACCGGCCACCAGGACAGCCAGTGTGTCACGGAGCCACAGCACAGCCAGTCCCCCCGTGAAGCACCAGAAGTTGGCCAGTGCCCGGCGGGAGAGGGGGAAGACTCCAGCCACCCAAGCCGCTCCCAGGGGTCCCGGTGGGAGTGTGGACTCAGCTGTGACTCCTCCCAAGGTGGGGAAGGGCCAGAAGAAACCCGGCAAGTCTGGGAGGAGCAGCACGGCGGAGAAGACCGCCATCATCCCCGCTGGCCAGGAGGGCCCTGCCAGCCCCATCGTCGCTGCCCAGGAGGCCACCGCCAGCCCCATCGTCGCTGCCCAGGAGGCCACCGCCAGCCCCATCATTGCTGCCCAGGAGGCCACCGCCAGCCCCATCGTCGCTGCCCAGGAGGCTGCCGCCAGCCCCATCGTCGCTGCCCAGGAGGACCCCGCCAGCCCAGCTGCCCAGGAGGGCCCCGCCAGCCACAGCCCAGCTACCCAGGAGGGCCCCGCCAGCCACAGCCCAGCTGCCCAGGAGGGCCCCGGCAGCCACAGCCCAGCTGACCAATGAAGGACCGCCAGCCCCAGCCCAGCTGGGCAATGAAGGACCGCCAAGTCAAGCACCGCTGAACAGGGCAAGGACCGCCAAGTCAAGCACCGCTGAACAGGGCAAGCACCGCTGAACAGGGCAAGGACCGCCAAGTCAAGCACCGCTGAACAGGGCAAGCACCAACAAGTCAAGCACCGCTGAACAGGGCAAGCACCGCCAACTGAGGCACCGCTAGCCCATGAGTGACAGGGGCACTGACGCAACAGGGACCGTCACAGGGTGAGTGATGCACTCTGGGCACCAGTCCCCCTCCAGAACCAGTGGAGAAAGACATCCACTACGTCTGTCCTTGGCAGGATGAAGCACTCTGAGCACCAGACCCCCTCCAGAACCATTGGAGAAAGACATCCACTACGTCTGTCCTTGGCAGGATGAAGTACTCTGGGCACCAAGCCCCCTCCAGAACCAGTGGAGAAAGACATCCACTACGTCTGTCCTTGGCAGGATGAAGCACTTTGGGCACCAAGCCCCCTCTAGAACCAGTTGGGACAGGCATCCACTTGAGAGACTGTGGCGTTTCACTCCCCAGGATGCAGCAGTGGGCAAACCACCCACTGCAGAGACTTGAGAGACTGTGGCTTTGCACTGCCCAGGATGCAGTGGGCAAACCACCCACTGTAGAGACTTGAGAGACTGTGGCTTTGCACTCCCCAGGATACATCATTGGGCATGGAGGCCCCTCGTGGATCTGGCGTTGTGCACTCATCCGGCTGAGGTGCCCCCCGTTCCCTCCCCCCTGAGGTGACTGGTGTATTTCTATCTGATGCCCCTGCAGTGTTCTCTCTGTTTTGATCTGGTATCGTGTGTGGGCCTCGCCCATGCATTTTGGGCCCAGTGGTCCACGGACTATAAATGGTGCAATACCTGGACTACTAATCTTGGTGTATATTTTGTTAATAGTGTATATATGTATATTTTTGCTTACTGATTTTTGATATATTACAATGGTTACACTCATTTCCTTTTGTCTTTGCATTCTTCCGGGGGGGTTGGTGGGTGTGACTGTAATGTATAGATATGCATTGGTTTGTGTGTTGTAGTGGGTGAGGGTGGGGGTGGGGGTGTTGCGTGTGTGTGTCCCTGTTTTTTCCCTCCTCCCTCCCCTGTGTCATAGGTGCAGTACTCACCATGGTCTTCGCCGCCGGCATTGGTGCTCCTGGTACAGGAGCAGGAAGACTATCGCAGGGAGAATATGGAGTTTCGGCTCCACGGTTTCCTCGTTCCTCGTGGAGTGTGTAGAGGTGAGCGTTTTCCCTTCGAATTTCCTGTTTACCCCGTGTTTTTATCCACGGTGTATCCGCCCCGGAAAAGGTGGCGGATTGGCCTGTCATAATAGTGTGGGCGGTACATTGTCCTTCGCCTGTCTGTTGGCGGTGACCACCGAGCTGTTTGTTTGTACTGCTGTGGTGGTCGGAGTGTTAAAGTGGCTGTCTTTGTTGGCGGTTTCCGCCACGGTCGTAATTCCAAAATTTTTACCGCCGGCCTGTTGGCGGTCTTACCACCGCTTTAACCCCGTCCGCCAGGGTTGTAATGACCACCATTGTTTGCGTAAAGGGGTCCTCCTGGCATGGCCAAGATGGCAGACGGCTAGGATGTGTTTTCGTGCCCTGCGTCCCCATTGCCTGCGGATCCCCCTCAATCCTGCAGCTGGGGCAAGCAGCCATAAATAGTGCTAACACAATGCAGGAAATCGGAACAGATTGAGAAATTGCCAGCCGCGGCTGCCGAGATCATACTGCAACGCTGGAGACAAGATTCTGAGCGCCAAGCAACGGCCTGAAGTGAGACAGAAGCCGACACTTGGAATCCACACACGGCCCTCGGGGAGACCTCCACGTATAGCGCCTTGCTTGGCGTCCTTGGCAACTGTGGCGGGGGCCTTTGGCGCTAGCCCCAGCGCTGGCAACGATCCTGCCGGCCAAGTCTGCAGCATGCCCCGGTCGTCACCAAGAGCCGCATGGAGAGAGTTGGACAGCCCAGATCTGTGACAGCCGAAAAGTGACTGACATGGACAGTGTCAGGCGGCCTTGATAGCAGTCTCCCCCCTCAGGCCAGAGACATGAGAGGGAGCAACGGCTGCCTGAGTGGCGCTTCAACACTACGTTGCAGCACCCAACCCAGTGGAGCAATAGGGAGATCAGCGGCAGCACCTCACTAGCTGGCCTACACCAGAGATGGCCTCAACCAGCCCTAGTGCACCAGGGGAGGCTGCACGACTCACTGCTGCTGTGGGGACTTTTGCAGGACCAGGAAGGTAGTCCCTGTACAGGCAACCCCTCACTGGCCCTGAAAGCTGCCACCATCTGAGAGCGGGCTTGGCCCGAAAATACTTGCAAGGTGGCCTGTAGCAGCAGGCTCAGCCCTCCTGGCAGCGAGTGAGCAATTTACCCTCTGGGGCCCTTCAGCCGAGCAGATTTCACCCAGAGTCTAACAAGCATGGCCATACAGGTGTGGACATCTCCTATGAGCTGGGGCCTTCACAAGGCTCAATAGTGCCATTTAATTCACTGACTGGGAGAAAGAGTGGGGTCCGTGCTGTAACCCCTATCATCCAGTGGTCCTGTGGCAACGCTGTGGACATGCGTCCTTGGGACCCCTGCGTTCAGCCAGTTTTCACACCAGGCACAGTGAGAGCCTCGCGAAGACCCCATTCAATGGCCCAACTTAGTGCACTGCACTGCCCCAGCAGGTACAGAGACAACTTTGCCCACCATAGTTACGCAAAGCATGTGACAAGGCACAACTACTGGACTCCGGAGGAGCCCCGTGGCTGGCCGATGTGCAACTTTAGAATCAACATTAAGGGATTGCCCGAGAATCGTAGGAGGTGGAAAACTAGAGTTGGCTGCATCACAGCTGAGGCCTTTGTGACATAGCTTTTGCGATTATTGGGATTCTGACCGCTCGCATTCCGCAGGGGCCCACATAGAGAGAACCAGTGTGCCTTGGCGCTCGATGGTCAGGGCATTACTGAGAAGCTGCTCTTCAACCCCACTCGCCTAGGAGTACCTAAGATCTCAGAGGTGTACCAGTGACCCACTCCTTCCTACTCTTTGCATCTCTCAAAGACCACCAAATGGTAAAAACAGGCTTGTTCCAAGAGTTAAAGTCAGTCTACAAAGACTTGGCTGAGGTGGGAGACAGAGGCCCTTATTACAACCCTGGCAGTCGGTGGTAAAGCGGCGGTAAAACCGCCAACAGGCCGGTGGGAAAACAAATGGTGACCATGGCGGAAACAGGCAACATAGACAGCCACTTTAACACTCCGACCGCCACAGCGGTACCAACAAACAGCATGGCGGTCACTGCCAACAGACAGGCGGAAGGCATCGGACCACCCACACTATTATGAGAGGCCAATCTGCCACCTTTTCAGGGGCGGATTCAACGCGAACAAAAACACAGAGGAAACAGGACTTGGAAGGGAAAACACTCACCTCTACACACCCCACGAGGAAGCAGGACACGATAGAGCCTGAACTTCAAATCCTCCCTGCGATAGTCTTCCTGCTCCTCTACCAGGAGCACGAACGACGGCGGCGACGACCACGTGAGTACTGCACCTATAACACAGAGGAGGGGGAAGGGAAAAAAGAGTGACACACACATGCAACACGCAATACCCCCACCCCCACCATCACCCACAACAACTTACACACTAATACATGCTGCAACATTACATTTACACCCCCCAATCCCCCGTGGAAGAACACAATGACAAAAGGAAATGATTGTAACCATTGTAATCAAGAAAAATCCATTAGTCAAAAATGTATATAGACTATAAACAATTATGTACACCAACAATTCAAGTCCAGGTACTGCACCATTTACAGTCCATGGACCACTGGGCCCAAAATTCATGGGTGAGTCCCACACTCGATACCCGATCGAAACAGAGAGAACACTGCAGGGGCATCAGATCGAAATGAAACAGCACCTCAGGGGGAAGGGAAGGCGGGGCACCTCAGCCGGATGAGTGCACGACGCCAGCTCCACGATGGGGCTCCATGCCCATTGATGTATCCTGGGGAGTGCAAAGCCACAGTCTCTCAAGTCTCTCCAGTGGGTGGTTTGCCCACGGCTCTATCCTGGGGAGTGCAAAGCCACAGTCTCTCAAGTCTCTCCAGTGGGTGGATTGCCCACTGCTCTATCCTGGGGAGTGCAAAGCCACAGTCTCTCCAGTGGGTGGATTGCCCACTGCTCTATCCTGGGGAGTGCAAAGCCACAGTCTCTCAATTGGATAACAGTCTCCACTGGTTCTGGAGGGGGCTTGGTGGCCAGAGTGCTTCATCCTGCCAAGGACTGAGGTAGTGGATGTGATACTCTACTGGTTCTGGAGAGGGCTTTGTGCCCAGAGTGCTTCATCCTGCCAAGGACTGAGGTAGTGGATGTGATACTCCACTGGTTCTGGAGGGGGCTTTGTGCCCACAGTGCTTCATCCTGCCAAGGACTGAGGTAGTGTATGCCTTTCTCCACTGGTTCTGGAGGGGGCTTGGTGCCCAGAGTGCTTCATCCTGCCGAAGACTGAGGTAGTGGATGTGATACTCCACTGGTTCTGGAGGGGGCTTTGTGCCCAGAGTGCTTCATCCTGCCAAGGACTGAGGTAGTGGATGTGATCCTCCACTGGTTCTGGAGGGGGCTTTGTGCCCAGAGTGCTTCATCCTGCCAAGGTCTGAGGTAGTGGATGCCTTTCTCCACTGGTTCTGGAGGGGGCTTGGCGCCCAGAGTGCTTCATCCTGCCAAGGACTGAGGTAGAGGATGTGACACTCCACTGACGGTGCAACATACAAGCTGCCCAGGCCCCTGGAACTGACCACCAGCCTCTTATGAATGACCACTGGGGATGGCAGCCATGTCTGGGGTGGTGCCACTGGCTCATGATGTCACAGGGCCGCTAGCAGTGCTGGCGGCGGGGTCAGTCACGGCGGTGCTTGCGACGGTCAGTGTGGCGGCGGTGCTGGTGGCGGCCTCACCTACTGCAGTGCTAGTGGCTGGCTCACTGACTGCGGTGCTGGTGGCTGGCTCACTGACTGCGGTGCTGGCGGCGGTGTCAATAACGGCGGTGCTGGTGGCGGGCTCACTGACTGCAGTGTCAGTAGCGGCGGTGCTGGTGGCGGGCTCACTGACTGCGGTGCTGGCGCCGGTGTCAGTAGTGGCGGTGCTGGTGGCAGGCTCACTGAGTGCGGTGCTGGTGAAGGGCACAGTGTCGGTAGTGCTGGTGAAGGGCTCAGTATCTAGGGTGCTGGCGGTGGTGTCTGTGGCGGCGGTGCAGGTGGCGGTGCCGGTCTTATCCGCCGTGCAGGTTGGCGGCATAGTTGACTTGCCTTTCATTTTCAGGCCCTTCCCTACTTTTGGTGGTGGCGCAGCTGTCTTGCCACTTTCAACAATTGTCTTGCTGGAGCCCTTGGTGGCAGGTGTTTTGGCCTTCTCCCTCTGGGATGTGGGCAACTTTTTCTGTTTTGGAGGTTGGGGAATGTCCTTGCCCTCGCTCCTTGGGACACTGGCAGCCCTGTTGCTTGGTGTACTCCAAAATCCCGCTATTGCTGGCACCACTGTGCCCGGTGATATGATGGCTGAGGTGCTGGGTTGGGACCTGGAAAGGTGGGCCGTAGGGGACGGACGGGGGTGGAGGTGTAGGGAAAAGGTCAACATTAGAAAGGAAAAGCTTTTTAGACACACTGGGACGTGTAGATAGAGGGGGTTTGGGAGTGGAGGAAGAGGTAGTGGTTGTAGGAGGTGTACGTTTGCTGAATTTGGGTGAAGGTGCATGGGCTGGAGGCTGTTGTGAAGTGGATGGCTGTTGGGTGGGTGTGTGGCTGCGTTTGTGTATTTTGGGAGGAGGGCTCACAGACACACTGGGAGAGGACACAGGGGATGTGTGAATGGTAGTGGGGGTGGTGAGTGCACGTGAGCGGTGTGTGGTGATGGGCGTGCTGGTGATGGAGGTAGTGGCTGAAGATGTAGTGTATGCAGGTGTGAGTGGAGACGTGACAGGGAGGGAGGAGGGAGACGTGGAGGAGGGGGACACAGTGGAGGCAGTGGATGTTGGTATATGTGCATGGGTTTGATGCTTGTGTGAGTGCCTGTGGGATGTGTGGTGCTTATGTTTTCCAGAGCCACCCTTGTGTGTTGATGTGTGTGCATGCTGGTCTGATGGTGTGCTTGGGATAGGCTGAGGTACTGGGGATTGGGTCTGGGTGGAGGATGTTGGAGGGGGGAGGCTGGACACAGGGACAATGGCTGCCATCAATGCAGAGGCCAGAGCCTGAAATGCTCACTGTCGGGCTGCCTGCCCAGAATGAATGCCCTCCAGGTATGCATTTGTCTGTTGCAACTGCGTCTCTACACCCTGGATGGCATTCAAAATGGTAGATTGCCCAACAGTGAGGGATCTCAGGAGGTCAATAGCCTCATCACTGAGGGCAGCAGGGCTGACTGGGGCAGGGCCTGAGGTGCCTGGAGTGAAGGAGATGCCCACTCTCCTGGGTGAGCGGCCATGGGACACGCACTGAGGGGCTGCTGGGAGGGAGGTGCTGGTAGGGAGGGTGGCGGCTGTACCTGTAGATGCGGTGGGCACTGAGGGGCCCACCACCACAAGGGAGCTCCCATCAGAGGAGGAGGAGGAGTCGGTGTCACTGGTCTCTGCTCCTGTCCCCGCCATGGAGCTCTCCTCGCCCTCCGTCCCACTGGTGACTTCAGACTCTGTTGTCTCGCCCTCCAGGGCCATGTGGGATGCAGCTCCCTCCTGCTCCGGTGACACTGCTCCTCCGCCTGATGATGCAAATGCGCACATGAACAGGGAGACCACAAAAAGGGGGGGGGAAGAAAGAAGAAAGACATGTTCAGTGCATGAAATCCCGCTACCGTTGGCGGACACTACAGACACAGCAGCCCTCTGCACTATGCCATGCACTTAGAGTTCACTAATTAATCACTGGGACATGGGGTACATGGCCTATGCCCGATTGCTGCACACATGGAAGTCACAGGAGCCTGACTAGGTGTAGATGCCTCTTACCACTGGTGGGGCTGGGGTGCCACTTAGCCTGCCTCACAAAGGGTCCTTGCCTACAAAGCTCGCCATAGCCTAGGAGATCCCACTGCCCACCTCCCACACCCAGACACCTCCAATGCGCGCAGTCAGATGGATGTGACGGTACTCACCACCTTGTGGCTGCTGTGATGCCCTCAAGTGCCCATCCAACTCTGGACACGTCACCGCCAGGATCCGGAACATCAGGGGGGTCATGGTGCGACGGGCACCCCTCCCACGTTGGGAGGCCATCCCCAGCTGGGCCTCCGCCGTCTTCTTGCTCCAGCGGCGAATGTCCTCCCATCTTTTACTGCAGTGGGTGCTCTGTCTGTGGTGGACCCCCAGGGTCCGGATGTCGTTGGCGATGGCACGCCAAATATCCTTCATCTGGTGGGCGCTGACCTAGAGTAATAGTACAGGGGAAAATGAAAAACTTTAACCGTCCGGACCATCACAGTCATCGTCCCACATTCCCACCCTTGCCCTGACGCACATACACTCACCGTCCTCTCATGCAGGCGTCATCCCCCCCGTATCTTCCATCCACACCACTCCAAACAGGCATTGCCCATACAGCATGCTCACAGTGTACTCACCTGTTTGTCTGGAGGACCGTAGAGTAGTGTGTTCTGGGGGAGGACCCCATCCACTAGTTTCTCCAACTCCTACGATGTGAAGGCAGGGGCCCTTTCCCCAGACACATGAGCCATCGTCGCTTCCAGACTGAGGTCACAGCAGCACTTGCAGTGTAGGTCCTCTCCTGTCGAAGATCAGGTATCAAGTGAGTGAACAGACAGAAAATGGCGGTCACGTCTGCGGCGGTGCGTACCGTCACCGCCGGCGTGCATCATCATTGGCTCCTGGGACCCATAGGGGCCAATGTTAACCAATGCAGGATTGCGCTGCGGTCTTCGAATGCCTACCGCGACGGTGTAGAACGCCAGCGCAGTTACCTCATATTCCCTTGTCCCACATTACAGGTCAGGCATCCGCCATTTCAGGGGGCCACATGGCATTATTTTTAAATGCGTTACACATATCTAGTCCTTGCATACACACAGTTACAGGCACATAGCGGATTGACAAATGTGTGCTATAAAATTGTTTTTTTACTACCTCAGTGTTCGCTGATTCTGTGCTCGCTGTTCTCATCCATAGGGCACGTCCGCTGGGGTAGGTGATGAGATGGCGGCATCCTCTGGTGTACAGACCGTTGGTGGCCCTTTCAACAATGGAAGAGAGACATGTAATAGTCACCTACAGACTTGATCGTGCCACAATCCAGGAACTGTGTGCCCAGTTGGAGCCAGATCCGATGTCAGCTATCCGCCATCCCACAGGAATCCCCCCTCTAGTGCAGGTCCTGTCAGCACTCCATTTCCTGGCAAGTGGGTCTTTTTAAACAACAGTGGTCATAGCATCAGGGATGTCCCAGCCTATGTTCTCTAACGCGTTGTCCAGAGTGTTGTCTGCCCTGCTGAAACACATGCGCAGCAACATCATTTTTCCTCAGGTGGAGGATTTGCCTACAGTGAAAGGTGACTTCTATGCCCTGGGACATATCCCCAACATCATAAGTGCCATTGATGGGACACATGTGGCCTTTGTCCCCCCCAGCAGGAGTGAACAGGTGTACAGAAACCGGAAGAGCTACCATTCAATTAATGTGCAGATGGTGTGTTTGGCTGACCAGTACATCTCCCATGTGAATGCCAAGTTTCCTGGCTCAGTGCATGACGCTTACATTTTGAGGAATAGCAGCATCCCTTATGTAATGGGGCAACTCCAGAGGCACCGTGTGTGGCTAATAGGTGAGGACAAGGACCCTATCCCCTGTTAATAGTTGTCTGGGGTTGTCCCTAAGGGTTAGTGTGTGTCTAACAGTTGTCCCTCGACATTTGCAGGTGACTCTGATTACCCAAACCTGGTATGGCTACTGACCCCAGTGAGAAATCCCAGGACAAGGGCAGAGGAACGCTACAATGAGGCACATGGGCGAACTAGGAGGATTATAGAAAGAACCTTCGGCCTCCTGAAGGCCAGGTTCCAGTGCCTCCATATGACAGGTGGTGCTCTGTACTACTCACCAAAGAAGGTGTGCCAGATCATCGTGACCTGCTGTATGCTGCACAACTTGGCTTTGTGGCGACAGGTGCCTTTTCTGCAGGAGGATGGTCCAGAAGGAGGTCTTGTGGCAGCTGTGGAGCCTATGGACAGTGAAGAAGAGGAGGCAGAAGAAGAGGTTATCAACAGCAGAAACAACGTGATCCAGCAATACTTCCAGTGAGACACAGGTAAGAAGACATCACTGCCTCCTACATCTCATACAATTGTTAGACCTATCATATGTCTGTCACTTTCACCCAGTGTATGGACCCTGACCTGTCACTTTGCCTTTCCATTTCACAGATGTGGGTCCCACTGTGTGGCCTCTGCTATGTTACCTAATGGACTAGAGCTGTGTGACATAGGTATGTTGACAATACAATGGACATTGCTATTTTCCTTAGTAATTGCAAATACACATTTGTGAAAGCACAGACTGACTCCAGTTTGTTTTGTGATTCAAGGGTGTTTATTTCAATGCAAAATAGTGGAGGGTGTTGTAAAATGGTCAGGGGTGATGGTGGAGGAATGTCCATGGCAGAGTCCATTTATTTGTCTCACAGGTGCATTGTCCAAAGGGGCATAGGAAGCTGAGCTAAGGCAGTTGATGGATGGGCAGGGTGACAAAGTGGGACAGAAGGATGACATTCAGGGTGGTCTCATTTCTTGGCGGGGGTCTTGGCATTGTTCTCTGTCTTTGTCCTGAATCTCAGGGACCATTTGCGGGGTGGTTCTCCATCTGCAGGGGGGGTGCTGGTGTTGTAGTCCTGTGGCGGTGCCTCCTGTCCACTAGCGCCAGTGGAGGTGGAGGGCAGTTCATCATCCAGGCTAGTGTCAGGGGCCCCTTATTGTGCCACAGTGTCCCTCCTGGTGTTGACAAGGTCCTTCAGCACCCTTACAATGGTGTCCTGGGTGGAACTGATGGATTTGAGTTCCTCCCTGAACCCCAAATACTGTTCCTCCAGCAGCAGCTGGGTCTCCTGACACTTGGCCAGTACCGTTGCCATTGTCTCCTGGGAATGATGGTACGCTCCCATGTGTTGGAGAGGGCCTCGTGGAGAGTGGGTTCCCTGGGCCTGTCCTCCCCCTGTCACACAGCAGTCCTCCCAGTTCTCCTGTTTTCCTGTGCCTCTGTCCCCTGAACCGTGTGCCCACTGCCACTGCCCCCAGGTCCCTGCTGTTCTTGGGGTGGTGGGTTTGCCTGGGTTCCCTGTATTGGTGGACACACTGCTGCTTGACGTGTCTTGGGGGCAGAGGTATGGGCCCGCTGGGTGGGTGCTGTGCTGGTGTTTTCTGAGGGGGGAGGCTCTGTGGTGGCTTGTGCCTGTGTCAGGGAAACCGACTGTCCCGAGGTCCCAGATGGGCTGAGCTGGTCATCTAGATCCAGTTGGACAGAGCTGCTGTCATCACTGTGGGCCTCTTCTGTGGGGGGGTGGACATGTCTGGAACCTCCTGTCCGGTGACGTCGGGTAGGGGTCCTGCAGGGGTGTAAAGGCATGATTATTGCATCTGTGTGTGCCATTGTGTGCAATGGGTGGGTGACCCTGTACCCCAGTGCTTACATTCTTGTGTAGGACCTTGTTTGATAATTGTTTTGGGGTCTGTGTGGGTATCTGAAGTGGACATGCTTTGGTGATGGGTGTCCATGCTTTGTTGTTGCATGCCTTGGTGATGGGATGTGTGGTTTGTTATAGTGGGACATATGTGAGGTGTTTGAGTGATGGGGGTGAGGGTGGGGGTATGTGATAGCATGCAGGTAGGGTGGGGGATGTAATAGTAAAGAGTTGACTTACCAGAGTCCATTCCTCCTGCTACTCCTGCGAGGCCCTCTGGATGCAGTATAGCCAAGACCTGCTCCTCCCATGTTGTTAGTTGTGGGGGAGGAGGTGGGGGTCCGCCGCCAGTCGTCTGAACTGCAATCTGGTGTCTTGAGACCACGGAACGCACCTTCCTCCGTAGGTCGTTCCACCTCTTCCTGATGTCATCCCGTGTTCTTGGATGCTGTCCCACTGCGTTGAACCTGTCCACAATTCTGCGCCATAGCTCCATCTTCCTAGCTATGGAGGTGTGCTGCACCTGTAATCCGAATAGCTGTGGCTCTACCCGGATGATTTCCTCCACCATGACCCTGAGCTTCTCCTCAGAAAACCTGGGGTGTCTTTGCGGTGCCATGGGGTGGCGTGGGTGATGTGTGAGGTGGTGTGTGAGGGGATGTGTTTGTGTGTGTTGTGTGAGGTTGGTGGATGTTGTGTGAGTGATGGTGTTGGGTGCCTGTGGATGCTAGTTTGTTGATGGTGGTGTTTCTCTCTGGCCTTCTGTCGCAATTCTGGTCGTAAGGGTTTGTGGGTGATATGGGCGTTTTATATTGTATTGGGTGTGTGGGAGTGGTGTGTGTATGTGTATCAGGTGTGTGTATTTCGATTTGTCTAATGTGGTTGTGTTTTGTAAGTGTGTGTGTATTTTTAACGCGGCGGTGTGTACCGCCAGTGGAATACCACGGTTGAAGACCGCTGCGTGGATTTGTGGGTCGTGATAGTGTGGGCGCATTCCTGTTGGCGTGGCGGTGTAGGTTTTGTTCTCACCAGTTTATCACTGACCTTTGGTGTGGCGGACATGTGTGGGTGTCTAGATTTTGGCGGATTCCGAGCTGTGGGTCGTAATAGCTGTGGCGGAATTCCACAGCCGCAGTGGTGTGTTGGCGGTCTTCTGCCCGGCAGTAAGTGGGATTTATCGCCAATGTTGTAATGAGGGCCAGAGTATCTACGTTGGAGGACAACCCGATCAGCAGGGATGAAGAAATGAACAACTCCAGCAAGAGATTGTCCGCCTAAAAGAGCAATGCATTGACCTCCAAGCACACATGGAACACCTAAAAAAAAACATAAGAGGTCCCCGACGGCCGCAGAAGGGAGCAACAATGGGTCATATGTAAGAGCTTCTTTGCGCAGATCCAGGAGCCCTCGGAAGAAGACATTCAGTTGGATATAGCATAAGGGGTGGGCCTCCCTCATTTGGCGAACTCCCACTCAGCTGATATCCTAGTGAGCATTCATGATTTCCCTTTGAAAGATCAGACACTTTTCAAGGCGGGAGAGCTTCATCCCATGCTGTTTGGATGCCACACCCTACAGCTGTACCAGGACGTATCTGTGCTAATCCTCCAAAAAGAGGCGGGCTTCTGGTGTTACCCATTTCATATTATATTTTGCTGGGAGGGGAAGCTTCACCAAATGTATTCTTTGACTGCTGCGTGTGAACTCTTGGGAATCAAGAAAGATACTGACATGGCTGACCGGCCCAGCTCCGCTAACCGCAAAGTCTCCAGGCGCTCCATGTGGCAAAGGTATGCGCCCTTACCCAGAGGTCTGCGGCTGGCCCCCGAAGCTATCCCACAGGAACGACAAGCAGTGTTGGAGACACTAACTGGAGAATCAGATAAAATGTAGTTGACCTGAATCACTGGAGTGATGATGGCTTGTGATCAAGCTCATATCTATCCAGGGACATTGTTATTGTTTGAGTTAGTTGGGGGATGGTTTAAAGGAAAAGTAAAAACAACAGATGATGGACGGAATGCAGAACAAATCAAACATTGACCCCAAGTCACAGATCTGGGTTTAATCCATCAGTTTTTTTGCTTGCCATGCCATTCCAGTTTGGACCCAGCCATATGCAAATCAGTCTTGACCTTGTTCCCCATGGGATCAGTCCAGCCCGAACTGCCAGGCCAGGTCTTCCCTGGACCAGAAACAAGCATCTGCAGGGGTGGCCATTCTAGTCTCTAGATCCTTTAGGGGGAAGTAGAGGACAAACTAAATGTGGGAGTGGCTGTTAGTCTACCAAGTGAAAGTTGGGGAGTGCAACATTAACCTTGGCTTCATCTATGCCCTGAACGAGGGCCAAGAGCACTTCATCTGCACAGCGATTACAAACACCCTGGCCTCCAGGGAAAAGCTGGTCCTACTGGCGGGAGAGGGGGGGGGGGGGGGGGGAGGGGAGACCTCAATCTTGTATTCCAGAATGACATGGGCTGCTCTGTGTCTCAACATGGGAAAGCAGAGGAGGTTTCGGGCAAAGGAGCTCAATGGTTACAGGAAATGGGGTTATGAGATTTATGGAGAGCCTGTCATCCACACTCCTGAAACTACACCTTCTACTCTCACAAACACAAAACTTACACCTACCTTGACCACTTCCTGGGGATTAAAGGTGGGCAAGGCATGGTTACCGTGATTGACACAGAGCCATGCTCTCTATCTAAACATGCAGCAGTGACTATAGACTTACCACTTTCTCCCAGGACCCATACGCACCAGTTCTGGTGCCTGCGAAAGACCCTATTTCGTAGACCTGAAGTGACCAAACAAATTGAGCAGACCATTCACTATTATCTGACAGTAAACAACGCAACAGACACTTCTATTTTGCTCCTATGGGACACCTTAAAGACAGTAATCAGGGAGAATTCCTCGCAATCTCCGCGGCAGTCAATAAATTATGCCGGGAAAAGCGGGCGCAGGTACAACAGCAAGTTAGAGAATTAGAGCACATACATCAGCGCAGGGGAGCCCCCAGAGTGTGGCGGTAGCTAGGAAACAACTCACAGGCCTGAACCTTGATAAAGCAGAATACTTTAGAATACTTTATTATCCGTCTTAAGCACTCCTTTACGTGGGGGGAATAAATGTGCATGGTTCCTGGCTAATAGGTTGCATGCTTAGCAATAAATCATGAGAATTGAGGCCCTGGGGAGAGGCGACGGGTTCAGAGGTCGAAAGTGATGACCTCATTGTTTCTCAATTCCGGGACTTCTATGAGGACCTCTACTCGGCCCAGTCCCTAACCACAGAGAACAGTAAAAATTATGGTTGTGCGAAATTTGTGCTATTTACTTTTGCATAATTACATAAAATATCAGGAAAAATATGTGAAATTAAGCAAAATGCAAATCCAAAATATAGTGCTATATTTTAGGGCGAAATGTGTCCTTATGTCAATTGTTTACACAAAGACACATTTCGCTGTAAAAATATACTGCGAAAAACATAAATGGCACGAAGCAACAGTCTCTTGCGTTCTGGCTGTTTACATCATTTGCGAGTGTTCACTGTAAAATAATACTGCGAATGGCACGTAATTATGCTAGGTGGTGCAATGGTGTAAACTGAAATTCGTGAAATTACACCAGCATTTCGCCCAGGCCTAGTAAAAATCTCCTGTGCCAGGAGGGAACTGATTTGTATGTCCCCCTATTCATAAGGAACCCCCAACTTCAGAAACAAAAATACTATCAAGCATACATTTGCTGACACATATTTGGAAGGGGAAACACTCCCTCCTCTCTTGTAATGAGCTAAGCAAATTCCATCAACCTTTTCAGAAATTGCCACCTTTTTTGTCGCCATTGTGTGATTTCAACTGTACCTATTTCCCTATTATAACTTTATTTGTCATTAGCTCACACTTACGGACTGCGTTAATCCTGCTCCAGCTATATACTTTAACCTTCCTTTTAGCATTATACATCTTAACTACTGCACTAATTCCATTCGAAATGATTTTCGGAACGGAATGCCCTGGAAGCACACTTGCATAGACGGCTGCCATACTACCGAGTGGCATTGCGGATCGCAGCTGTGTTAGCTTAAAGCATAATCATTCAAGGATTGTTTGTGTGTAGGGAAAACATACGGAGCTTTCCGCCCTGTCTGAGCTATTGATGCAGAGCATGGTCAGGAAGGGAAGAAGGAGGAGTGGAAGTGGTGCAACCGGCATGTTCCTGAGGAGACAATAGTAGAAATGGTCAAGTAAGGCTGGTCATGCAGTGGCAAGGATGAGCTCAGGGTGCCTTGGGTCTGAAAGCAATGACAAAGGAACAACACAAGTTTTCAGACTGCTTGTGTGGCACCTCCATGCTTCTAGAGTGCTTATGTGTGACAGTTCATTGCTCATGTGTGACACCTTACCATGAGTATTCCAAAGCATACCAAACCACAAAATTCCACTCCACTACACAGCATCAAAACCATAATCTATCATTGATATGCACAATAAGTTGTACAATAAATTAAGTCATAAATCAACCATACAGTCATAAATCAGTTAGATCAGTGATCCCAGTCTTAAGCCAGATTGGCAGCACCGTAAGTCATCTTCACAGCAACACCCACCACAGGGTCCTGTCTGTGCGCTGGATGAAAAGGCCACTCGGGTTGCACGCAGTAGCTTCCAGGCTTACCTTGCTACTGATGTGTGATATCCGAGGCCCTTTCCGGATGTGACTGGGCTGCAAGTGCTGTGACTTCTTGCGACCATTCCTTTAGCTCTTTCCATTGTCCTTCAGTGACTCAACCATCAAGCCTCCAAGGACCACTGTCATGGCAACTGTTTCCCTTCCGATGGCCTACCATCCATCCTTTTGTTTTAATGATGCTGTTTAAAGGTGCTGGCTCCTCCACGCTGCCAGTGGTTTCCTGATCAATGGCAGCTCCCCCCTTAGTCGCTAGGCCCTTTTTTACTTAAGAAGACCAACTAAATTGCCCAGAAAGTTCGGAGGGCTATATCCCAACCTACCCTAGAAAGGTGAACCCAGCCCATTTAGAAGACCGGCATCCCAGGTGAAAGGGACATAGTCTTACTGGTCTCCAGGTCCCTGCCCCCATAGCCTTGCTTTTTGGAGAAATTGAGCTTCTTCCCGTTGACCTCCTTTGTTACCGTATGCACATATTCAGCACAGATTAACTTATGCCTTCAGCCATCTGCCCCTGGTGCTCTCTTTGTCATCCAGACCATGGTCATGGTTTCCCTTACCCTTCTTGGATGTTTGGGGCTGGGCATCTTGTGCCAGCATCAATAAAGACTGGTGAATTATGGCTGGTGACTGTCTTTTTCGGCAACAGACCCTTATGTGCCTGGCTATGCTGCCTAACCATGGGATAGAAGCCCACTGCAACCACAGCTGTCAAAATGGAGTACACCCCGATTGACCAGAGCACCAAGTACTTTTGCTTTGGTCACATAATGCCATATCCAAGACTAGAGGGAGGGAGTATCCATTGTTGGCTGTATTCATTAGCCACGTGGTGATCCTGATTCACCATTTTCCTTGTTAACTCTTCCAAGCTGAGTACTAAAGATCACCTAGTTGCCACTCGCCTAATCGGAAAACTGCCAGATTGGTAGACGCTGAACCCGGCTCACAACATAAGTCAATCTGCCCCCATGTATAGCTATTGCCAAATAGGTATCAGGAATTTTTCACTTGGATGTTTGGAACAGTCTTAACATTGGGATGCGGTGCATTGCCCCTTTATCCTGAAATGCCTATTAAATTTATGGCCATTGGAATTATTTGGCAGCAGAGGACCTTATGTCGCATGGTTAGCTAAATTATACCGCATGAACACATGAAAGGCAATTAAGCAGTATGACGCGGCACCAAGTATTACTTTACCTGACTATATAAGGAAAACCTTGACTATTCTACTGTTTCATGTCATTAGTACTGCTAAAATATAGCAGTAAGTGACTGAAAGGTGATCAGACCACCTATGCAAAGGGGGGTGTCTTACTGCGTTGTCTGACATGCCACCATTTTCTCATCAACTTTGAGCCTTTGAATCTGCCACTCTGCACATTATGTTCCCCCTTGAGCCGAGTTTATACTTATGACGCCTTCGGGGCATTGATGTGCCCTTACTGGGCCCCTTCTCCTTAGACGTTTGCCACCTTAGCCCCTTTCACTTGAGATATCAGAATCACTTTCCTTCTTTCCAACTTCCCTTCGCTACAGCAAGAGTACATATAACACTGCCGCTGTAATACACATTTTATGTGTAAAACAGGTACAAATGCGTATTAACCATGGATAGTCGCCACATATTTATCCTAATACTGTAGAAAGGTTGCTAATTGAATTGTTTGGTTTCTCCACAAGTCAAAGGTGTTTGCATGTCATATCTGGAAGGGGTGATATCCATCCTCAATACAGAGACAACCTTTGGCTAAAGGCTGCGTCTCCAGCGATGCTGGAACGCTTTAATCATGCCTCTTAGGGTAACCTGCAGAACTACATGTTTCGTGTTATACATTCTGCTGTGACCAAAGCACCTAGTGTTACCCATGAAGTCTCCTCCCGTCACTCTTCAGTGCTGCTAAATTCAATTTTTTTAATTGCGCGACTCATTCACCTTGGAAAGATGAAGGATGAGCTGGTCGTAGGCCAGGATTTAAACCCATGTCATGCTGGCTGGACAGTTTCCTGCTGCGCTTACTGACCTTACAATCCTAATGCATTGGCTGTAGTGTCAGACTAACTTTAAACAAAAGAAAAAAAAAAAGAGGGGCGGGTTCCTATCTGTTTTTTTTAATGTTTTTTTTTTTTTATATAGTTGTAGCACCCTCCCCAGCCTGGGAACCCACCAATTACTGAGTTTTCAGGGTCAGTCTTTAACCATTTCGAGTTGAAGACTGATGAATCACAGGTGTTAAATGAGAGAAGTCTCTGGTAATAGACTTCCCAGGGTGCTGGGCAGTCACCAAGTGTCCCTTGGTAAGCACCACTTACAAAGATTCAGCATCATACGGAGCATCAGATTTTCATCACATAGCTGTCAGGGGATCACCAAATCTCCTAACGATATGTCCTTTACATGTTGCCTCTTGTCTACATAAGCTGTAATTTTCTGCTTGTTAACTAAGTCCCTTGTACGACTTGTGTTCTTGTTTTTGTCTCACGTGGTGGTCCATTGAAGTAACTTTGTTGTCACTGCTGTCCTGAACATCGAAGTCGCAGGACTTTCACCTGTGGTCAAGTGGGGTGTTGAAGGATAAGCTCTTAGTACAACATGCAACTCTTGAGAAACTCAGTTTGAAAATAGTGCTAAATTGTACTCTGTTTTCTTTAGCATAATCAAAAGACGCTCAACAATTCCAATGGGCTGCGGCCACAAAGGGGTACATATTTATGTTCATATGCTCAAGAAATTATTTGAATTGTGTACTCTTAAAGGTTGTGCCATTATCAGACTTCACGATGAATGGAATGCCCCAGGTCACAAAGATGTCAACTAGTTTTTCAATGACTCATTCGTAAGTTGTAGATGAGAGATCTGCAACCAAAGGGAACCGTGAATATTCATCCACAGGTGATGTCCATTATCGAGTGGACAGACAAAGTGGATGGCTTTTCTCTCACATTCATGCTTAGGGAGTTCTGACAGGTTCAGACTATGTTGAGTAATGTTAGAAAGTGGGTCTCTAGTTCGCAGAGTTTTGGACTCTGTCCATGTAGAGAACACAATATTAGTCAGGGCAAGTGTAGGAGGCTGGCCTGGCTTGTAGTGGGTACCAGAGGTACTTACACCTTGTGCCAGGTCCAGTCATCCCTTATTAGTGTAGAAGAGGTGTTTCTAGCAGCTTAGGCTGATAGAAGGTAGCTATAGCAGAGCAGCTTAGGATGAACTAGGAGACATGCAAAGCTCCTACTATACCACTGGTGTCATATGCACAATGTCATAAGAAAACACAATACACAGATATACTAAAAATAAAGGTACGAGGGCGTGCTAGGACATGCATGTCCGAGCTCTGCCGCCCTGGCCCTGTAAATAGTTGACTGGCCTGCTGGGTGGTCGCCTTGAGGCCCCCCGAAGAGACGGACGACTCTGAGGGCTGCGATTTGCCCCCTGAAGATTTTGGGGCACGCAGCACGGCTTCCAGTTTGCGGGAGCCGGCGGACTCTGAGGCGCGGCCTAGGTCACGGTGCGGGTGGCGGCCTGGGCCGTTGAGCGGATCTTTCCCCGGCGACTTGCTTGATTTAGCGCCGGGGGGCTGAGGGCCGAGGAGGCTCGTTTTTTTTCTTTTTTGTTGTTGTTATTTTTAGCCCTGGTGTTGGTGGGGCTGCGCTGAGGGCCTGGGCCCCGGTATCCTGGCGCTGTGGGCGCGGGGGTCGCCCTTCCATGCTGGAGCCGGCTGGGGGCGGGAGGCTGTTGCCCCCAGCCTGGTGTGCCTCGGAGAACACGGAGGGGAGGCCTGAGATCCCGGTCGCGGACGGGGGAGGCCATCGCATCGCCACGGGGTCGCCCCGCGCCCTCCAAGCAAGCAAGTAAGTGCGGGCCCAGGTAGAAGCCACAAAATTGAAACACCGCAGCAGAGGATCGCCGGGTGCTGGACCCGGACACTGGCCCCGATCCGGTGACGCTAGAGAGTGCGGGCCAGGCATAAGAAGGCAGAAGCTGTAAATGTAACGTGCCGCCGGAGGTGATTACCGGGTGCGGGCCCAGGCACAGAATTTGATGTGGCTCTGTCACCGGCGGAGTTGTTGAAGATACCCGGGGAGCTGACCCGGCGAATTGCGATTGGGCCTGTGAACTATGGCGACGTCTAAGTCTAAGCGAGAGCGGTCAGTGAAGGAAATGCTGGCAGGGGCCCGTCTGACATCGGGTGGCATGGCTGAGGACTCACAGGCAACAAGACCTCCAGAGAGTCGGCTGGACGCGGATTCAGATGGAGGTTCACCGGTCACGGAGGGCTTTTTGACCTCCCTGTCTGATTTGCTCCGTAGCGATATACAGAAGTTGCGACGGGACATATCCCAGGAGATGAAGGATCTGCGAGGAGAGGTGACCTCCTTGGGAGAGCGTGGAGAGCAATTGGAGGATGGTGAGATTCCTCGTGGCGAAGAATTAGCGGGCCTGCAGCAGGAGGTTGTCCATCTACGAGAGCAGCAGGATCATCTCCAGATAGCAGTTGAGGATTTAGAAAATCGCTCAAGGAGACAAAACATCCGCATCAGGGGGGCCCCGGTGGGGGCGGAGAAGGAGGACATTGGGGACTATGTGAGGGGCCATTTCGCTCTCTAATTGGCCCGGATGAGACCCAAGAGATAGTCCTGGATAGAGTTCATCGAGTCAGCCGGACATTCTAGCTTGTCTTCACAACTTTGTCCTTAAAGAACGGATTCTGCAGCGAACCCGCAACCTTCAGAAGGTACTCTTTAGAGGACATGAACTTCAACTATTCCATGACCTCTCTGTGCGTACGTTGCAAAGGAGGAGAGAATTCAGACCGATCACGGAACACTTGCGGGTGCACAATGTGTCTTACTTTTGGGGTCATCCATTCCGCCTGGTCTTTCGCTGGGAGGAGCAGCTTCGGCAGGTGACATCTGTCTTGGAGGCGGCTCGGATCCTGGGTCTGGAGGATATAGGCCAGGTGACGAGCGAGGGGGAGGCCTTGTCGGGGGGGGGGCCCCCGCGCTGGCGGCGAAAGGAGAAAAGGCGGAAGCTGCAGCGCCCAACGGCCTCGGAGCTAAGATTGGAGAGGGAATCTGCTTTGAGTAGTGTGGCGGCTGGAACCTCAGCATAGAGAAGAGTGCTCGGGGGTGTCCCGGTTGGCCTTGCTGCGAACGGCATGTCGGCCGTTGGAGAGGGTCGGGGCGGCAGGGGCAATGGACGTGGATCACCAAACATGGCTGGATCTACTGCCCTCTGGAGACTTTTCCTCGTGAGGACGGATGTGCGAGGACTCTTATGTTTTGTGCACCTGTTGTGTGTATTGGTTGAAGGTTGTTGGGTTTCCCGGCGGGGCTGGCACTTAAGTGGAGATATTCCCAGGGCTTGTGGCTATAGGTGGGAAAGATTTTGGCACGGGGCTTTTATTCTTGCGCGTTCTCTTCCTCTCTGCCTGCTGCCTTTAGCTTAGCATATGATTATTAAATGCACGAGTTTGAATGTCCGTGGGCTCAATAACCCTACCAAGAGGTTGGCCGTTCTGTCCACCCTAGAGAGGTCAGGGAGTCACATATGCTTGCTACAGGAGACATATCTCGTCCCGAAAGACACTTATCGTATGCGCTCTAGGTGGTTCCCTAGGCAGTTTTGGTCCTCGGCAACATCAAAGCACGCAGGGGTGGCGATACTACTAGCGCGCTCATTCCCGGGGGAAGTGGTGTCCAAATTGCATGAGGTGCAAGGGAGGCTTCTGGCTATGCGATTGAGCCTGGTTTTTTTTCCCTTCACTATCGCTTCTCTGTAAGCGCCTAACTCCCAGCAGGAAGCCTTCTTAAAACGAGCTTTGACCCCACTGTTGCAGTCCCCGGATGGCGCTATTCTGGTTGGGGGCGATTTCAATTTGGTGATGGATGGGGGTTTGGACCGTTCAGGTCACAGGTGGGGGCAGACAGGGTCAATAACAGAGGCTGGTCGTCACTGGCTGAGTGAGAGTGGCTTGGTGGATGTGTGGCGTAAGGCTCACCCCACGTTAAGAGATTACTCTTTTTACTCGGCAGCGACTAAGACATATGCTAGGCTGGACCTTTTCTTGGCCTCACAGGAGTTTCTTTCCCGGATCAGGGACTCTCTGATTGAGCCTCGAACCCTGTCGGACCACGCCCCAGTTACTGTGGTGGTCCACACGAATATGGAGCGAGTGAGTGCATCGGGGTGACAGTTTAGGGACTCAATGCTTCAGAGCGATGTAACAGTACAGGCGATCCGCAAGGCAATAATAGACTACCTCGGCCGTAATGACAACCGGACCACTAGCACGGCGAGGCTGTGGGAGGCACTGAAGGCTGTAGTGAGGGGGGAAGTGATGTCGCTCTCCGCTAGGAACAACAAGGCAAGGAGACTACTTAGAGCGGATCTGGAACAGTGAGTGAGAGTACTGGAGTGTTCACACAAACGCACCAGAGCACCGAGAGTATGGTGCGAGCTTGAGAAAGTAAGGAAACAGTTGAGAGGGCTGGACTGGGATAGGGCAGAATATGCGGTGGCGCGCCTCAAACACAAGTATTATATGGGAAGTAATAAATGTGGGAAGCTGCTAGCGCATAGGTTGCGAGCGCAGCGAACGGTGTCAATGATACAAATGGTTCGCTCTCCCTCGGGAACGGAAGCACGTACAAGTGACCAAATAGCGGAGGCCTTTGCGGAGTTTTATCAGGCATTATATGAGGCAGAGGAGCCCGGTAATTCAACACCGGAGGCCTTTCTAGAGGGTATAGCAATTACACCTTTGTCTGAGAGGGATGCGGCTTCTTTAGAGCAACCTATAAGGGCGGAAGAGGTTATATCAGCTATCTCGTTCTTGCAGGCCGGGAAGTCACCTGGGCCCGATGGTTTCTCTGCACTTTTTTTATAAGACCTTCTGTATGGAACTTGTACCCGTTTTAGTGCGACTTTTTAATTCCTTTCGACTCACGGGGGCTCTCACGCCTAGCATGCTTGATGCCACTATCGTGGTAATTCCGAAGCCGGGGAAGGACCCCGAGGACTGCGCCTCATACAGGCCGATCTCGCTCCTGAATATCAATGCCAAACTGTTTACTGGCATACTGGCGCACCGTCTAAATTATTATATGCCAGGCTTGGTCGACCCTGATCAAGCGGGATTTATACCGCATAGACAGTGTAGCGATAACACCAAACGACTGCTTCATCTATTGGATAAAACTGATCGCTCTCGAAGGGAGGCACTATTTCTCTCTATTGATGCTGAAAAGGCGTTTGATAGGGTTCATTGGCCATACCTGTTTAAGGTGCTAGAGCGCTTCGGGTTGGGCCCCGGTTTCATGGCATGGATCCGATGTATCTACCGGGCGCCCCAGGCAGCGGTACGGGTTAATGGGACGCTCTTGTTGCCATTCTCGGTTCAAAGAGGAACCCAGCAGGGGTGCCCCCTCTCGTCCCTCTTGTTTGCATTGTATATGGAGCCCATGGCGCAGCGGCTTCGTGATGACCCTAGGATTGTGGACGTGAAGTTTGGGGGAGATAAGAACCTCATCTCATTATACGCGGATGATATGATTCTTACTCTGGCGGAACCTGCAACCTCGCTGCCTGCGCTAATGAATGTACTTGAGGAATTTGGAAGGGTCTTGGGTTTCCGAATTAATATGCTAAAGTCACAGGCCATGAGTAGGTTTATCAGCGCTGAGCATAAAAGAGATTTGAGGGACCGATTCCACTTCATATGGTCCTCCTCAAAGCTCCCATACTTGGGGGTTGTGTTAGGCTCCACGGTCGTCCGTACAGCGACGTTGAATTATATGAAACTGACGCTGGAGGTGCAGCGAGATCTGGAGAGCTGGGGGGGGTTTAAACTGTCTTGGTTGGGTAGGGTGGCGGCAGTTAAGATGACCATTTTGCCACGCGTATTGTACGTGTTTCAGGCACTGCCGGTGGAACCCCTGCCACGAACAATAACAACCCTTCAAACAGCGGTCCTAAGATTTATATGGGAGGGGAAAGCGGCGCGGCTATCATGACGCGTGATGTATCGCCCTAAGCGGGAGGGGGGATTGGCTGTCCCCTGCCTCCTGAGATACTTTCAGGCGGCACAATTGCGTTTCCTATTAGAATGGAGCCGTCCGTCCTCCGAGAAGCATTGGTGTTTCATGGATCAGGCAGTGTTTGGTTCACATTTATGGAAGGAGCCTTGGATTAAGCGCCGTCACAGAGCACGTGGGTTGTACGTATCCCCGGTCACGGAGGTATCGATGAGGGTGTGGGACCGCATGGCCAGTCGAATGGGCCTGACGACCTTTACGTCCCCAATGACCCCCCTGGGCGCAAATCCTGATTTTGGTCCAGGCCTTCAAGTTGAGGCACTTCGTCGGTGGCATGAAGGGGGTTGTAAAAGGGTTGGTTGTTTTTTTGATGAACATGGAGTGATCCCCTTTGACCAGACGAGGGAAACATATGGCTTAACTGAGGCAGACAGGATGATGTATTATCAGATACGACATTGGGCTCTGTTACCAGCCAATGGAACATTAATAGATTATCACCGTTTGAAAAATGGATTAAAATGAAAAAGGATGATAAGCGATTGATCTCCGAGCTTTATGCTCTCCTGCGGGGGGGGGTCCGACCGCCCAAAACGTGTCAGCTGAGATGGGAGAGGGAGCTGGAGAGAGAGGTCTCTGAGGAGGAGTGGGAGAGCATTTTTGACAGGACACATCACACAGCTTACAATGCAGCAGGAACAGAGTCAGCCTATAAAGTGGCATCCTACTGGTACTGTACTCCAGCAAGGATCCATACCTGGGATCCCGTTAAGTCAGACCTGTGCTGGAGAGGGTGTGGAGGGACGGGATCGCTTGTCCATCTCTTATGGCACTGCCCTAAGCTCCATCGGTACTGGGAGAATATACTAGACATTATTGACTCGGCTTTCGATACTCAGATCCCCAGATTTCCTGCGTACATCTTGCTCGGCCTTCCCAACATGCTCACTTTCCCTTTGAAATCATGGAAAGGTCGACAGATGGCCTTAGCTTTAAATGCAGCCACACAACTGTTGTTAAGCATGTGGGGGTCTGACTAGATCCCGAAGCTAACATTATGGCTCCATAAGCTTTGGTTTATTCTCGCTATGGAAAAGCTTACCCTGTCTTTATTGCAGAGTGGTGGGGATTTTAAGGAACTGTGGCAACCGTTCTTACAAATACTGTCTACGGAGTTCACGGAACTGACATGCCCAACCTACCTGAGGGTTTTGAAGCTGAATTGAGGGAGGAGAAGCAGGAGTGCAATGGTTACGTATACCAGGGGCCATGATTTCGCTGGTACAAGTCCTGGGATTGCAAGATATTGATGTGATCTGGTATGCCAACTGTGGGGAAACTATGTTTGATGTTATGTCTTGTTCCTTTTTTATCGCTATGCATAGAGCATATTCTATGCTAACGCAGTGGTCCTATTTTGAAGCGTTGCATATGCGTTGTTTATAACTGAAAATACCAATAAACAGATTTGATCCATAAAAATAAAGGTGCTTTATTTTTTATGACAATATGCCTAAAGTATCTCAGTGAGTACCCTCAGTATGAGGATGCCAAATATACACAAGATAAATGTACACAATACCAAAAATATGCAGTAATAGCAAAAGGAAGTAATGCAAGCAGTGTAAAGTTACAATAGATTGCAATAGGAGCACATAGGTATAGGGGCAACACAAACCATATACTCCAAAAGTGGAATGTGAACTACGAATGGACCCCAAACCTATGTGAGCTTGTAGAGGGTCGCTGGGACTGTAAGAAAACAGTGAGGGTTAGAAAAATAGCCCACCCCAAGACCCTGTAAGGTAGGTGTAAAGTGCACCTACAACCCCCAGAGAGCACAGAAGTCGTGATAGGGGGATTCTGCAAGGAAAACCAACACCAGCAATACAACAACAGTGGATTTCCGGACCTGAGTACCTGTAAGACAAGGGGACCAAGTCCAAGAGTCGCGACAGTGTCGAGAGTGGGCAGGAGCCCAGGAAATGCCAACTGAGGGTGCAAGGAAGCTGCCACGGGATGGAATAAGCTTGGTGTTTTGCAAGAACGAAGAGGACTAGGAACTTCCCCTTTGGAGGATGGATGTCCCACGTTGTGAAGAAGCTTGCAGAGGTGTTCCCACACAGAACGACAGCAAACAAGCCTTGCTAACTGCAAGGGTTGCGGTTAGGGTTTTTGGATGCTGCTTTGGCCCAGGAGGGACCAGAATGTCACCACTTGGATGAGGAAACAGAGGGGGCGCCCAGCAAGTCAGGGAGCCCTCACAGAAGCAGGCAGCACCTGCAGAAGTACCGGAACAGGCACTTAGAAGAGGAGTGAACCGGAGTCCACCCGAAGTCACAAAAGGGAGTCCCACGACGCCAGACGAAAACTTAGAAGGTTGTGCACTGCAGGTTAGAGTGTTGGGGACACAGTTTTGTCTGAGCGCGAAGGAAATCCTGGAAGAGTTCACAGGAGCCGGAGCAGCTGCAAATCACGTGGCACCCAGCAATGCAGTCTAGCGTGGGGGGGCAAGGACTTACCTCCACCAAACTTGGCCTGAAGAGTCACTGGACTGTGGGAGTCACTTGGACAGAGTTCCAGAGACCACGCTCGTCGTGCTGAGAGGGCACCCAGAGGACTAGTGATGCAGTCTTTTGTTGCCTGCGGTTGCAGGGGGAAGATTCTGTCGACCCACGGGAGATTTCTTCAGAGCTCCTGGTGCAAGAAGGAGGCAGGCTACCCCCAGAGCATGCACCACCAGGAAACAGGCGAGAAAGCCGGCAGGATGAAGCGATACAAGGTTGCAGTAGTCGTCTTTGCTACTTTGTTGCAGTTTTGCAGGCGTCCTGAGCAGTCAGCGGTCGATCCTTTGGCAGAAGGTGAAGAGGGAGATGCAGAGGAACTCTGGTGAGTTCTTGCATTCGGTATCTGAAGAATTCCCCAAAGCAGAGACCCTAAATAGCCAGAAAAGGAGGTTTGGCTACCTAGGAAGGAGGATAGGCTAGTAAGACAGGTAAGAGCCTATCAGAAGGAGTCTCTGACGTCACCTCCTGGCCCTGGCCACTCAGAGCAGTTCAGTGTGCCAGCACACCTCTGAATCCAAGATGGCAGAGGTCTGGGGCACGCTGGAGGAGCTCTGGGCACCTCCCCTGGGAGGTGCAGGTCAGGGGAGTTGTCATTCCCCTTTCCTTTGTCCAGTTTCGCACCAGAGCAGGGCTGGGGGATCCCTGAACCGGTGTAGACTGGCTTATGCAGAGATGGGCACTCCTCCCCAGCCCTGACACCTTTTTCCAAAGGGAGAGGGTGTAACACCCTCTCTCTGAGGAAGTCCTTTGTTCTGCCTTCCTGGGCCAGGCCTAGCTGGACCCCAGGAGGGCAGAAACCTGTCTGAAGGGTTGGCAGCAGCAGCTGCAGTGAAACCCTGGGAAAGGCAGTTTGGCAGTACCCGGGTTCTGTGCTAGAGACTCGGGGGATCATGGAATTGTCTCCCCAATGCCATTTTGGGGTGACAATTCCATGATCTTAGACATGTTACATTGCCATGTTCGGAGTTACCATTGTGACGCTATACATAGGTAGTGACCTATGTATAGTGCACGCGTGAAATGGTGTCCCCGCACTCACAAAGTCCGGGGAATTTGCCCTGAACGATGTGGGGGCACCTTGGCTAGTGCCAGGGTGCCCACACACTAAGTAACTTTGCACCCAACCTTCCCCAGGTGAAGGTTAGACATATAGGTGACTTATAAGTTACTTAAGTGCAGTGGTAAATGGCTGTGAAATAATGTGGATGTTATTTCACTCAGGCTGCAGTGGCAGGCCTGTGTAAGAATTGTCAGAGCTCCCTTTGGGTGGCAAAAGAAATGCTGCAGCCCATAGGGATCTCCTGGAACCCCAATACCCTGGGTACCTCAGTACCATATACTAGGGAATTATAAGGGTTTTCCAGTATGCCAATGTGAATTGGTGAAATTGGTCACTAGCCTGTTAGTGACAATTTGGAAAGCAGAGAGACCATAACCACTGAGGTTCTGGTTAGCAGAGCCTCAGTAAGACAGTTAGTCATCACACAGGGAACACATACAGGGCACACTTATGAGCACTGGGGCCCTGGCTGGCAGGGTCCCAGTGACACATACACTAAAACAACATATATACAGTGAAATATGGGGGTAACATGCCAGGCAAGATGGTACTTTCCTACAGCAAGTAAGATTCACACTAAAAGTTTGCCTGTGCTCACCCTCTGGTAGCTTGGGACAGAGCAGTCAGGCTAAAATAAAGAAGCAATGTGTAAAGTATTTGTGCACACACAAAGTAACACAGTGATGACTCCACAAAAGGACTCCACACCAGTTTGGAAAAATAGGCAATATTTATCTGAGTCAAACAAAACCAAAACAACAAAAATCCAACATACACAGATCAAGTTATGTATTTTTAAAGGTTAGATTAAAATGCTGTGCTTAGAAGACAATAGCTCCAACCCAGACCTATCTCGTCGCACTGGACCGGGGCAAATCCAGAAGTGCAGTCTGACCATGATGGAGCATGGGACAGGTTACAGGGGTCACGCTGACTCACTAACAGTACCAAGGGGATGCATTGCGCTTGCAGGCGATGCACCATTTCCTGATCGGGCAACTTTGTTGATGCGTCAATGTCCTAAAGTGATAAGTACTGGTTCTGATGTGGCAGTGCGGAGTCAACCAAGCCGGGGCTGTGTTGTCAGTCGGGATCGTTGGGTCGTACATTCAGCAACTGGTGCCAGCAGTTTCAGTGCAGGCAGCATCAGGATGCACCAGTTCCAAGTGACGCACTTTATGGTATTGTGTCAGTTTTTGTGTTGCAGCACTACACTTGCCTCCAAAGGCCGAAGACTGGATTTCTCACCACTTGGCAGAGCAGGACTCCCAGGTGCCGGTAGCAAGATGCAGGTGACCTCTTTGATATCCATGAGACTTCGGAAATGGGAAGCACGCTCAGTCAGGCCCTTGAAGAAACTCTGGATTGAAGGATGTAGAGAGTTAGATCCAGACCTCTCACTCCCAAGCAAGAAGTAGCAGGCAGGAGGCCAATGCAGCAGTGCAAACAGCAAAGTAGTAGTCCCTCCTGAAAGCACAGCAGTCCTTCTTCCTGGTAGAACATCCAGAAGTGTTCTGAGTGTATGGTGTCAGGGGCCCAGTACTTTTACCCAAAATGGCTCTTGATGTAGGGACAGCTCCAAAAGAATTCTCTGAAGTGCACAAGGTTCCCTTTCAACCCAGCCCTGGCACCAGACTACCTGTAGGGGGTTTATCAGCCCTTTGTGTGAGTGCAAGAGACAGACTATTCACATGTAAGTATGAACTGCCTCTTCCTCTCCCTGCCAAGGATGACTATCAGTATGCAGATGTATTTCCTGTCACACCCATTTCTTCCTGTTTGTGGCTGTCTAAAAATAATGCACAAATGTAGCTGTCACGTAAACCCAGATGTGTATTCAGAAACAGGCTAAGGCACAGAATAGTTAAAGTAAGAAAATGCCATCTTTCTAAAATTGGCATTTCAGACCTGCAATTTAAAAACCAGCTTTACCAAAAGATATATTTTAAAATTGTGAATCCAGCGACACCAAACTCCATTTTTCTATTTTTTCCCAATTGGAAATTACACTTAGAAGATGTTCCAAGGTAACCCCAAAGTTAGCCTATGGGAGAGATAGTCCTTGCATTAGTGACAAACGAATGTAAGAGTTTTTCACTACCTGGACATGTTAAGCTTAAAAGTACATGTCCAACTTTTTCAATACACAGCACCCTGCCATAAGGGCTAACCACGGCCTACATTAGGGCTGAGTTCCATGTACTGTATAAAAAGGACCGTTTAGGACTGGCAAGTGGGTACACTTGCCAGGTAGAAACGGCAGGTTAAACTGCAGACACAGGCTCTGCAATGGCAGGCCTGAGACATGTTTGAAAGGCTACCACAGTGGATAGCACAACCAGTGCTGCAGCCCAACTAGTAGCATTTGACTTACAGGCCCTGGGAACACATAATGCACTTTACTAGGGACTTCCTAGTAAATCAAATATGCCAGTCATAGAGTAGCCATTGTTACCATGTTTTCGACACAGACCACATGCACTTTATCACTGGATAGCAGTGGTAAAGGGTGTAGAGTCCTAAAGCTAGCAAAAACAAAGTTCAGCACACAATCAAAACATGGGGTCAGAAAGCAAAAAAAAGTCAGGGGAAACCATGGCAAAAGATGCCAGGTCTGGCACGTGTCCCCTCCACTCCCAGCAGAAAGTAGGGAGAGCTACCCAACCCCTTGGGAGTTCTCTTCACCAAGAAGTGGAAAAACCTGGAAATACCATCAGCGTTGGCGTGTTCTGCTCCAGGACGGTGTTCCACCATAAAGTCCATTCCCTGGAGGGAGATGGACCACCTCAACAATTTAGGATTCTCACCCCTCATCTGCATCAGCCATCTGATAGGCATGTGGTCTGTCTGAACCCAGGAGTAAGTCCCAAACAAGTAGGATCTTAGCTTCTTCAGCTCCAAGACCACAGCAAAAGATACCCTTTCTATTGCGCCTCATCTCTGTTCCCTGGAAAGTAACCTCGTACTAATGAAGGCTACAGGTTGACCCAAGCCCTCTTTGTTTAGCTATGAAAGCACATCCCCCGCCATGCTCTGAGGCATCAGTCGGAACCACGCATTCTTGAGAAAGGTTAGGGGCCTTGAGCACAGGTGCCGTACACATGGCCTTCTTCAGGGTTTCAAAAGCAGACTGGCATGCCTCTGTACAGATCACCTGATGCAAATGCTTCTAGGAAGTCATCCCTGTCGGGGGCAACAATGCTGCCATATTCCTTGAAAATCCCCTGTAATAACCAGTGAGGCCTAAAAATGCTCTCACTCAAGTCTGGGTCTTGGGTTGTTCCCAAGCCAGAATGGTGTCAATTTTAGGTTGCAAGGGTTACACCATGCAACCTCCTACTTAGCGTCCCAAGTAGACCACACAGCCCTGCTCGGAGTTCAGGTGAGACACCGGGTGGAGCAGTCTTGGGGACCAGAACCACTGGACTAGACCAAGGACTGTTGGAATGCTCAATAACCCCCTGCTCTAGCAACTTGGCAACCTCCTCCTTGATGTTAGCTCTCACTCTGTCAGTCAACCTGTACATTTTGGGGGTCATTACAACATTGGCGGTAAAAGCCGCTTACTGCCGTGCAGGAGACCGCCAACACACCGCCGCGGCCGCGGAATTCCGCCACGGTCATTATGACCCAAAGCTCTGAATCTGCCAAAATCGAGACACCCACACAAGTCCGCCACACCAAAGGTCAGTGATAAACTGGCGATAACAAAACCGACACCGTCACTCCAACAGGAATACGCCCACACTATCACGACCCACGAATCCACGCTGCGGTCTTTAAACCGTGGTATTCCAGTGGCGGTACACACCGCCGCGCTCAAAATACACACACATTTACAAAACACTACCACATTGGACAATTCCAAATTCACACACCTGATACACATAGAAACACCACTCCCACGCATCCAATACAATATAAAACACACACCCACATCACCCACAAACCCTTACGTCAACAATTGCGACAGAAGGCCAGAAAGAGACACCACCAGAAAGAACAATAGCATCCACAGGCACCCTACACCATCACTCACACAACATCCAAGCACCTCACACAACACACCTCTAAATATCACCCCACACAACACACACCACCCCACACATCACCCACACCACCCCATGGCCCAGCAAAGACACCCCAGGTTCTCTGAGGAGGAGCTCAGGGTCATGGTGGAGGAAATCATCCGGGTAGAGCCACAGCTATTCGGATCACAGGTGCAGCACACCACCATAGCTAGGTAGATGGACCTATGGCGCAGAATTGTGGACAGGGTCAACGCAGTGGGACAGCACCTAAGAACACGGGATGACATCAGGAAGAGGTGGAACGACCTACGGGGGAAGGTGCGTTCCGTGGTCTCACGACACCAACTTGCGGTTCAGAGGACTGGCGACGGACCCCCACCTCCTCCCCCACAACTAACAACATGGAAGGAGCAGGTCTTGGCTATACTGCATACAGAGGGCCTCGCAGGAGTAGCTGGAGGAATGGACTCTGGTAAGTCAAATCTTTCACTACTTCATCCCCCACCCACCTGCATGCTATCACATACGCCCACCCTCACCCTCACCCCCATCACTCCAACTCCTCACGTATGTCCCAATATCACAAACCACACATCCCAAACCCAAGCCCTGCATGTAACACCAAAGCATGGACACCCAACACCAAAGCATGGACACCCATCACCAAAGCATGTCCACTGCACATACCCATACACCCCCCTAAACCATCATCACACAAGGTCCTACACAGGAATGGAAGCACTGGGGTACAGGGTCACCCACCCATTGCACACCATGGCCCACACAGATGCAATAATCATGCCTTTACACCCCTGCAGGACCCCTACCCAACGTCACCGGACAGGAGGGTCCAGACATGTCCACTCCACCCATAGAAGAGGCCCACAGTGATGACAGCAGCTCTGTTCACCTGGATCCAGATGACCAGCCCGGCCCATCTGGGACCTTGGGACAGTCGGTTCCCCTCACACTGGCACCGGCCACTACAGAGCCTCCCCCTCTGGAAACACCAGCACAGCACCCACCCAGCGGGCCCATCCCTCTGTCCCCAGGACACGTCAATCAGCAGTGTGTCCACCACTACAGGGAACCCAGGCTAACCCACCACCCCAACAACACCAGGGACCTGGGGGCAGTGGCATTGGGCACACGGTTCAGGTGACAGAGGCCCAGGAACACAGGGGAACTGGGAGGGCTGCTGTGCGACAGGGGGAGGACAGGCCCAGGGAACCCACTCTCCACAAGGGCCTCTCCAACATCATGGGAGCCTACCACCATTCCCAGGAGACGATGCAATGGTACTGGCCAAGTTTCAGGAGACCCAGCGGCTGCAGGAGGAACAGTATTTGGGGTTCAGGGAGGAACTCAAATCCATCAATTCCACCATGGGCACCATTGTAGGGGTGCTGAAGGAACTCGTCAACACCAGGAGGGACACTGTAGCACAACAAGGGGCCCCTGGCACTAGACTGGGGTACAGGGTCACCCACCCATTGCACACCATGGCCCACACAGATGCAATAATCATGCCTTTACACCCCTGCAGGACCCCTACCCAACGTCACCGGACAGGAGGGTCCAGACATGTCCACTCCACCCATAGAAGAGGCCCACAGTGATGACAGCAGCTCTGTTCACCTGGATCCAGATGACCAGCCCGGCCCATCTGGGACCTTGGGACAGTCGGTTCCCCTCACACTGGCACAGGCCACTACAGAGCCTCCCCCTCTGGAAACACCAGCACAGCACCCACCCAGCGGGCCCATCCCTCTGTCCCCAGGACACGTCAATCAGCAGTGTGTCCACCACTACAGGGAACCCAGGCTAACCCACCACCCCAACAACACCAGGGACCTGGGGGCAGTGGCATTGGGCACACGGTTCAGGGGACAGAGGCCCAGGAACACAGGGGATCTGAGAGGGCTGCTGTGCGACAGGGGGAGGACAGGCCCAGGGAACCCACTCTCCACAAGGGCCTCTCCAACATCATGGGAGCCTACCACCATTCCCAGGAGACGATGCAACAGTACTGGCCAAGTTTCAGGAGACCCAGCGGCTGCAGGAGGAACAGTATTTGGGGTTCAGGGAGGAACTCAAATCCATCAATTCCACCATGGGCACCATTGTAGGGGTGCTGAAGGAACTCGTCAACACCAGGAGGGACACTGTAGCACAACAAGGGGCCCCTGGCACTAGCCTGGACGACAAACTGCCCACCACCTCCGCCGGCGCTAGTGGACAGGAGGCACCGCCACAGAACCACAACACCAGCACCCCACCCCCTGCAGATGGAGAACCACCCCGCAAGCGGTCCCTGAGATCCAGGACAAAGACAGAGAGCAATGCCAAGACCCCCGCCAAGACATGAGACCACCCTGATTGTCATCCTTCTGTCCCACTTTGTCACCCTGTCCATCCTTAAACTGCCCCAGCTCCACTTCCTATTCCCCTTTGGACAATGCACCTATGAGATTAATAGACTGGACTCTGCCATGGACATTCCTCCACCATCACACCTGACCATTTTACAACCCCCTCCACTATTTAGCACTTAAATAAACACCCTTACATCACAAAACAATCTGGAGTCAGTCTGTGCTTTCAAAAATGTGTATTAGCAATAACAGTGGCAAAATTTTATATCCAATGTAATGTCAACATACCTATGTCACACAGCTCTAGTCCATGCGGAAACAAAGCAGATGTCACACAGTGGGACCCACATCTGTGAAATCGTAAGGGAAAGTGACAACTCAGTGACCATACATTGGGTGAAAATGACAGACAGATGAGAGGTAGTAGAATAAAATCAGATGTATCAGGGAGTGTTGTCTTCTTACCTGTGTCTCACTGGAAGTATTGCTGGATCACCGTGTTCCTGTTGTCTATATCTTCTTCTTCTGCTTCCTCGTCTTCACTGTCCACAGGCTCCACTGCTGCCACAACACCTCCATCTGGACCATCCTCCTGCAGAAAAGGCACCTGTCGTCGCAAAGCCAAGTTGTGAAGCATACAGCAGGCCACGATGGTCTGGCATACCTTCTTTGGTGAGTAGAATAGGGAACCACCTGTCATATGGAGGCACCGGAACCTGGCCTTCAGGAGGCCGAAGGTCCTCTCTATAATCCTAGTTCGCCCAAGGGTCTCATTGTAGCGTTCCTCTGCCCTTGTCCTGGGATTCCTCACAGGGGTCAGTAGCCATGACAGGTTGGGGTAACCAGAGTCACCTGCAAATGGCGAGGGACAACTGTTAGACACACACTAACTCATAGGGACATCCCCAGACACCTAGTCACACTGTATAGGGTCCATGTCCTCACCTAATAGCCACACACGGTGCCTCTGTAGTTGCCCCATCACATAAGGGATGCTGCTATTCCTCAGAATGTAAGCGTCATGCACTGAGCCAGGAAATTTGGCATTCACATGGGAGATGTACTGGTCTGCCAAACACACCATCTGCACATTCATCAAATGGTAACTCTTCCGGTTTCTGTACACCTGTTCACTCCTGCGTGGGGAGACCAAGGCCACATGTGTCCCATCAATGGCACCTATGATGTTGGGGATATGTCCCAGGGCATAGAAGTCACCTTTCACTGTAGGCAAATCCTCCACCTGAGGGAAAACGATGTAGCTCCGCATGTGTTTTAGCAGGGCAGACAACACTCTGGACAACACGTTGGAAAACATAGGCTGGGACATCCCTGATGCTATGGCCACTGTTGTTTGAAAAGACCCACTTACTAGGAAATGGAGTATGACAGCACCTGCACTAGAGGGGTGATTCCTGTGGGATGGCGGATAGCTGACATCAGGTCTGGCTCCAACTGGGCACACAGTTCCAGGATTGTGGTACGATCAAGTCTGTAGTCTGAGGTGTCTGTAGGTGATGATCACATTTCGCTCCTCCGTGTGTACCTTTTTTGATTTATTGACTGTCGGGAGCTTTACACACGGGACCAGGAGTACTTCCTCCGAATCTCCCACATTTTCCCCTCCTTTTTGTTGTTTTTTTGAGGCTCCTCCATTGTCGACAGGTCCACCAGCGGTCTGTACACCGGAGGATGCCGCCATCTCCTCACCTGCCCCAGCAGACGTTGCCTATGGAGGAGAACAGCAAGCAGAGAGTCAACCAACTCTGAGGTACGTAAACACAACTTAATCGGAAAATGTTTGCAAATCGACATATGGCTGTGTTACTGTTTAAGCAAGGCCTAGATATGTGTGACGCAGTCCAAAATAATTCCATGTGGGCCCCTGAAATGGCGGCTGCCTGACCTGTAAAGTGGAACAAGGGGATATGAGGTAACTGCGCTGGCGTTGTACACCATTGCGGTAGGCGGTCGAAGACCGCGGCGCAATCCTGCATTGGTTAACATTGGACCCTATGGGTCCCAGGAGCCAATGACGATGTACGCGGGCGGTGACGGTACGCACCACCGCAGACATGACCGCCATTTTTTGTCTGTTCAATCACTCAATACCTGATCTTCGACAGGAGAGGACCTACACTGCAAGTGCTGCTGTGACCTCAGTCTGGAAGAGACAATGGCTTGTGTGTCTGGGGAAAGGGCCCCTGCCTCCAGCACGGAGGAGTTGGAGAAACTAGTGGATGGGGTCCTCCCCCAGTACACGCTACTCTACGGTCCTACAGACAAACAGGTGAGTACACTGTGAGCATGCTGCATGGGCAATGGCTGTTTGGAGTGGTGTGGATGAAGGATGGGGGGGGAGAATGAGGCGTGCATGAAATAACTGAGTGCATGTGCCTCATGGCAAGGGTAGGGATGCGGGCCAATGACTGTGACGGTGCGGACGGTTATATCTTCTCCTTTTCCCCTGTACTATTCCTGTAGGTCAGCGCCCACCAGAAGGAGTATATTTGGCGTGCCATCGCCAAGGAAGTCCGGACCCTGGGGGTCTACCACAGACGGAGCACCCACTGCCGTAAAAGATGGGAGGACATTCGCCGCTGGAGCAAGAAGACGGCGGAGGCCCAGCCGGGGATGGCCTCCCAACGTGGGAGGGGTGCCTGTCGCACCATGACCCCCCTGATCTTCCAGATCCTGGCGGTGGTGTACCCGGAGTTGGATGGGCGCTTGATGGCATCACAGCAGCCACAAGGGGGTTAGTACACTCTCATTCAGCTGATTCAGCGCGCATTGTAGGTGTCTGGGTGGGGGAGGTGGGCTGCGGGTTCCTCTAGGCCAGGGCGAGTTTAGTAGGCAAGGTCCCTTCTTAAGGCTGGGCCTGTGGCACCCCACCTGTGTACAGAGCCAACTACACCTAGTCAGGCTCCTGTGACATCCATGTGTGCAGCAATCGGGCATAGCCTTGTAACCCATGTCCCAGTGATTGATTAGGGAACTCAAAGTGCACGGCGTAGTGCAGGGGGCTTCTGTGTCTGTAGTGTCCGCCAACGGTAGCGGTATTGCATGCACTCAACATGTGTTTCTTCTGTCTCCCCCCCCCCCCTTTTTGTGGTCTCCCTGTTCTTGTGTGCATTAGCATCATCAGGCGGAGGAGCAGTGGCGGGCCCATCTATGCCCCCCGCATCTACAGGTACAGCTGCCACCCCCCCCCACCAGCACCGCCCTCCCAGCAGCCCCTCAGCGTTTGCCCTGTGCCCGCTCACCCAGGAGGGTGGGCATCTCCTTTGCCCCAGGCACCTCAGGCCCTGCCCCTGTCACCCCTGTTGCCCTCGGTGAGGAGGCCATTGATCTCCTCAGGTCCCTCACTGTTGGGCAGTCTACCATTTTGAATGCCATCCAGGGTGTAGAGAGGCAGTTGCAACAAACCAATGCATACCTGGAGGGCATTCATTCTGGTCAGGCAGCCCAACAGCGAGCTTTTCAGACTCTGGCCTCAGCACTGATGGCAGCCATTGTCCCGGTCTCTAGCCTCCCCCCTCCAACTTCCTCCACCCAGACCCAAACCCCTATACCTCAGCCTATCCCAAGCACACCATCAGACCAGCATACACACACGTCAACACACAAGGGAAGCTCAGGCAAACGTAAGCACCACACATCCCACAGGCACTCACGCAAGCATCATACACATACAGACATACCAACAGCCACTGCCTCCACTGTGTGGCCCCCTCCTCCTCGTCTCCCTCCCTGTCTCGTCTCCACTCACACCTGCATGCACTACATCGTCAGCCACTACCTCCATCACCAGCACACCCACCACCACACCCCGCTCACGTGCAGTCACCACCCCAACTACCATTCACACATCCCCCGTGTCCTCTCCCAGTGTGTCTGTGAGCCCACCTCCCAAGGTACACAAATGCAGCCACACACCCACCCAACAGCCATCCACCTCACGACAGCCTCCAGCCCATGCACCGTCACCCAAAGTCAGCAAACGTACACCTCCTGTAAGGAAATGCCTCCTTGGCATGGTTGCCCCCTGACTTTTTGCCTTTGCTGATGCTATGTTTACAATTGAAAGTGTGCTGAGGCCTGCTAACCAGGCCCCAGCACCAGTGTTCTTTCCCTAACCTGTACTTTTGTATCCACTATTGGCAGACCCTGGCATCCAGATAAGTCCCTTGTAACTGGTACTTCTAGTACCAAGGGCCCTGATGCCAAGGAAGGTCTCTAAGGGCTGCAGCATGTCTTATGCCACCCTGGAGACCTCTCACTCAGCACAGACACCCTGCTTGCCAGCTTGTGTGTGCTAGTGAGGACAAAACGAGTAAGTCGACATGGCACTCCCCTCAGGGTGCCATGCCAGCCTCTCACTGCCTATGCAGTATAGGTAAGACACCCCTCTAGCAGGCCTTACAGCCCTAAGGCAGGGTGCACTATACCATAGGTGAGGGTACCAGTGCATGAGCATGGTACCCCTACAGTGTCTAAACAAAACCTTAGACATTGTAAGTGCAGGGTAGCCATAAGAGTATATGGTCTGGGAGTTTGTCAAACACGAACTCCACAGCACCATAATGGCTACACTGAAAACTGGGAAGTTTGGTATCAAACTTCTCAGCACAATAAATGCACACTGATGCCAGTGTACATTTTATTGTAAAATACACCCCAGAGGGCACCTTAGAGGTGCCCCCTGAAACTTAACCGACTATCTGTGTAGGCTGACTAGTTTTAGCAGCCTGCCACAAACCGAGACATGTTGCTGGCCCCATGGGGAGAGTGCCTTTGTCACTCTGAGGCCAGTAACAAAGCCTGCACTGGGTGGAGATGCTAACACCTCCCCCAGGCAGGAATTGTCACACCTGGCGGTGAGCCTCAAAGGCTCACCTCCTTTGTGCCAACCCAGCAGGACACTCCAGCTAGTGGAGTTGCCCGCCCCCTCCGGCCAGGCCCCACTTTTGGCGGCAAGGCCGGAGAAAATAATGAGAAAAACAAGGAGGAGTCACTGGCCAGTCAGGACAGCCCCTAAGGTGTCCTGAGCTGAAGTGACTCTAACTTTTAGAAATCCTCCATCTTGCAGATGGAGGATTCCCCCAATAGGGTTAGGATTGTGACCCCCTCCCCTTGGGAGGAGGCACAAAGAGGGTGTACCCACCCTCAGGGCTAGTAGCCATTGGCTACTAACCCCCCAGACCTAAACACGCCCTTAAATTTAGTATTTAAGGGCTACCCTGAACCCTAGAAAATTAGATTCCTGCAACTACAAGAAGAAGGACTGCCCAGCTGAAAACCCCTGCAGCGGAAGACCAGAAGACGACAACTGCCTTGGCTCCAGAAACTCACCGGCCTGTCTCCTGCCTTCCAAAGATCCTGCTCCAGCGACGCCTTCCAAAGGGACCAGCGACCTCGACATCCTCTGAGGACTGCCCCTGCTTCGAAAAGACAAGAAACTCCCGAGGACAGCGGACCTGCTCCAAGAAAAGCTGCAACTTTGTTTCCAGCAGCTTTAAAGAACCCTGCAAGCTCCCCGCAAGAAGCGTGAGACTTGCAACACTGCACCCGGCGACCCCGACTCGGCTGGTGGCGATCCAACACCTCAGGAGGGACCCCAGGACTACTCTAAGACTGTGAGTACAAAAACCTGTCCCCCCTGAGCCCCCACAGCGCCGCCTGCAGCGGGAATCCCGAGGCTTCCCCTGACCGCGACTCTTTGAATCCTAAGTCCCGACACCTGGGAGAGACCCTGCACCCGCAGCCCCCAGGACCTGAAGGACCGGACTTTCACTGGAGGAGTGACCCCCAGGAGTCCCTCTCCCTTGATCAAGTGGAGGTTTCCCCGAGGAACCCCCCCCTTGCCTGCCTGCAGCGCTGAAGAGATCCCGAGATCTCTCATAGACTAACATTGCAAACCCGACGCTTGTTTCTACACTGCACCCGGCCGCCCCCGCGCCGCTGAGGGTGAAATTTCTGTGTGGGCTTGTGTCCCCCCCGGTGCCCTACAAAACCCCCCTGGTCTGCCCTCCGAAGACGCGGGTACTTACCTGCAAGCAGACCGGAACCGGGGCACCCCCTTCTCTCCATTCTAGCCTATGTGTTTTGGGCACCACTTTGAACTCTGCACCTGACCGGCCCTGAGCTGCTGGTGTGGTGACTTTGGGGTTGCTCTGAACCCCCAACGGTGGGCTACCTTGGACCAAGAACTGAACCCTGTAAGTGTCGTACTTACCTGGTAAAACTAACCAAAACTTACCTCCCCTAGGAACTGTGAAAATTGCACTAAGTGTCCACTTTTAAAACAGCTATTTGTGAATAACTTGAAAAGTATACATGCAATTTTGATGATTTGAAGTTCCTAAAGTACTTACCTGCAATACCTTTCGAATGAGATATTACATGTAGAATTTGAACCTGTGGTTCTTAAAATAAACTAAGAAAAGATATTTTTCTATACAAAAACCTATTGGCTGGATTTGTCTCTGAGTGTGTGTACCTCATTTATTGTCTATGTGTATGTACAACAAATGCTTAACACTACTCCTTGGATAAGCCTACTGCTCGACCACACTACCACAAAATAGAGCATTAGTATTATCTCTTTTTGCCACTATCTTACCTCTAAGGGGAACCCTTGGACTCTGTGCATGCTATTCCTTACTTTGAAATAGCACATACAGAGCCAACTTCCTACATTGGTGGATCAGCGGTGGGGTACAAGACTTTGCATTTGCTGGACTACTCAGCCAATACCTGATCACACGACAAATTCCAAAATTGTCATTAGAAATTCATTTTTGCAATTTAAAATTTTTCTAAATTCTTAAAAGTCCTGCTAGGGCCTTGTGTGTTAAGTCCCTGTTTAGCATTGTCTTTTAGAGTTTAAAAGTTTGTTAAAGGTTTGAAATTAGATTCTAGAAACAGTTTTAGATTCTTTAAAAAGTCTTCCAACTTTTAGCAAAATAATGTCTGATACAGAGATGAATGTGGTGGAACTCGACACCACACCTTACCTCCATCTTAAGATGAGGGAGCTAAGGTCTCTCTGTAATATCAAAAAAATAACCATTGGCTCCAGACCTACCAAAATGCAGCTCCAGGAGCTGTTGGCAGAGTTTGAAAAAGCCAACCCCTCTGATGATGACCTCACAGAGGAAGAAATTAGTGACTTGGAGGCCAATGTCCCTCCTCCAGTCCTAAATAGAGAGAACAGGACTCCTCAAGTCCTGTCTCCAACTGTGTTAGTCAGAAATAGTGAGTCCCTCACAGGAGGGTCCCACATTTCTGAAATCACTGAGGATGCTCTCAGTGAAGATGACCTCCTGTTAGCCAGGATGGCCAAAAGATTGGCTTTAGAGAGACAGCTCCTAGCCATAGAAAGGGAAAGACAAGAGATGGGCCTAGGACCCATCAATGGTGGCAGCAATATAAATAGGGTCAGAGATTCTCCTGACATGTTAAAAATCCCCAAAGGGATTGTGACAAAATTTGAAGATGGTGATGACATCACCAAGTGGTTCACAGCTTTTGAGAGGGCTTGTGTAACCAGAAAAGTGAACAGATCTCACTGGGGTGCTCTCCTTTGGGAAATGTTCACTGGAAAGTGTAGGGATAGACTCCTCACACTCTCTGGAAAAGATGCAGAATCTTATGACCTCATGAAGGGTACCCTGATTGAGGGCTTTGGATTCTCCACTGAGGAGTACAGGATTAGATTCAGGGGGGCTCAAAAATCCTCGAGCCAGACCTGGGTTGACTTTGTTGACTACTCAGTGAAAACACTAGATGGTTGGATTCAAGGCAGTGGTGTAAGTAATTATGATGGGATGTACAATTTATTTGTGAAAGAACACCTGTTAAGTAATTGTTTCAATGATAAACTGCATCAGCATCTGGTAGACCTAGGACCAATTTCTCCCCAAGAATTGGGAAAGAAGGCGGACCATTGGGTCAAGACAAGGGTGTCCAAGACTTCAACAGGGGGTGACCAAAAGAAAGGGGTCACAAAGACTCCCCAGGGGAAGGGTGATGAGACAGCCAAAACTAAAAATAGTAAAGAGTCTTCTACAGGCCCCCAAAAACCTGCACAGGAGGGTGGGCCCAGAGCCTCTTCACAAAACAATGGGTACAAGGGTAAAAACTTTGATCCCAAAAAGGCCTGGTGTCATAGCTGTAAACAGCATGGACACCAAACTGGAGACAAGGCCTGTCCCAAGAAAGGTTCCACTCCAAACTCCCATCCAGGTAACACTGGTATGGCTAGTCTCCAAGTGGGATCAACAGTGTGCCCAGAGCAAATCAGGGTCCACACTGAAGCTATTCTAGTTTCTGAGGGTGGGGTGGATTTAGCCACACTAGCTGTCTGGCCGCCTAACATGCAAAAATACAGACAGCAACTCTTAATTAATGGGACTAGAATAGAGGGCCTGAGGGATACAGGTGCCAGTGTCACCATGGTGACAGAGAAACTGGTTTCCCCTGGCCAATACCTGACTGGAAAAACTTACACAGTCACCAACGCTGACAATCAGAGAAAAGTACATCCCATGGCAATGGTTACTTTAGAATGGGGAGGGGTCAATGGCCTGAAACAGGTGGTGGTCTCCTCAAATATCCCAGTGGACTGTCTGCTTGGAAATGACCTGGAGTCCTCAGCATGGGCTGAGGTAGAACTAAAAACCCATGCAGCAATGCTGGGTATCCCTGAACTGGTGTGTGTGAAAACAAGAGCACAATGCAAGGCACAGGGTGAACAAGTAGAGCTGGAGTCTGGAAGAATGGCCCAGCCTACCAAGAGAACAGGAAAGTCAGTTGGGAAACCAACTACAACACAGCAAAAGAAAGGGAACCTCTCTTCTCAGGAAGAAGTTCTGCCCTCTGAGGGAACTGAGCCTTTGGAGCTTGAACCTTATCAGGTTGAGCTCTTAGGACCAGGGGGACCCTCAAGGGAGGAGCTGTGTAAGGGACAAGAAACCTGTCCCTCTCTTGAAGGCCTTAGGCAGCAAGCTGCTGAAGAGTCCAAAGGCAAGAAAAATGGAACGCATAGGGTCTATTGGGAAGATGGACTCCTGTACACTGAGGCCAGAGACCCCAAACCTGGTGCCACTAGGAGAGTGGTAGTGCCTCAGCTGTTCAGGAAGTTCATCCTAACATTGGCCCATGACATTCCCCTTGCTGGACATTTGGGACAAACCAAGACGTGGGAGAGGTTAGTCAACCACTTCTACTGGCCCAATATGTCCAACATGGTTAAGGAGTTTTGCCTCTCCTGCCCCACCTGTCAAGCCAGTGGTAAGACAGGTGGACATCCAAAGGCCCCCCTCATTCCACTTCCAGTGGTGGGGGTTCCCTTTGAAAGAGTGGGTGTGGACATAGTTGGTCCACTGGAACCTCCCACAGCCTCAGGAAATATGTATATCCTGGTAGTAGTGGATCATGCTACCAGGTATCCTGAAGCTATTCCCCTTAGGTCGACTACTGCCCCTGCAGTAGCCAAGGCCCTCATTGGTATCTTTACCAGAGTGGGTTTCCCTAAGGAGGTGGTGTCTGACAGAGGTACCAACTTCATGTCAGCATACCTAAAGCACATGTGGAATGAGTGTGGGGTGACTTATAAATTCACTACACCATACCATCCACAAACTAATGGCTTAGTTGAGAGATTCAACAAGACATTAAAGGGCATGATCATGGGGCTCCCAGAAAAACTCAAAAGGAGATGGGATGTCCTCTTGCCATGCCTGCTTTTCGCTTACAGAGAGGTGCCACAGAAGGGAGTAGGATTCTCACCCTTTGAACTTCTGTTTGGTCATCCTGTAAGGGGACCACTTGCCCTTTGTTAAAGAAGGCTGGGAGAGACCTCTCCATGAGCCTAAACAGGACATAGTGGACTATGTACTTGGCCTTCGCTCTAGAATGGCAGAGTACATGGAAAAGGCAACCAAAAACCTTGAGGCCAGCCAACAGCTCCAGAAGTTTTGGTATGACCAAAAGGCTGCACTGGTTGAGTTCCAACCAGGGCAGAAAGTCTGGGTTCTGGAGCCTGTGGCTCCCAGGGCACTCCAGGACAAATGGAGTGGCCCTTACCCAGTACTAGAAAGGAAGAGTCAGGTCACCTACCTGGTGGACCTGGGCACAAGCAGGAGCCCCAAGAGGGTGATCCATGTGAACCGCCTTAAGCTCTTCCATGACCGGGCTGATGTCAATCTGTTGATGGTAACAGATGAGGATCAGGAGGCAGAGAGTGAACCTCTCCCTGATCTTCTGTCATCAGACCCAAAAGATGGCACAGTAGATGGAGTGATCTACTCAGACACCCTCTCTGGCCAACAGCAAGCTGATTGTAGGAGAGTCCTACAACAGTTTCCTGAACTCTTCTCCTTAACCCCTGGTCAGACACACCTGTGTACCCATGATGTGGACACAGGAGACAGCATGCCTGTCAAGAACAAAATCTTTAGACAATCTGACCATGTTAAAGAAAGCATCAAGGTGGAAGTCCACAAGATGCTGGAATTGGGAGTAATTGAGCGCTCTGACAGCCCCTGGGCTAGCCCAGTGGTCTTAGTCCCCAAACCTCACACCAAAGATGGAAAGAAAGAGATGAGGTTTTGTGTGGACTACAGAGGGCTCAATTCTGTCACCAAGACAGATGCTCATCCAATTCCAAGAGCTGATGAGCTCATAGACAAATTAGGTGCTGCCAAATTCTTAAGTACCTTTGACTTGACAGCAGGGTACTGGCAAATAAAAATGGCACCTGGAGCAAAAGAGAAAACAGCATTCTCCACACCTGATGGGCATTATCAGTTTACTGTTATGCCCTTTGGTTTAAAGAATGCCCCTGCCACCTTCCAAAGGTTGGTGAATCAAGTCCTTGCTGGCTTGGAGTCCTTTAGCACAGCTTATCTTGATGATATTGCTGTCTTTAGCTCCACCTGGCAGGATCACCTGGTCCACCTGAAGAAGGTTTTGAAGGCTCTGCAATCTGCAGGCCTCTCTATCAAGGCATCCAAATGCCAGATAGGGCAGGGAACTGTGGTTTACTTGGGACACCTTGTAGGTGGAGGCCAAGTTCAGCCACTCCAACCCAAGATCCAGACTATTCTGGACTGGGTAGCTCCAAAAACCCAGACTCAAGTCAGGGCATTCCTTGGCTTGACTGGGTATTACAGGAGGTTTGTGAAGGGATATGGATCCATTGTGACAGCCCTCACTGAACTCACCTCCAAGAAAATGCCCAAGAAAGTGAACTGGACTGTGGAATGCCAACAGGCCTTTGACACCCTGAAACAAGCAATGTGCTCAGCACCAGTTCTAAAAGCTCCAGATTATTCTAAGCAGTTCATTGTGCAGACTGATGCCTCTGAACATGGGATAGGGGCAGTTTTGTCCCAAACAAATGATGATGGCCTTGACCAGCCTGTTGCTTTCATTAGCAGGAGGTTACTCCCCAGGGAGCAGCGTTGGAGTGCCATTGAGAGGGAGGCCTTTGCTGTGGTTTGGTCCCTGAAGAAGCTGAGACCATACCTCTTTGGGACTCACTTCCTAGTTCAAACTGACCACAGACCTCTCAAATGGCTGATGCAAATGAAAGGTGAAAATCCTAAACTGTTGAGGTGGTCCATCTCCCTACAGGGAATGGACTTTATAGTGGAACACAGACCTGGGACTGCCCATGCCAATGCAGATGGCCTTTCCAGGTTCTTCCACTTAGAAAATGAAGACTCTCTTGGGAAAGGTTAGTCTCATCCTCTTTCGTTTGGGGGGGGGTTGTGTAAGGAAATGCCTCCTTGGCATGGTTGCCCCCTGACTTTTTGCCTTTGCTGATGCTATGTTTACAATTGAAAGTGTGCTGAGGCCTGCTAACCAGGCCCCAGCACCAGTGTTCTTTCCCTAACCTGTACTTTTGTATCCACAATTGGCAGACCCTGGCATCCAGATAAGTCCCTTGTAACTGGTACTTCTAGTACCAAGGGCCCTGATGCCAAGGAAGGTCTCTAAGGGCTGCAGCATGTCTTATGCCACCCTGGAGACCTCTCACTCAGCACAGACACCCTGCTTGCCAGCTTGTGTGTGCTAGTGAGGACAAAACGAGTAAGTCGACATGGCACTCCCCTCAGGGTGCCATGCCAGCCTCTCACTGCCTATGCAGTATAGGTAAGACACCCCTCTAGCAGGCCTTACAGCCCTAAGGCAGGGTGCACTATACCATAGGTGAGGGTACCAGTGCATGAGCATGGTACCCCTACAGTGTCTAAACAAAACCTTAGACATTGTAAGTGCAGGGTAGCCATAAGAGTATATGGTCTGGGAGTTTGTCAAACACGAACTCCACAGCACCATAATGGCTACACTGAAAACTGGGAAGTTTGGTATCAAACTTCTCAGCACAATAAATGCACACTGATGCCAGTGTACATTTTATTGTAAAATACACCCCAGAGGGCACCTTAGAGGTGCCCCCTGAAACTTAACCGACTATCTGTGTAGGCTGACTAGTTTTAGCAGCCTGCCACAAACCGAGACATGTTGCTGGCCCCATGGGGAGAGTGCCTTTGTCACTCTGAGGCCAGTAACAAAGCCTGCACTGGGTGGAGATGCTAACACCTCCCCCAGGCAGGAATTGTCACACCTGGCGGTGAGCCTCAAAGGCTCACCTCCTTTGTGCCAACCCAGCAGGACACTCCAGCTAGTGGAGTTGCCCGCCCCCTCCGGCCAGGCCCCACTTTTGGCGGCAAGGCCGGAGAAAATAATGAGAAAAACAAGGAGGAGTCACTGGCCAGTCAGGACAGCCCCTAAGGTGTCCTGAGCTGAAGTGACTCTAACTTTTAGAAATCCTCCATCTTGCAGATGGAGGATTCCCCCAATAGGGTTAGGATTGTGACCCCCTCCCCTTGGGAGGAGGCACAAAGAGGGTGTACCCACCCTCAGGGCTAGTAGCCATTGGCTACTAACCCCCCAGACCTAAACACGCCCTTAAATTTAGTATTTAAGGGCTACCCTGAACCCTAGAAAATTAGATTCCTGCAACTACAAGAAGAAGGACTGCCCAGCTGAAAACCCCTGCAGCGGAAGACCAGAAGACGACAACTGCCTTGGCTCCAGAAACTCACCGGCCTGTCTCCTGCCTTCCAAAGATCCTGCTCCAGCGACGCCTTCCAAAGGGACCAGCGACCTCGACATCCTCTGAGGACTGCCCCTGCTTCGAAAAGACAAGAAACTCCCGAGGACAGCGGACCTGCTCCAAGAAAAGCTGCAACTTTGTTTCCAGCAGCTTTAAAGAACCCTGCAAGCTCCCCGCAAGAAGCGTGAGACTTGCAACACTGCACCCGGCGACCCCGACTCGGCTGGTGGCGATCCAACACCTCAGGAGGGACCCCAGGACTACTCTAAGACTGTGAGTACAAAAACCTGTCCCCCCTGAGCCCCCACAGCGCTGCCTGCAGAGGGAATCCCGAGGCTTCCCCTGACCGCGACTCTTTGAATCCTAAGTCCCGACACCTGGGAGAGACCCTGCACCCGCAGCCCCCAGGACCTGAAGGACCGGACTTTCACTGGAGAAGTGACCCCCAGGAGTCCCTCTCCCTTGATCAAGTGGAGGTTTCCCCGAGGAACCCCCCCCTTGCCTGCCTGCAGCGCTGAAGAGATCCCGAGATCTCTCATAGACTAACATTGCAAACCCGACGCTTGTTTCTACACTGCACCCGGCCGCCCCCGCGCCGCTGAGGGTGAAATTTCTGTGTGGGCTTGTGTCCCCCCCGGTGCCCTACAAAACCCCCCTGGTCTGCCCTCCGAAGACGCGGGTACTTACCTGCAAGCAGACCGGAACCGGGGCACCCCCTTCTCTCCATTCTAGCCTATGTGTTTTGGGCACCACTTTGAACTCTGCACCTGACCGGCCCTGAGCTGCTGGTGTGGTGACTTTGGGGTTGCTCTGAACCCCCAACGGTGGGCTACCTTGGACCAAGAACTGAACCCTGTAAGTGTCGTACTTACCTGGTAAAACTAACCAAAACTTACCTCCCCTAGGAACTGTGAAAATTGCACTAAGTGTCCACTTTTAAAACAGCTATTTGTGAATAACTTGAAAAGTATACATGCAATTTTGATGATTTGAAGTTCCTAAAGTACTTACCTGCAATACCTTTCGAATGAGATATTACATGTAGAATTTGAACCTGTGGTTCTTAAAATAAACTAAGAAAAGATATTTTTCTATACAAAAACCTATTGGCTGGATTTGTCTCTGAGTGTGTGTACCTCATTTATTGTCTATGTGTATGTACAACAAATGCTTAACACTACTCCTTGGATAAGCCTACTGCTCGACCACACTACCACAAAATAGAGCATTAGTATTATCTCTTTTTGCCACTATCTTACCTCTAAGGGGAACCCTTGGACTCTGTGCATGCTATTCCTTACTTTGAAATAGCACATACAGAGCCAACTTCCTACACCTCCTACAACCAATACCTCTTCCTCCACTCCCAAACCCCCTCCATCTACCCGTCCCAGTGTGCCCAAAAAACTTTTCCTGTCAAACCTTGACCTCTTTCCCTCACCTCCCCCACCCCTTCAGTCTCCTAGGGCCCGCCTCTCCAGGTCCCAACCCAGCGCCTCAGCCACAACATCTGCGGGAACGGTGGTGCCAGTAGTAACCGGCTTCTGGACTGCGCCAGGCAGCAGGGCAGCCAGTGTGGCAAGGAGCCAGAGCACGGACAGTCCCCCACCTCAAAATCATAAAAAGTTGGCCAGTGCCCGGCGGGAGAGGAAAAACATCTGACACCAAAGCCGCTCCCAGGAGTGTGGAGACAGCTGTGCCACCATCCAAGGTGGGGAAGGGGCACAGTAAAACCGGCAAGTCTGGGAAAACCTGCACGGCAGACAAGACCGCAACAAGCACCGCTGCCAAGGACACCGCCACCACCAGCACTGCTGCCAAGGACACCGCTACCACCAGCACCGCTGCCAAGGACACCGCCGCCACCAGCACCGCTGCCAAAGACACCGCTGCCATCAGCACCGCTGCCAAGGACACCGCCGCCACCAGCACCGCTGCCAAGGACACCGCCGCAACAAGCACCACTGAACAGGACACCGCGCAACAAGCACTGCTGAACAGGACACCGCCGCCACCAGCACCGCTGCCAAGGACACCGCCGCCAACGCTGAACAGGACACCGCCGCCACCAGCATAGCTGCCAAGGACACCGCCGCAACAAGCACCGCAGGCCAGTGAGAGCCAAAGATTCTGACGCTATTGAGGCCGCCACAAGCAGGATGAAGCACTCTGGGCACAAAGCCCCCTCCAGAACCAGTGGAGATTCACATCCACTACCTCAGTCCTTGGCAGGATGAAGCACTCTGGGCACAAAGCCCCCACCAGAACCAGTGGAGATTCACATCCACTACCTCAGTCCTTGGCAGGATGAAGCACTCTGGGCACAAAGCCCCCTCCAGAACCAGTGGAGACTGTTATCCACTTGAGAGACTGTGGCTTTGCACTCCCCAGGATGAAGCAGTGGGGAAACCACCCACTGGAGAGACTTGAGAGACTGTGGCTTTGCACTCCCCAGGATAAAGCAGTGGGCAACCCACCCACTGGAGAGACTTGAGAGACTGTGGCTTTGCACTCCCCAGGATGAAGCAGTGGGCAAACCACCCACTGGAGGGACTTGAGAGACTGTGGCTTTGCACTCCCCGGGAGAAAGCAGTGGGCAAATCACCCACTGGAGAGACTGTGGCTCTGCACTCCCCAGGATGAAGCAGTGGGCAAACCACCCACTGGAGAGACTTGAGAGACTGTGGCTTTGCACTCCCCAGGATAAAGCAGTGGACAAACCACCCACTGGAGATACTGTGGCTTTGCACTCCCCGGGATAAAGCAGTGGGCAACCCACCCACTGGAGAGACTTGAGAGACTGTGGCTTTGCACTCCCCAGGATAAAGCAGTGGGCATGGAGCCCCCTCGTGGATCTGACGTTGTGCACTCATCCGGCTGAGGTGCCCCCACTTCCCTTCCCCCTGAGGTGCCTGTTTTATTTCTATCTGATGCCCCAGCAGTGTTCTCTCTGTCTTGTTCGGGTATTGAGTGTGGGCCTCGCCCATGCATTTTGGGCCCAGTGGTCCCCGGACTATGATGGTGGAATCCCTTGGACTTGTATTCTTGGTGAATATATTTGTCTATACTGTGAATATCTTTATATATGTATATATTTTTGATTCATGTATTTGAATATATTACAATCATTCAACTCATTTACTTTTGTCCTTGCATTCTTCCGGGGGGTGTTGGGGGGTGTAATTGTAATGTATCATGATGTATTAGTGTGTGTGTTGTCGTGGGTGGGGGTGGGGTGTTGCGTGTATGTGTCACTCTCTTTTCCCTCCCCCTGCCCTGTGTCTTAGGTGCAGTACTCACTGTGGTCTTCGCCGCCGGCTTTCGTGCTCCTGGTAGAGGAGCAGGAAGATAAAGGCTGGAAGAATCTGGAGCTCGGGTTCAATGGCGTCCTGCTTCCTTGTGGGTTGTGTAGAGGTGAGCGTTTTCCCTTCCAAGTCCTCTTTCCGCCGTGTTTTTTTTGCGGTGAATCCGCCCCGGAAAAGGTGGCGGATTAGACTGTTGTAATTCTGTGGGCGGTACATTGTCCTCCGCCTGTCTGTTGGCGGTTACCACCGCGGGTGTTTGTTTGTATCGCCTTGGCGGTCGGAGTATTAAAGTGGCTGTCTATGTTGGCGGTTTCTGCCACAGTCGTGATTCCAATTTTTTTTTCCGCCGGCCTGTTGGCGGTTTTACCGCCGCTTTAACACTGACCGCCATGGTTGTAATGACCACCTTTGTGCTGGACAGGCAAGCTATCCCCAGTGTCTATATCATGGGAGCACCAATAAGTGGCCGCTAGGGTGAGTAAGAACAGAGATGCAAACTCTCCCAGTAACTGTGATAGTCTCTCTGCAGGTCTAAGGTCAGAGTAGGGGAGAGACTCACTCCCTCTGCTGACCCATCCTGCTCTTTGGAAGATAGGAAGTCAAGAGAGGTCAACTCTCCTCTTCCACCCCATCATCAGTGACCAAGAGTATGGTCAACTCAGACCTCTCAAAGTGTGGCTTCAGGCGGTTCACATGCAGGAGCCTGAAAGGCTTCCTTTGAGTTTGCATATCCACCAGTTAAGTGACCCCACTTTTGCACTCCTTCACCTCAAATGGGCCAGACAGTGGTCTTGCAGAGCATGGGGCTCCGTGGGCACCATTACCCATACCTTTTCACCAGGCTGGAACTCAACCAGAGTGGTATTCTGGTTGTACCACTGTTTCATGTCCTCCTGGCTAGCTTCCAGATTCTCCTGTGTGAGTTTCCAGAAGTGGGCTGTCTGGTTGCAGAAGGCCAGCATGTAGCTAAATACATCTTGGAGTAACTTCCTGGGAGCTTGCTCCCAGCCCTCCTCCTTCCCATACAGAAACTCAAAAGGGCTGAAGCCAATCCTCTTCTGCGGTACCTCCCTGTAGACAAATAGCAGACATGGTAGGAGGACTTCCCACTTATGCCTCATGGGTTTAGGTAGACTCATTATCATGCCTTTCAAGGTATGGTTAAATCTCTCAGCCAACCCACTGCTTTTGGGGTGGTAATGCATGTAGAACTTGTAAGTAACCCCACAACCCTTCCACATGGCCTTCATGTACAAGGCATGCAGTTAGTACAGCGTTCGAAAAACACCTCCTTGGGGAAACCCACTTGGGTAAAAATCCCCATCAGTGCCGTGGCCACGGCCGGCACAGTCAGTGTTCTCAGAGGGAAAGTCTCCAGGTATCGAGTGGCATGGTCCACCAAAACCAGGACAAACCTGTGGCCCATGGCTGTCTTGGGATCCAGAGAGCCCACAATGTCAATGCCCACCTACTAAAAAGGGGTGCTCACAACAGGAAAGGGTAGTGGGTGGTCTTGCATCCCCCTCCCCTGTCTTGCCACTCATCTGGCAGGTAAGACAAGACCTGCAGAACACATCTGAGGTCTTCCTCATTTGAGGCCAATAAAAGTGTGTGACAAGCCTGTCAATGGTCTTGTCCTGCTCCAAACGACCTGCCAGTTGAGCCAGACCCAGGAGGAAGGCTCTGAAGTACTGGGGTACCACCAGCACATGGGCTGCCTCAGGAGCCTTAGGCTCTCTATACAGGAGACCATTCTCCAAATAACTCAAGTGTGTGCCAAAGGCGTCACCAGCTGCCTGGGCCTCAGCCTGCTGCAGAAGGAGGGGACTGCCCCCAGGAGGAGGGCAGTCCCCTCTGCACTGCACAAAACTCCTCCCTGGAGGGACCTCTTTCTTGCTGCCAATTGGTCGGCTCAGACAGGTTCCCTAGTTTGGCCACATCTTCCCCTGTAGGTTTCGGGGCATCCACCTCAAGGTCAGCTTCCTCCCGTACCACAGGAATTTCAGGAGCGGGTTTCCCACACCCCTTACCCTTCCTCTTCTTGGCAGACACATGGGCCACTCTTTCAGGCTCCAGGTCCTTCTGACCACCCTTGTGTGCTGCCATGGACCATGTGATCAGGCATGGATGGGCTCCCAGCTTCCCTCAAGGAATCTGACACCCTCCCCCCATTCAAAGGGAACCTAAGCCACCAAACATTGGCTCTCTCAGATGTCCACAGCAAGAACTTGGTGGACCACAATAGGGATCACCTGCTCTGAAGACACTAGATGACACCAGACAATGGGCATGCTGGATCCTGTGTCTCTCAGAGCCTCCACTTTATGCCCATTAATGGTAACCCACTGCCTATACTTCTTAGTATTGTCAGGATTGAGGGTTATCTGTACCATTTCACTGCCACCCATGCATACTAGGGTAATCCCTCAGCTGTCTCCCCATCACTAGCTGCGGCCAACTCCTCCCCAAGCACACCACTCACCATCACCAGTGACTGCCTACCAGTGACTCCTTACTCTTGTTTTTGTTTCCCTGCTCTGCTTCTGCTGGGAACCCCGCTGACCCTCGTCTGGATCCCCCCCAGACACTTTCTTGTAGACCCTGTTGCTGACCCAGCGGTCCTCCTCCTCAGCAAGTACCCTGAGGTCAGAGAGCTTGCTATCAATCAAGTGTTGGCTCAACTCTGTTAAACAAAGACTAAACATGTGCTCTTGTGCAATCAAATTGTACAGTTCCTGATGGTCTGTCACATTACTGCCCTTCACCCAGCTATCAAATGCCTTGCAGAAGAGTCCACACAATCTACCCAGGTCTGAGGAAGGGGCTTCACTGCCTATACATCCCCGGGGTCATCCTACATTTCCTAATAAGGGACTCCTTCAGGACGGAATACTTCATCTTATACTCCCCATTTAGGGTTAGTATGGTGTCCGTCCCCTCAACTGGAAACTGCTTCCACAAGCTGGCCCCCCCAATCCTCCTCAGGAATTCTGTGCATTTGTAAAGCAATCTCGTAGACCTCAATCCAGTGATCTATGTCCTCCACCACCTTGTAATCAGCTGTCAAACTCTTGGATAAATGTACTTTCCTGTTAGAGGACACTGAAGATATGCTGTCACCATCTGCGTTGGCCTAAGCCTTCTAGTTCTTTCAGGTCCAGTTCCTTCATGCTCAGCTCATGAGACGAAAGAATTTTCAATTCCTTAGTGGCCAATCTCTTTTCCTCCATAGCTTTCGCCCGGTCATTCTCCATTTTGAACTTTGCCAGCTCCAACTTGAGCCACCTGGCTTCCTATTTGTTCTCCAGCTCCTCTGGAGATAGACCTCTGGAGGACACTGCTGTCTGCTTTAGAGGGGACCCTCTCTCCATTTACACTGGCCCCTTGCCCCACAGGCATTTCTGGCCTGTCCAATATCTCCAGAAGCAGATCCTCCTCGCCATCCACAATACTGCCCTCCTCTGAACATGCAGCTGCTTCCTTGGCTGCCAGGCAGGCCCGTAGCACCTTCTGCAGATCCTGCTTTTAGTAAGGCCTTTAAAAGAGCACTTGAACTCTCTGCAGAAATCTCTGAGCGTGGGACACCAAATAAGTTTCCAAATTCTCCTGCTTGAATTCCACTCCTGCAGTTGCAGCTGTTGGCTCTCCAGATTGGGACGTGGTTCTTGCATAAACGTGCAAATGCTGCCAAAGAGAAAAATAATGTATATTGCTACGTAATGGTCTGAGATATGAAAGTAGTGTACATCAATCAATGTACGAAATGCACAAAGACAAGTCCTATCCTCACCACTGATCATCAATGACAGAAATTGTCTCTCTAGTTGGCAAAGGTTTGCACTCTGTCCAAACCTAGTCAGGGCAACTAAGATACACACTAAAATTTTACCTGAGTTCACAGTCTGGTAGCTTGGCACAAAGCACTCAGGCTAAGCTAAAGAGGCAATGTGTAAAGTATTTGCGCACACACACAGTAACAGTGAAAACACCACAGAAAGACTCCACACAAGTTTAGAAAAATAACCAATATTTATCTGAGTCAAACAAGACCAAAACAAAAATTCAGCATACACAAATCAAGTTAAGAATTTTTAAAGGTTGGATCAAAATGCAGTGCTTAGAAGACAATAGCTCCAACCAGAACTATCTGGTTGCACTGGACAGTTCCAAATCCAAAGGTGCAGTCCAACCGCGATGGTGTGGGCCAGGTACAGGAGTCACGCAGACCCACTGACAGTACCTTTGTTGCATCAATCCTCTGTGACGATGCGTTGATCCAAAGAAGGTGATGCGTCACACTTGCAGGTGATGCGTCGTTTCATGATCAATGTCAGAGATTGCTAAAGATGGTGAAGAGGTAGCAGAGGTCTCTGAGTTTTCAGGGTCAGTCTTTCTTGTACCATTTCGAGTTTAAGACCGATAATTCACAGACCTAAAGTGAGAAGGGTCTCTGGTAACAGACTTCCCAGGGTGCTGGGCAGTCACCATGTGTGCTTGGTAGCGACCACATGAAAAGGTTCAGCATCATATGGAGCATCAGATTTTCTTTTGCACAGCTGTCAGGCGATCACCAAATCTCCTCTTCTAAATGAGAAGTCCTTTACATGTTGCCTCCTGTCTGCGTAAGCTTTAATTTTCTGTTTGTTAACCAAGTCTTTTATACAAATTATGTTCTTGCTCCCTTGGTGGTACATTGAGGTAACTTGGTTGTCATTGCTCTCCTGAATATCAGTCACAGGACTTTAGCCTGTAGTCAAGTGGGCTGTTGAACGATAAGCTCTTAGAGTAGAATTTAGCACAGTTTTCAAACTGAGCTTCTCAAGAGTTGCACTCGGCACTGCTTTCTTTAGCGTACTCTCAACAAGTCCAATAGCTGGCGGCCACAAAGGTGTACTCTTTTGATGCTTTATGTTCAGATGCACCAGGAATTCTTTGAATTGTGTACTTTTAAAGGTTGGGCCATTATCAGACTGGACAATGAATGGAATGCCCTAGGTCGCAAAGATGCCATCTAGTTTTTAAATGACTCCATCATAAGTTGTGGACGAGAGATTTTCAACCAAAGGGTTAGTGAAAAATGAGTATACATCCAGAATCACCATCAAGTGATGTCCATTATCGAGTGGACCGACAAAGTGGGTGGCTATTCTCTCCCATGCATGCTTAGGGGGTTCTGACAGGTTCAGAGTATGTTGAGAAATGTTACAAATTGGTTCTCTAGTTGGCAGAGGTTAGCACTCTTTCCAGGTAGTGACCACAATCTTAGTCAGGGGAAGTAAGATACACACTAAAAGTTTGCCTGTGCTCATCCTTTGGTAGCTTGGCACAGAGCACTCAGGCTAAACTAAAGAGGCAATTTGTAAAGCATTTGTGCACACACATGGTAACACAATGAAGACACCACAAAAGGACTCCACAGAAGAAAAATAGCCAATATGTATCCGAGTAAAACAAGACCAAAATGACAAAAATCCAATATACATAAGTCAAGTTCTGAATTTGTAAAGCTTAGATTAAAATGCAGTGCTTAGAAGACAATAGTTCCAACCGGAACTATATGGTTGCGGTGAACCGGGGCAAATCCAAAAGTGCAGTCTGGCCGCGATGGAGCGCAGGCCGGGTACAGGAGTCACGCAGACCTGCTGACTGTACCTTTGTTGTATCAATGCTCGGTGACGATGTATTGATCCAGATGAAGGGATGTGTTGCGCTTGCAGGCGATGCGCCGTTTCCTGATCAGGCAACGTCATTGATGCATCGATGTCCAGAAGCGATGAGGACTGGTTCTGATGCATCAGTGCTATGTCCGCCAAGCTGGGGCTGCGTTGTAAGTCAGGCTGTTGGGTCACGTAGGCATTGAGCGGTATCTGCGACTTTGGTGCAGGCAGCGACAAAGCAGCGTTTCTGCGTCAGGCTACATTGGTTCCAAGTGACACATTGGTAGTGTTGCGTCACTTCTTGTGTTTCAGCACCACACTCGCCTCCAAAGGCCCAGGACTGGATTTGGCACCCCTTGGCAGAGCAGGACCACCAGCAGAAGAGCTCAGGTGCTGGTAGCAAGATGCAGGTGAAGTCTTTGATATCCCTGAGACTTCAGAAACAGGAGGCAAGCTCAGTCAGGCCCTTGGAGAAACTTTAGATTGCAGGATGTAGAGAGTTAGATCCAGTCCTCTTACTCCAGGCAAGAAGTAGCAGACAGCAGGTCAACACAGCAGAGGGAACAGCGAAGTGGCAGTCCCTCCTGACAGCTCAGCAGTCCTTCTTCCTGATAGAAAGTCCTGAGTCCAGAAGTGTTCGGAGTAGAGGCCCAGTACTTAAACCCAAAATGGTCTTTGATGTAAGGGTAGCTTCAAAAGAATTCTCTGAAATGCACAAAGTTCCCTTTCAACCCAGCCCTGACTCCAGACTACCATTAGGGGGTAATCAGCCTTTTGTGTGATAGCAGGACACAGCCTGTTCAGATGTAAGTATGAACTGGCTCTCCCTCTTCACAGGATATCAGTATGCAGACGTATCTCCTGTCACACCCAGCCATCCCTGTTTGTGGCTGTCCAAAGAGAATGCACAAATGTAGCTGTCACCTAAGACAGGCTAAGGCACAGATTGGTTAAAGTAAGAAAATTACATCTTTCTAAAAGTGGCATTATCGAATCTGCAATTTAAAAACAAACTTTACCAAAATATGTGTTTTAACATTGTGAGTCCAGGGACACCAAACTCTATTTTTCAATTTTTTCCTAAGTGGAAATTTCTCTTAGAAGCTGTTCCAAGGTAACCCCATTAGCCTATGGGAGAGAAAGTCCTTGCAATAGTGACAAACAAATCTAATAGTTTTTCACTATGTGAACATGTTAAACTTAAAAGTAAATGTCCAAAATTTTAGATACACTGCACCCTACCCTTGGGGCTAACCAGGGCCTACCTTAGAGGTGACTTACATGTAATAAAAAGGAAGGTTTGGGCCTGGTACACTAACCAGGTCCAAAAGGCAGTTTAAACTGCACACACATGCCCTGCAATGGTAGACTTGAGACATGCTTGAAAGGCTACTGTAGTGGGTGGCACAACCAGTGCTACAGGCCCACTAGTTGTATATGTCTTATAGGCCATGGGCGCACATAGTACACTTTACTAGGGACTTACTAGTAAATCAAATATGCCAATCCAGGAGAAACCAATGTTACCATGAGTTAGACACAGAGCACATGCACTTTAGCACTGGATAGCAGTGGTAGAGTAGTAAAGCCAGCAGAAATGAAGTTCAGCACACAGTCAAAACAGGAGGTCAGAAAACAAAAAGTCAGGGGAAACCATGCCAAAAGATGTAGGGGGTGATTCTGATTCTGGCGGGCGGCGGAGGCCGCCCGCCAGAATTCCGCCCCCATTATACCGCTCCGCGGTCAGAAGACCACGGAGGGTATTATGAGTCTTTCCCTGGGCTGGCGGGCGGTCTCCAAAAGACCGCCCGCCAGCCCAGGGAAAAACTCCCTTCCCACGAGGATGCCGGCTCGTAATCGAGCCGGCGGAGTGGGAAGGTGCGACGGGTGCAGTGGCACCCGTCGCGTATTTCAGTGTCTGCAAGGCAGACACTGAAATACTTTGCGGGGCCCTCTTACGGGGGCCCCTGCCGTGCCCATGCCATTGGCATGGGCACGGCAGGGGCCCCCAGGGGCCCCGCGACCCCCCCTACCGCCATCCTGTTCATGGCGGCTTTCCCGCCATGAACAGGATGGCGGTAGGGGGGGTCAGAATCCTCATGGCGGCGGAGCGCGCTCCGCCGCCATGAAGGATTCCCCCGAGCAGCGGTAAGTCGGCGGGAGCCCGCCGACTTGCCGCTTCTGACCGCGGCTGAACCGCCGCGGTCAGAATGCTCGTGGGAGCACCGCCAGACTGTTGGCGGTGCTCCCGTGGTCGGTGGCCCTGGCCTGTAATGTCTAACAAGTAACATTAGTAGAAAGGCAGTTGCATATATGACAGGCTTTGATTTGGTTTTCAATTCTTTCATCTAAATATGGAAACCAAACTTGGTTCGCAGAGCTCTTTGTGTGGCAACAATACCACAATGTCCTTTGTGAGCCACATCAATTATTTTCTGTTGCAGACTCTCCAGAATCAGGATTCTCAACTCTCACGGCATAACTTCTTTCTGAGTTATGGACAATTCATCTTTGACATTTCTGTATTTTTGATATTCACCATTATTGGTGAGAGGTCCAGTGTGTTAGTTCCATGACTGATGTGTAATTCTGTCTGGGCTAATGAGATAGCAGCTGGTGTATTTGGCGTGACAATCAAATTAATGCAGGCTTCAGCCATCTTGGATGGAGTAGAATGACCTTGTGTAGGCACTCTCGAAAAGTAGTCAGCAGGATTCTGATCCTTTCCAGGGTGATCAACTGTATAATCATATTTTTACCATCAGATTCCCCACCGTTCAATGTAAGGAGGCATCTTTGCTTTAGGATTGACAAAGATGGTCAATAAAGCTTGATGATCAGTTACCAGCGTAAAAGGCTTTCTGTACAGGAATAGATGAAAATGTTCACATGCCCATACCACTTTTAAACTTTCTTTCTCAGGTTGTAAGCACTTTCTGTGTGGTACAAACTTCTACTAGCATAGGCCACATTATGCTGTTGAGCATTTGGACGTCTGGTGTGCTATGCAAGGACTGCATCAACGACAACCTTATGAAGCTTTGGATTGCAGTATGCCATTTTAGTAGCATTTTCAATAGTGTGTTTGATTCTCTTGAAACTTCTCCCACATGCTTGTGACCACTGAAAGGAAACATTTTTGTTCATCAACTCTCATAATGGAGCATTAACAGGGGCAAAGTCTTGCATGTACCACGAACAGTAATTGACCATGCCAAGAAAGGAACACACCATTGAAACATCTTGTGGGGATCAGCATTTGACAGAGCTTGTACTTTTGCATGATCAGGTGTCATACTCCCATATCGCCAAAGAATATTAGTTTTGCCTTGTTGAACTCACACTTGTCTGCAATCAAAGTCAACCCTGCATGACTAAGTAAACAACATACTTGTGTGAGAGGTCTATCATGCTACTTATGTGTAGCTCTGAAAACTAATATATCATCACTATAATTGAATGCAATGATAGGGTTGAAATGTACCTGCAACTTTCTTTAGGTTCCAACTAATGATATTCTTTATTTAAATCGAGACAAGAAAAGACCTTTGCACCATTCAATTGCATTATCATGCCAGCAATGTGTTGTCCTAAATGTCGTTCACGTTCAATTGCCTTGTTTGCCTGATGCATGTCAATGAAGATGCATACAGCTCCTTCACCGTCCTTTTTGGGCAGTACTACTATGGGAGATACCTATGGTGCTGGACCACTGAAAGCATATTGTCATGCTCAAGTAATAATTCAAGTTCTTTTTCAACAGATGAGCAACAGGACAGACATCCCCATTAATATGCAGCTCTAATTTCATAGTCTTAAGCTTTGCTAAACCGTGAAACAAATTAAAGGAATTGACTTACTATTTCGTGATGAGCATTTATGTTGTAATTCACAGAAATCAGTTCTATATAAGCAGCTGTGTTGAAACTGAGTAAACAGGCACCTGACGCTGTTACTTCATTTTCTTAAGTTTCACTGTTGCTACAAATGAACCTTTACCCTTTATGAGCGTTGATGGAGTCCATGTGTACACTTTGGTCTTTAAGGGCATAAGTCACGGTAATGGAATAGTTAATTGTATTTCTCTTTAGGCATTATGTTTATTTATGCACCGCTGTTTTACATTTGTTTTCAATGTAATCTGTGGACACCGTTTGTATGATTTTGCTGCTTTGGCATATCAACTTTTGTTTGACTGACAATTTTCTTCACTACCAGTCCAAAAAGTGCAAATTTTTCTGTGGTAAACATTGACATGGCACAATCACTTTCACTTGATATTGAGACGGAAGAACTGTTTGATGACGATCGACTTCTGTAGGAGGCTGGCCTGGTTTGTAGTGAGTACCAGAGGTACTTACACTGTATACCAGGTCCAGTTATCCCTTATTAGTGAAGTGTTGGCAGTGTCTAGAAGCCAGGTTGTCTAGGGTAGCTGTAGCTGAGCAGCCAAGGCTTATCTAGGAGACATGCAAAGCTCATGCAATACCACTGTGGTCACACATTACTTACACACATGAGAGAAAATACACAGTGTTACAAAAATAAAGGTACTTTATTTTGGTGACACAAATGCCAAAAATACCTTAGAGACTATACTCCCTTAGGAGGTAAGTAATATACACAGTATATACACTAGAATGCAGTAATAGCTGTAACAATAGTAAGAAAACAGTGCCAATAGTGAAAATCACAATAGTTAGCAATGGGCATAGGGTTAACACAAATCATATACTAAAATAGTGGAATGCGAAAGTCGGTTTTTCACTTAGACAAGTGTGGTGTGTAGAGGGCCGCTGGGAGTTTAAGAACACAACAAATGTAAGTAACAGAACCCACCAAGAGCCCAGGAAAGCAGGAGTAAATCACAGTAAGTTTCCAAGAACACACAAGAACACATGATAAAAGATTTTGCAAGAACCAGAAGAGACTGCAAGACACCAACGATGGATTCCTGGACCTGAGGGCAAAGGGGACCAAGTCCAAGAAGCACTTAAGAGTCCAGGGAGATCAGGAGCCCCACCTAACCCAGATGAAGGGGCAAAAGAACCACCACTGGTGAAGAACAACAGTCAGTACTGCACCCAAGAAGAGGGATGCAGGTTTCTGGTTGGTGCAGATGCTGTCCCACGCCACATGGAAGGTTGCAGTCTGGTTTGCATCGCTGGATTCCGCCAACAAGCCTTGGCACACGCAAAGCTCATGGTTAAAGGAAAATGTCGCTGCCCGGGACCAGGTGACCTCTACCCAGGAGGGGAAGACAGAGGGGGCTATCAGCAACTCAGAGAGCCCTCAGAAGACCAGGCAGCGCACACAGGAGTCCCACAGTACGGGGACAAAGAAGGTGCAAATGGAGGCCCATGCAGCACTACACAAATGGATACCACACCACTGGAGAACCACTCAGGAAGCTGTGCGTCCCATGAAGAAGTGCTAGGGGCCGGAGCTGTGCTGTGCACAAGGAACTTTGTGAAAGGTCACACACACAAGCTTTGGCAACTACAAAAAACATGGTGCATGGGGGTACTGTCTTGTGTGGGGAGGCAATCTCTTACCTCCACCAAAGTTGGACAGCTGGATCTTAGGACCGTCGGGACCACTTCAGTCCACCACCTGTGTTGCTGGATCCGTGCACTTCGTCAGGAGAGGGGACCTACGCCACCGGTTGTCACTGCAGAGGGGTGCATGCTGAAGCAGGGAAGTGACTCCTTCACTTAAAGGGAGATTCCTTTGTTCTTCTGGTGCATGCTGAAGACAGGTAGTTCTCAGAGGATGAATGACCTGGAAGCAGTTGCTGGCAGGAGCTGAAGATACAATGCTGCAGAAGTTGTCTTTGCTTCTTTGTTGCAGTTTGTACAATTCCTGGAAGGTCCAGATGCAGTTTCGTTGGTGGAAGGTGAAGTAAATGATGCAGAGGATTCTGCTTGAGTCTTGCAATCCGAATCTGAGGAAACACCTGGAGGAGAGACCCTAAATAGCCCTGAAAAATTATGCAAGGAAGGCACCATCTGTGCCCTTCAAAGCATTTCCAGAGGCTCTGGGAGGCTACCCCTCCCATGCCTGTAACACCTATTTCCAAAAGGGGAGGGTGTAACACCCTCTCCCAAAGGAAATGCTTTGTTCTGCCTTCCTGGGCTCGAGCTGCTTGAGCAACAGGAGGGCAGAAACCTGTCTGTGAGGTGGCAGCAGCTCGGGCTGCCTGGAAAACCTCAGAAGGCTGGTATGGCAGTACTGGGGGTTCACTGTGGATCAGTATTGGGGTACAATTCCAAGATGTTAGACATCTTACATGGCCATATTCAGAGTTACCATTGTGAAGCTGGACATAGGTATTGACCTACGTCTAGTGCACGCGTAAAATGGCGTCCATGCACTCAGGAAGTCCAGAAAAATGGCCCTGGACGACGTGAGGGTACCTCTTCTTGTGCAGGGAGTGCTCTCACACACAGGTACTCTGCACCCAGCCTTCAGGGTTGGAAGGCCTGGTATATAGGCTACTTATACATGACCTAGTGCAGTGTAAATGGCTGTGAAATGGTGCATGCACCATTTCACACAGGCTGCAATGACAGTCCTGTAGAAGCCTTTGCATTGGCTTCCCATGGGTGGCAAAAGTAATGCTGCAGCCCATAGGGGTCCCATGGAACCCCAATGCCCTGGGTACCTAGGTACCATATACTAGGGACTTATAAGGAGGCACCAGTATGCCAATTATGAGTGGAATACTGTGTTAACAGTATCCAACAATTACATTTAAAGGGGAGAGAGCATAAGCACTGGGGTCCTGGTTAGCAGGATCCCAGTGACACAGTCAAACACACTGACAAACAGGCCAGAAATGGGGGTAATCATGATAGAAAGAGGCTACTTTCTCACAACTTTCTTTAGTATCAATTTGCCTCAACTGATGTCATCGCTTGGCCTTGTGTGATGTTGCTTCTGGAATGTTCTGGCGGCCATGTTGTCTTCCCACTGTAGTGCCCTTACTTTTTCTTTCACTTTACACACTGTCAAAAAATTGTACTTTTCCCACAGCCTTTACATATCTGTCCAAATGTGGTACATTCTCCTTCATGTGGAAACAAAAATCCACATCCAAAATATAACTTATTTTTATGTGTAGACATTACTGTGTGTCTTTCAGTCCTTTGCTTTGGCTTACTTCTCACACTCATGATTGATTCTCTCTGGTCACCTCCAGCCTCCGTGTTGGCAGCTTGTCTTTCAGCACTCTCCTCAGTTCTGGCACTCAATACTAGCTCAACACCAAGAGTTTTTCTCAGCATTCGTTGTCTGAATTAATTTGACAAGCATCCATCAATAACTTCTACGTCATTAAATTCACTGAACTTTCAGTGTCTGATGAGTGCAACTAGTCTTCCAACAAACTCATGGATGGCTTCTCCAGCTCTTTGACATTTTTGACTGAAAATGTATCTTTCATAATCAATGTTTGGTACTGGATTAAAATTAACTTTGTCTGTTCTAAGCATTTTCTTAATAACTTCTTTCACACTATCACCTGAGGAATTTTAATAATCTTTCTGTAATAAGTCTTTTCAAGTGCATCAATGAAATCTTCAAATGTCTCTATCCAAGCAGTCCATCTATTGCCGATATTTTGTCTTTTGGCGGTATCAGAAGGTGGTGGTGGTGGTTTCAGGAAGGGAGCAGCATTCTAACTGGTCATGGGAGTGGCTGGCATTGAAGGTGGAGCTCTTTCAGATACTGTTGGCTGTCTATTTAGGGCAGCAAATGCAAAAACAAGGTGATTGACGGAATGCTTGAACTAATCTCAGCCACTAGCAATTGCTCGGCCGCATCCCAATCCATCGTATTTATTTGCCCATCATGCCACCCCAGATGCTTGTTTTCCAGTTCAGGGAGCACTTGGCATGGCAGTTGGAGTTGGATTGTCCCCATGGGGAGCAGGGTCAAGACTGATTTTCATATGGCTGGGCCCAAACTAGAATAGCAGGCAAACAAATAAATACCAATGGATTTAGGCCCAGATCTATTACTGGGGTTGAGTGTTTGACGTCCATCATCTGTTCTTTTTGCATTGGTTGCCCTAAGTGGGAAGGGTACGCCCAGACATGGGACCTGTGTTCACTATGCCACTGAATTCAGGCTAGCCTGGCTGTTGAGGGGTGACACCCCGAAAGCAGTCCCAGGATGCTTGTTTTCTGGTCCCGGGAGGACATGGCCCGAAAGTTCGAGCTGGGCTATTCTTATTGAAAACAGGGTCAAGACTGATTTGCATATCGCTGGGACCAAACTGTAATGATGTGGTGAGCAAAAAAGATACGGATTTAGGCCCAGGTCTGTGACTGGGGGTGAATGTTTTACATTGTTCAGCATTCTGTCCATCATCTGATCTTTTTGCATTTGAGGCGGTTCATAAAAACCTGCATCATCACCCAGGCCTGGCACTGGATTGGCCTAGGGGTCATCCAGGGCACCAAGGCAGTCATGGGGAGACCTTTGCAGTTGTTTTCAGCTGCCACCTGGCAGCTTTGGTGGTGTGCTGCTTCAGCTAATGGACAGCTCAGTAAGCACAACTTCAGTGCTTATTCTTTGGTCTCCCCGCCCAGTGCTACGGTCGTAACGCTCCACTTATCAAGACTCTGGTAAGTGTAACAACAGGGGGCTTCCTTTTTACTTGTTCTGTCAGTCAATGTTTCTGTTCGCAACTTTCTTTGGCAAGTTATAATTATGCTTTGTAAAGCTGGTTGTATCCATCTTCAGTGTTAATGCTCCATACAATGTATAACTTTATTTTGCATGGCAGCGCAGCACCTTTCTGTATGACCTTGGTCGTCATGTCTTGATCAATGAGGCATAGACTTCTGAGTGAAGCTTTCTTTATCTTCAAATGCTTCACATTGGCTGGATTTGTGCTGTGACTCCACATGCGCCAACCGTGCACTTCGACGAAGGCAGATGTGGCGCACACACAAGCAGTTAGCTTCAATTACGGCAAACTCTCTGGGAGACCACTATCTTTCTTTGTGTTACTTATCACCTATCTCATCACCAGTTGTAGTGTCCTACCCAGCCTGGGTACCCACCAATGACTATGCCACACATGGAGCTGTAAATCACACGTCTTTTTTCTTCTGCGCGTACTTGTGAACTCCAACTTTCTAAACCAAGCTTTCATTATATTCTTCGTCCGTTTGGAGCCAAAAAACTTCTGCCATAAAACGTGCAAGACAGTACAATAGTGATTTGGCTTGATTGTTAGCAGGGTCTTCTACTGCAAGATGCTGGAAAGCTTGTAGGCCCTGATGGAAATGTAGAATACAGCAAACTAAGTACAGTAACTTGGGAAGCAGAACCCCATACTGTCTTCCAGGGGAGTCGCCAACCAGCAGAAAAGACCCACACATGTGTACAGTGGCACACATCTGGCCCATTCACACCTGCCTCCTTGCCAGATGCACATACTCAGACTCTACCTACCTTCGAGGGGCCCGAGGTTGAGTACGAGTAAGAGCAGCATGCACCCTTCCCTAGCTGCATGAGCGCTGTGATATTAAAGAACAACACACTTGCAGCCCCAATAATCATTGCATCCTGCAAGCAATAATGTGTGAATGGCCCCCCAATGCTCGAGTGAACTCTTCAATAGCATACTTGCAGGCCATGCATAACTAACAGGTGCAGCTCTCCTCCGTTTGGGCGGAGGAGCGTCACCCCCCCTGCCAGCAGGAGCTGCATACCCTTTAAAGTAAAAGGATAATAAACAATGTTAAATATACTTTTATTTCTGAAGGAGTGGGGCAATAGGGTGACGAGCAGTGAGGGGAGTACACAGAGCACTATCCTTAGTGCAAATTTATGTTTGGCCAGCAGTCTCAGGCCAGCCAAACACACATGCGCACAAGGGCTCTCTCCAACCCGGCACTGTGTTGTCAAGAGCCTGCACAGGCTCCCAGATGGCGCTGGAGTGCCCAGCCGGGGCGCTCCAGCCAATCATAACGCTGCTCTGAGCGCAGAGCAGCGGTGACATTCTGTTAAGTTTATTTATTTTTTTGTATTGTTTATTTTTGTTTTATTCCCCCCACCCCACCACTTTTTCAAGTCGCCATTCACAAATAATAACTAATAGACTCACTACTGGCGGTGTGTACTTTAGATATATTATACTTGCTAACGGACCAGATTCATGTGGAAGACTCCCCATTTTTTAAGCCAAAATGGCTTTATATTGTATGTCTCCCTTCTGAAATTGCCTCTGTTTCAATGGAAGTCAATGGCAACTTTCCACTTCCATAATGCTGGCATGTATGACATACTTAAGGATTCAAAATGTGGTGCACCCGACACCTGCCTTCGATAGTTTAGCACTATAATACCCTGTCATGCAGTCTTCTGATACCCTCCATTGACAGCCCTAGTAACGGTAAATGGATTCTTAACGCTTCTGGAAAGGGATTGTTTATGTAAGGTTCACGTAAAGAGACCCCAGATGGCAGATACCAAATGCGACTTATATGGTTAACCTTAACGGTGCTGCGGTATTGCGCCGTAATCTAGCTTGACTCATTCTCACTTCAGCGTACGCTGTGAGAAAGTAGCCTCTTTCTAGCATGGTTACCACCATTTCTGGCCTGTTTGTCAGTGTGTTTTTGCTGTCTCACTGGGATCCTACTAGCCAGGACCCTAGAGCTCATAGTTTGTGACCTACATGTCAGTATGTTTTACTGTTTTGTCAGTATGCTTGACTGTGTCACTGGAGTCCTGCTAACCAGAACTCCAGTGCTTATGCTCTCTCTGATTCCAAATTTGTACTTACATACTGGTAACCCAGTATTCCACTCCAAATTGGCACACTGGACACCCCCCTTATAAGTCCCTAGTATATGTTACCTAGGTACCCAGGGCATTGGTGTTCCGGGAGATCCTTATGGGTTGCAGCATTTCTTTTGCCACCTATAAGGAGCTCATACAAACATTTCTTCAGGACTGCCATTGCAGCCTGAGTGAAATAGTGCAAGCACTATTTCACAGCCATTTTCACTGCACCAGGTAACTTATAAGTCACCGATATGTCTACCCTTCAGTTCCTGAAGGCTAGGTGCAAAGTTACTGTGTGTGAGGGCACCCCTGCACTAGCAGAGGTGCCCCCACGTTGTCCAGGACCAATTTCCCAGACTTCGTGAGTGTGGAGACACCGTTATAAGTGTTCACTACATATAGGTCAATACATATATGTAGCTTCAAAATGGTAACTCCAAATATGGCCATGCGAGGTGTCTAGGATTGAGAAATTGTACCCCCAATCTGATTCTGGTATTGGGGGCCGATTCCATGCGCCCTGGGGGCTCCGCCATAGACCCCCAGTACTGCCATACCAGCCTTCTGAGGTTTTCACTGCAGCCCCAGCTGCTACCACCTCACAGACAGGCTTCTGCCCTCCTGGGGCTTGAGCAGCTCAATCCCAGGAAGGCAGAACAATGCATGTTCTTTAGGAGAGGGGTGTTACACCCTCTCCCTTTGGAAATAGGTGTTACAGGCATAGGAGGGGTTTCCTCCCAGAGCCTCTGGAAGTGCTTTAAAGGGCACAGATGGTGCCCTCCTTGCATAATCCAGTCTACACCAGTTCAGGAAACCCCAGTCCCTGCTCTGGCACACAACTGGACAAAGGAAAGGTGAGTGGCCACTCCCCTGCCCATCACCACCCCCCAGGGGTGGTGCCCAGAGCTCCTCCAGAGTGTCCCTGGGTTCTGCCATCCTGTTTTCAGGATAGTCAGGGACCTCTGGGAGCATCTGAGTGGCCAGTGCCAGCCGGTGAAGTCAGAGACCCCTCCTGATAGATCCATACCTGGTTAGGTGACCAATCCCCATCTGAGGGCTATTTAGGGTCTCTCCTGTGGGTGTTTCCTCGGATTCGGATTGCAAGACTCTAGCAGGGACCCTCTGCATCCTTTACTTCATATTTTACCATTGACTCAACAGCAGAACTGCTCTAGGAACTCTACAACTGCAACAGTGTATCTAAGAGGGCTACTGCAACTCTAACTTCAGCTCCTGCCAGCAACAGTTTCCAGGTTGCGCACGCTCCAAGGACTGCCTGTCTTCATCCTCCACCAGAAGAACCGAAGGAATCTCTTGTCGAGTGACGCAGTCACTTCCCTGCTTCAGCAGACACCTCTCTGCAGCGACGACCGGTACTCAAGTCCCCTCTCCCGACGAAGAGCATGGATCCTGGAACACAGGTGGTGGACTAAAGTGACTCTGGCTGTCCAAAGTTCCAGCTGTACAAATTTGGTGGATGTAAGCGCTTGGCTCCCCGGCCAGACAGTACCTCTGTACAAAGAGTGTTCTGCAGTTCCCAGGGCTTCTGTGTGCTTGTCCAAGAAATCCTTTGTGCACAGCGTAGCCCAGGTCCCCGCACTTTATCCTGTGATGCTCTGCTCTGTGAGCTGTTCCCCAGCGGCGTGAGATTCCCTTGTGTAGTGCTGCGACAACCGCCATTTGAAACTCCTTTGTCCCCATGCTGTGGGACACCTGTGCGTGCTGCCTGGTCCTCTGAGGGCTCTCTGAGTTGTTGAGAGCCCCCTCCGTCTCCCCCTCTTGGGTAGAATTGACATGGTCCTTCCTGGGCCAAGGCAGTGCCATTTTCCACGAAACGCGAGTTTTGCGTTTACCAAGGCTTGTTGGCTGAATCCAGCGACGCAAACCAGACTGCATTCATCCATCCGGCATGGGACATCATCTGCACCAACCAGTAACCCGCATCTATCTTCTTTGGTGCAATACTGACTTTGTCTTCTCACCTGTGGTTCCCCTTTTGTTCCCCTTTTGTTCCTTCATTCGGGTTAGAAGGGATTCATGTTCTCCCTGGACTCTTCAGTGCTTCTTGGACTTGGTCCCCTTCTTCCACAGGTCTGCAGGTCCAGGAATCCATAGTGGTGTCTTGCAGTCTCTTCTGGTTCTTGCACTGTCTTCTACCATGACTTCTAGTGTGTTTTAGGAAACTTGCTGTGTTTTACTCCTGGGCTCTGGGGTGGGGTATTTTACTTACCTTTCGTGTTAGGTTACACTCCCAGTGCCCCTCTACACACTACACTTGCCTAGGTGGGAAACCAACTTTCACATTCCACTATTTTAGAATATGGTTTCACTATTTTATGACTGATTTTGGTTACTAGTGTATATTTTGTGTATAATACTTACCTCCTAAGGAGTATAGCCTCTAAAACATTTTTGGCCTTGTCTCACTAAAATAAAGTACCTTTATTTTTGGTAATACTGAGTATTGTCTTTCTTGTGTATACGTACTGTGTGACTACAGTGGTATTGCAAGAGCCTTGCATGTCTCCTAGTTCAGCCTTGGCTGCTCTGCCTGCAGCTACCTCTAGACAGCCTGACTTCTAGACACTGGCTATATTTCGCTAATAAGGGATAACTGGACGTGGTATAAGGTCTAAGTACCTGTGGTACCCACTACAAACCAGGCCAGCCTCCTACATGCGTGAAAATCACTGGGTTGACACTCTTCCCCCTCCCTTGTGACCGTGAACTCGTACAGGCACGAAGTACTGTGCTGTGAATGATGGTAAATCTCAACAGTGCCTTATGTCTAGCACAAAACACAAGCCGCAGTGTACCTTAGCGTGCACTTTACAGGTTTCAATATTGCCCACTTAATACAAGATAAAAGCTGGATTTTCTGTAGTGCCCCCCTAGGAGTCAAGCAACTAAGAGCTTTACATGGAAGAGGGCATGAGAGACATCTAGACCTTGTACATCGTGCACACCAGTAAGGAAGCCCACTAGTGCAGAGAGGAGTCAATGGTGGACGAGGAGTTCCTTTAAGAAATGCATTTTCAGGTCATTTATGAAATTAGAAACCAAAGGAGTGCTTTGTAGCAACTAGGTTTGCACCAGGTATGAACATCTTTTCTCCTGTAAATGCAGCCAATAGCAGCAGTTGATTTATTCCTAGTGTGCATGGAATGCTGCAGTAACAATTAAAATGTTTGCCTGTTTTCAACAGATGTATTGCATCAGCTTTCCTCTTCTCTTCACAAGTATGATGTTGCACAAGCCAAATTTCCTCCTGCTAGTTTCCCAAAAGTACCCAAGATGAGAGAGTGCTGCTGTACCTAGCTGTGATTGGGTGAAATCGTGCACAGCACAGACCACTGATGCTTGTATGTGTGTGAAAAAGGCTACTTTATTGAAACAGGTGCACATCACAAACCATCCTAGGCATACTGTTTTACAAAATGAAAACCTCGCTATACATTTTAGTCACCTATACTTCCTACCTCAACCCTAAACTCCTGCCCCGCATACGTAGCCAGCAAGTATCTACATCATGACTGTATGCTTGTGATTGTAACACTTAACATCCCCTCCCGTTTAACATTGAATCTATTAATGTCTACTAAACTTAATATTTCTATGACGTAACCTTTAGCTTCCTGACACTTTCTGGTATGGGCTTTCTCACACCCTCTGTTAGACCTGTTAGCCTTAGGGTTGACTTCCCCCCCAAAATTTTTGCCTGCTTGGCTCCAACTTTTCTGGATTTTTGCTCTGTTGGCCTTAAGACTCTCTGCACTTTACCACTGCCAACCAGTGCTAAGGTGCCTGTGCTCACTCCCCTAAACATGGGTTGATTGGCATATTTAATTTACATGTAAGTCCCTTGTAGAGTGGTATACCATATACCCAGGGCGTGTAAATTAAATGCTACCAGTGGGCCCTAAACACTTACTGTGCCACCTACTTAAGTGGCACCTTAAAACTTGTCGCAGGCCTGCCATTGCAGCCTGAAGGCAGTATACCACTGCCATGTCGACTTGGCATTTAAAGTCCTTGCCAAGCCTTAAACTTCCCTTTTATTACATACAAGTCACCCTAAGGTAGGCCCTAAGTAGCCCATGTGTAATTAAAAGGTAGGACATGCACTTTTTAGTTTTACATGTCCTAATAGTGAAAAACTCACAAACTCGTTTTCTCACTACTGAGACACCTACCCCTCCCATAGGGTAACATTGAGGATTCCTTATTAAAATTAATATGTTATAATTCCTAAGCCAACGCTGGTAGATAAGTCATGTTTGGTACCTATGAACATGTAGTGATAAATCCTCTTTGGTAAAGTTGTATTCATCACCACAGGTTTGAAAATGCCACTTTTAAAAAGTTGTCATTTTCCTGGCCTTAGCCCTCTGTGCCTGTAGCCTGCCTTAGGTCAAATGAACAGCCCCCCTTGCAATTGATTAGGCTAGGCTCTGCCACTACACAATAGACTTAACAACCCTATATTGTCAGTGCAGATAGCTAGGAGCGAGGGCAGGGGAGGCATAAAATTCCTAGAACTTCAGAGAATCCTTCTAGAAGCTTCTCCCAACTTTTAGGACCAGGGTAACAAAAAGAGCGCACTCAGACCTACTCCCCAGATCACTACTGAACCTGTAGAAGGACCCTCAGAGGCCTGCCTGCTCCTGGCACCTGCTGTGCACTCTGCCAGACTGCTGCTATACCTGGAAGGACTGCTTTGCTCCCTGGAACCTGCTTGGGACCTTCAGAGACCCGCCCTGCTGCAGAGCCCTGCATTATCACCTACACCCAGGACTCCAGAAGTGACTCCAAGGGCTAGTGAAGCTGGTCTCCTGTTTTGAGCCACTGGGACATAACAGGCTCCCACCATCTTAAACCTGGACCTACCCTGAGTGAGTCGTGCACCACTAAGAGGTCTCCCTCCACTCCTGGATGCTTGGTTGTGGGGCTAAAGGTGCTATTTTGAACCTTAAACTTTAACAATTCAGAACTCAGGTTCTACTAATTGGAATTTCATGGTTTTGGTGTCAAATCATTTATCAACATTTTCTCTATTTTTCTAAATTGGTATGGGTGTTTTGTTGTGTTTTCACTGTGTTGCTGTTTGTGTACTGCATAAATACTTAACACATTGCCTCCAAGTTTAGCCAGACTGCTTTTTGTGCCTACCTACTCAGGGTTAAGAACAGGTTAATTTAGTGACTATTTTGTGGTTCACCCTGCAGGGGATAGTGGCTGTTGCTTGATCAAGGTTCAACCAATAACCTAATTTCTCACACCCTCCCTTTCAGCCTGGTCTGCCTATATCAACACAAATAACCTTATCTAAAGCCTTGAAAGCTTATGAACCAACTGCCAACACCTTGCACCTGCCTCAAAGCGACAACCATAAACAGCCTCTAGCCCCCTCCACCTGTCTCAAATAATGTGGCCCACCCTGAAACCAAAAGCACCTTACATTTCCAGAAACCCTAAACTAAGGATTAGGGGAGTAGTTTCCTCCTACCCCTAAGGGCTGCCACCAGGTGCCCCTACCACAAAATGGTGGGTGCCAGCCCTAAAATGACTACCTACTTTACTTTTGTACTTGCCAGCAGCACTCATGGACTGCCCTAGTTGCCAGACTGTTCCCCGGTGGGTGACCCTGTATCTGTCTCACAACCAGCGCACTCCACCTCCTCCTTTTGCGCCATGGCCGGCCCCAGATTGACTCCCTTCATCTTCAGTCCCTACCCCTGTGTCCCCAACATACCTCATCCTGCTCCCGTCAGAACTCAGCACCCACTCTGATTGACACCATTACTGTGCTCGCCCTTGTGGACTTTATGCTCTTGCCTGGCATTCGAGTCGGTGCCTGCTCCAAAGCCTGACACCTTGCCAGTGGAAGTTTCCTCTTTGCCAACCAGATATCAAGGGGTCTTGCTGGTGCTGCATGTGTGGTATGTAAGACACAACTTGAAAACTGGTTAAGGGAACCACCCCCTTTTTCTCTCCGCATGTGTGCCACCACATCTGGTCCATTGCACCCAGCAACTCACTGTCCACAATCTCGCCCTCCTTCAGACTGTCTTCTTCATAATCCAGTTCCACACAATCTGACCATACATCCTCCTCCACACCACTGTTTATACCAGGCACACCAAGTGGCACATGTCGCCACATCATAGGGCCACCGTCTACCTTATCCTGAGGGGCCGTACCAAGCTCTCCCCGGTACTCTGTTGATGTGGGTCATCTTGACCTGTACGTTCTTCCTTCCGATGATGCTCTATGCGATTCTGTCGATTGCCCTAACAAGGCCTCACTGGACCTTCTTGTGCCAATCGGTGTCTGGTCCCACAAGGCTCTCTGGCCATTCTGCGTGGTGCCTTTGCTTCACCTCAGGATTGATGAGCTGCACCATGCTCTCCCGAGTCTGCTGCCTGCTGTGAGCTTCAAACCTGTAATAAGAGGAGAGGTCCGGTGTGTAGCACCCTGAAAACCCTACCACCTGAGCCTGGCCATTATATTCCTCATCACCCTGGAACAGAGAGGAAAGTTTCCAAGCTCCAGATAATGCCCTTGCAGGGTCTGTGCCTGCGCTATCACCCCTGCCCTTGAGTATATCCATTGGGGCTTGCCGTTCTGCGCCTCACCTTCTCCCCCTTGACTCTTATTGATGCACTAACCTAACATGGCAGATACAAATGCTGATGCTGGGCCCCTTTTTGATGGAGAAGGCATTTCTGGGGGCCAAGAAATGTCATGCCCTCCCCCGGGCACTCCCTTGCACTGATAATTCTGCCCACTCCAAGGAACCTCTGTTTGCCACCTCTCCTGTAATCCCTTAGGAGCCCTCTCTAACCAGTCCCACTGTACCAGCATCACTCGGGTATGGTCCCAGCCCTGACAGCCCCTCAGCTGGAAGCAGTATCCATCAATGTCTCCCCTGCATGAGGATCCTGTTCCACCCTCAACTTGCCTTGACTCTGCTAACTCCCTTCTCCGGAGCATTCTCACACAAAGGGGGTCTTTTTGTGCCTACCGGCCCCTAACTGCCTGGCTGTCCTCCAAAACAGGCATTTAGCCTGCAGCCTCACCTCCTCCAGGCTATATGCTTGATCTCTGCCTGATTTTGAAGATGCAGCAAGGCCCATCACCTTCCCAGCTGGGCTGCAGCATCTTGCTGGCTTATCTATTTTCCGACCCTATTCTCCAGCACTCTGTTGGCTTCCCCTCGTTGGGGGCTTGCTCAAACTGCTTATGCCCTGAGGAACCTCCTCTGCAGCCCCTCCCTTGGCCCACGTCAGCCTTTTTTAGACATTGGAGCCACTCCACGCATTTGCTTGTGGTCCCAAACACCTACCTGGAGCTTTACCACACCCGACTCCCATACACATGGTGAGGAGCACACCAACACTGCAGAGGCTAGCCTTCCCACTGACCGAGTCGGCATGACAGGCACACCTCCTTTCACAAGCAAGTACAGGCACCCAGCTTCTTCCAGGAGTCGAGTGCCTGATGTACTTTGTGCTCAGCCATCCTCTTACCGTTTAGGGATTGAGCAAACTACGACCTACCCTATGCTAATCTAAAGCTTTGAAATATAAAAAGTTTTCTCCTACCACTAAAATGGCTACCTTTATACCCTTGGGCTACATCCTTTAACAGATGCAGCCCACGAAGCCCAGACGACTAAACTGCACCTCGTTCCCACAATGCCCTGCAGGGGGGGCAGACCTTCCTCTGGTTGGCTGTCCTCCAGGACCCCTATTGTGGGGGCAGCATTTAAACTGGCATGCCCACTTTTTATCTTTGTTCCTGGTCTTCCATTCCTCTGCCCCAGAGTGGAATGCGGAAGACGCTCAAGTAGTTGAATCCTCAGAGAGGTGCTAACATTGAAGTCATCCTAATATGTGCCCACAACCGGAATGCTCAGGTAGCGTCCTCAACTGCCTAAACCTGTGGTTACCATGGCAAGCAACAAATGAGCTGTAAGACAAGAGGCCACCTCAGCAAGGAGAGATTACTAGACTTGTCTATGATCTCTCAACATAGAAAAACACCTGTCAGAGGTGCAGAGGCCACCACACTCACGAAAGGCATGCCAAGGAACTCCATTACTTGCCATCACAGCACCCATCTGAGTAGGGTGGGGCAGTATGACGCACCTTTCCCCAAGGTTTACTTCACTGGGAAGATGAATCCCTTCCTCCTGGCTGCACTAACCTTAGAACCAATGCCACCGCCCGAGACCTCTGACACCCTTTGCCATGGAATCCATGGGAGGAGGGTCATGCCCCTTCTACAGGCATTGACTCCTTTAAAGAATGTCCGACCAATCCTGAGTCCTAGTTTTCCTGCACCAGGATACTGCTGCACACTGAAGGGAGGAGTGGGGTGTGTATGCCAGCCCTTTCCTGACCTGGCTGGCCAGTTCTGCACTTCTGCTATCCCCTCTCCATTCTCTTCATTCCTCCTGCTGCTGTCCATAAGTCCCAGAGCCCTCAGGGTGCGTTAGCCACAGTCCACCTTCCCAGCCTGGTCCTCATGTAATAGTTTTTACATTTTGGACACATTTTCAATCAGCCACATTTTAAGCATATCTGTTTTCTCCAATAGAATATTAAAATATAGCATTGAATAAGAAACAGCAATACAAACTGATCATGAGGGGAAGAAGGTGCATTAATTCCTATTGTGCATACATTAAAAGACTAGCGTAACAAGGCTTTTGGACAGCATATTAATTCAACAATAAAAGTAGTGTTGTTCTCTTTTAGTCCTCAGTGTTTCTTGCTGTGTCCAACTCTGCAGAAAATGCCTTATTATGAATGTGTTCACCAAGTTGTGAACATAGCCAGTTCTTATACTTTTGTGAGCCTTGGTTTTCGGGGGGGAAGAGGGGTGTGGGCATTTCTCTTGAGGGGAAAGTGGACCCAGGTCGACCAGATGTTGATGTAGCCTATCATTGGAACAATTACTCAACAGATGCTCTTTCATAAATAAATTATATAGCCCATCATAATCTTAGACCTTGTCCCCAGCTAACAACCAACCACCCAGCATTTTTACTGAATACAGTAGTCTACAAAGTCACCCAGGTTTGGCTCTGGGATTTTCGAGCCTCCATGAACTTTATTCTGTACTCCTCAGCTGTAAATCCAAAGCCCTCAACAAGGGTACCCTTCATGAGGTCCTAGGATTTAGAATCTGCCTCATTAAGTGTCAGGAGCCTATCCCTGCACTTTCCTGAGAATAACTCCCATAACAGTGTGCCCCAGTGTTTATTTTTAATTTCCCACCCTAATGCAGGCTCTTTCAAAGACAGAAAACCATTTCAGTATATCATCCCCTTCAGTGAAGGGAGGGACAACTCCTTTTGGGAGTTTAATGTTGAAGGATTTCTTGGATACTGCCACCAGAGATGGGTGCCAAGCCCAACTCTTTTCTTTGCCTTTATATCCCCAAAAGCTGTCTTTCTAAAGCCAGTCGTTTGGTCAGCCGGGCAAGTTCAAGGTCTGTGTATGCTTTAGAATAGTTGTGGGAAGAGGTGCTGCCCCCATCTCCACAGGGTCTTTATCCCCCTCAGATGCATCATCATTATCAGCTAGGGGAATATCTTTTTCATTCTGGGCCACCAGAAATCTAAGTTTCTCTGTTTTGGGGATTTTTTCAATTTGAATCTTGTAGAGTCTGCAGAGTCCCCTTAATTGGTCATAGGTATTTGCCTCATAAGGTTCCAGGTTGAGCTCCTGGGCCTGGGTTCTGGACTTTGCTTATGACATTTTTACCTCACCAAAGTTGGGACCTTTTTAGAATTTAGAATTCCTCTCTTTGGATAACCAACTAAAGCAAGGACTTTTAAACTTTTTGTAAGTTGTAGGGACCTTACCAGGGCCCTAACAATTATTTATAGAAATTTGTAAAAAAAATTGTTAGTCAATTATAAAATCAAAAATAATTATCTAAAGACAATTTAGAGAGTTATTCATGTGTTCACACCACTGAACAAGCATTTACAATGCAACGGGTCTCGCGTTTGCTCATGATAGAGTTGATCGCGTTGTAAACTCCTAACCCGACTTTTCACCTATCGGGCAAAAGTGCATTTATGCACATAACCCGAAAAAGTGAAATTAACAATGTAAAGCGCTCGATTTCTGCAAAGCGAGATCGCGCTCATAAATTAGAGAAAAAGAAGTCCACGAGCCCGATGGAAAACAGCGAGCCTCGCATGTTTTCTGTACTTGGTCGCTGCGCTCGAGGAGGGCTAGCCACCGGAAAAGGAATGAGTTATGCCTGCCTTTGACTAATGAAAGCAAGCAGATTTTATTAGGCAAGTCCATGAACCAATAAAAAACACTGACGTGAAGTTGACAGGGCTCCGAGCCCTTTTCTAAATACAAAAGAGTCTCGCTGCGATACGCATGCGCGAGCGCATGCAATGCAGGCTCGACCCTAAAAAGTGGTATCAGCAAATGCAAAGTCTTTATCCCACCGCCTACACACCAAATGTAGGAGGCTGGCCCTCTATGCAGTGTGCAAAACTAGGCACACTATGCAGGGAACCACACGGTTTCCAGAGGTAAAAATTAGACCACCTAATGCTCCAATTTTGTATAGTAGCTGGTCGAGCAGTTAGGCTAATCCAGGAGATGTGATAAGCATTTGTTGTACTCACAAATCCAATCATGTACCACACTGACTCAATTAATACCTCGAAACCAGAATTTATATTTAAAAAAAATAACCTTCAGACTTTTACATACATTTTAAGGCCAAGATCATTAAGAAACGGTAAGTACTTTTTGAGATATGATTTTTCTAAGTTTTAATAAAGTTTGTCTTTCTGTGTGTAGTTACGCACCATAGAAATCAATAGGAAGTCACTTTTAAAAATGCTTTAAAAATTGTACAGTTGAGTTACCAGTGTCTTCTTTTGCAGGATGGTCGTAGCTGTTGGTGGGCACCTTGTGCCAGCTGGAGAGCCTCGGACGGCTCATGGTTCCGGCAGGAGCAGCATTGGAAAGTCTCTTGGCACAGGGCTACCTGGATGGGCCACTTGGAAAAGGAGCTGGTTTGCAGTTTTAAAGACAGTACCAAGGGGTCCCTTTGGGCTGTTGTGGTTGCAAGGTGTGAGGACCCTGGGAACACAGCAGAACCCATGATGCAGGGCTCAGGGTGGATGGATGCAGAGCGTTTTGAGGGTCTAGGTGCGCAAAGGTACCCTTTGGAGCTGGAGATCAGTCTTTTTCAGTGGGCCTTGCAGGACGTAGTCGGTGCTCTGGTGGGAGTTCTGGGGTGTCACTAAAGTCCCTTGACTGGGGCTTCCTACCGGTCCAGTGGCAGCTCTAGGGGAGCTGTTTTTGGTGGTGTTCGATGTGCATTGACCTGTATCTGGGGTATTAACATAACTCAGCAGCCACAGGAGGGTGCTGTGCCACCAAAGTTGGCACACTTCTAGGTCTCGTCTGAGCTGTCGTCGGTGCGTTGTTGGGTCCGGCAGCGACTTCTGGTTGCAAAGATATCGTCCGATCGGTGAAGTGAAGTGATCCTCACTGGTTTCCTGGTTCCTTACAGGATTCTTTAGTTTCTTGAGTGGTGCCTCCACTCAGGAGGGAGATCTCGGGCTATATGCGCAGACTGGAGGTCCTCGGGGGACGTTTGAGGTCGGTCCAGAGGTCAGCTCCTCCACAGCAGAGATTGTCAGGACTCTGGTGTAGCAAGCAGGGGTCTTGGAGCAGGGCCACAGAGGGTGGCACAATCAGTGCTGCTGCCCTCAGGGGCCTATTCATACTATCCCATGCCCTGGGTACTGGGGTACCCATTTACTAGGGTCTTACAGTGAGATGTAAGAGTGTATCCAATCATGCCAAGCATCACAACAGATTTAGGGAAAGTGCTCTGGCCCAGGAAACCTGGTTAGCAGGGACCCTGCGCACTACCAACGTCTAGGACACATCAACATCAGACAAAAAGTGGGGGCTAACCATGCAAAGAGGCCTCCTCTCACACAATGATTATGAGGGCTTATACAATCTTATTCTGAGAGAGCACATACTTAACAATTGTGTCTGATTTGTTGCAGCAGTACTCGGTAGACTCAGATTTGACCTCTCCCCAAGAATTGTGAAACAAGGCAGACAAATGGGTCAGAACAAGGGTGAGCAGAAAAGCTCACACAGGGGGTGACAAACACAAGAAAAAGGAAGCAGGTAAGTTTCAGGACAAGGGTGGGGACAACACATACCTAAAGAGTCTTAATCAGGCCCACAAAATTCCTCTGGGGGTGGGTCCAAAACCTCTTTCTCTTCTTCCCACAACAAAAAGCATCTGTGCTATGTTTGCAGAAACAAAGGCCAGGAGACAGCTCCTGTCCTACAAAAAAAAGCACCAAGCCACCCACCACTACAACTCCCACCTCTACCACTAGTGCCCACAGTAATAGCAGTAGTGGTGGGTTGGGTAACAATAGCCAATCCAAGGGTGTATCTGGGCTCACTTTACGAAGTGTGGTTGGGGCTGGTTTAGTTAGAGAGACTACTGAGGCTGTTTTAGTCTCAGACGGGAACATTGATTTTGCCACCCTAGCACCCCGAACCCTTAATATGGGTAAGTACAGGAAGCTGCCCTTGATAAATGGTGTTCAGGCAGAGGCCTACAGGGACACAGGTGCCAGTGTCACTATGGTAACTGAAAAACTGGTGTCCCCTGAGCAACACCTACTTGGTCATCAGTACCTAGTGACTGACGCCCACAACAATACTGTGTGCCACCCCATGGCAGTTGTTGATTTCAGTGGGGGGGGTTACTGGTCCTAAGAAAGTTGTAGTGTCCTCAGACCTACCTGTAGAGTGTCGACCAAGGAAAGACTTGGAGACTTTAGCTTGGGCTGAAGTAGAGTTGGAGACCCATGCAGCAATGCTGGGCATCCCAGGGCATATTTTTGCCTTGACTAGGGAACAGGCCAAACATCAAAAAGAAAAAGGGAAATTGGAGCCTGAAATAATGGCCCATCCACCTCCTAAAGCCAAGGGTAGAAAGTAGATTCCTCCTCCTCAAAGGGGGAATCCTCACTGGAGGAGCGGCCCGCTCCTCCAGTGAGGATTCCCCCTTTAAGGAGGAGGAATCTACTCCCCTGGCAGAACCTACACCTGAAGAGTTGAAAGCTGGCACAGCAGAGCTCTTAAATGCAGGGGGGGCTGCCAGGGAATAATTTAGTATGGCTCAGAAAATCTGTCCCACACTGAAAGGGTTAAAACAGCAAGCTGTCCCCTGGGAAGCAGGGGATGTCAGTGGCACCCACAGGGTGTACTGGGAAGACAACCTCCTATGCAGAACCAAGGGAACCCAAACCTGATGCCACAAGGAGATTGGTAATACCTCAGCATTATAGAGAATTTTTGTTGACCCTTTTGTAGGAGGCTGGCCTGACTTATAGTGGGTACCTTGTGGTACTTACACCCTGTGCCAGGACCAGTTATCTCTTAGTAGTAGGATATAGGTGTTTCTAGCTGCTTAGGCTGATAGAAGGTAGCTATGGCAAAGCAGCTTAGGCTGAACTAGGAGACATGCAAAGCTCCTACTATACCACTTACATAATATAGCACAATATCACAAGAAAACACAATACTCAGAGTTACTAAAAATAAAGGTACTTTATTTTAGTGACAATATGCCAAAAGTATCTCATAGAATACCCTCACTTAGGAGGTAAGTAAAATACACAAGTTATATGTACACAAACCCAAAACAGGTAAGTAACAGTAAGAAAAGTAGTGCAAACAATGTAGAATCACAATAGGAGGCAATAGGTAGACATAGGCCTAGGGGCAACAAAAACTGTTGTAGTTTGGACTCTTGCTCTGAGCAGGACTGCTGGTCTCAGGATGGCAGTACTTTCGTTTGTATGTGACTAAGTCTTTTCCTACAACTTAGTTGTAACTGTTGTCCAAACCTTACTGGCTTATGAGCAGTACCTCACCAGAAACACAATAGTAAAAGGTGATTTGTAGCAGTCGCTTACGCATGGACTCAAAGTAAGATTTCTCAGGGTTGTCGTGGTTAAACGGAAATTACCCTTTTCTCACAGATTTATTATGTCTCATACAAACAAAGGCAATAACACAGATGCAGTGAAGTTATAATAGTTTTTATTCAACATAACTGCAATTTGCGATAAGTTGCATGAACTGCAATGATTAGGATAATGAATATACCAAGCAACAGTATTGTGAAGAAGAGTCATTGTTATGAAGACCCCCACCATTGTGCAATATATGAACGAAATATATATATATATGATGGAATATGCCCTAATACCCTAAGGAGAATAGGTCTAACCTCCTACCTAAAAGGAGAGCTGGGTTCGTTAAACCTAATCTGCCAAAGCCGTGTCCATGAGAGGAGCCCCCAACCCTCGTTACCTTGGAATGAGGTCTCTATCTCAGACTCCGCAGGGACACGAAGACTGGGTCAGCGTCAAGATGACTGCAGCATCGGTATCAGCGATGGTGGCGATGCCCTCTGGTCGGAATCCCTCTGATTATCTGTCTAAAGTGTGATGTATTTATACAGATCTACAAGGTCCCCTGACGTAGGTGAAATTCAAAACAATAGATAACAGGCATGCTTGGGACGGCAATTAATATCAACAATCCCTCGAAAGTATAGAGAGGGAAAATCCCTAAGTGTGAACACCTACTGTATGTTTGTCTTTCGTGCTTGATCTTGACGCCTTGGCGCAGTGACACTGATAATAAAACTCATAACAAGTGGCCTAACTATAAACAAGGCCGCCATCTTAAAGGAAATAAATAATTAAATGGACTAAGATAGAGCAAGCTAAGTAGGTTAAAAGTCACTAGGTGACGGGGGCACGAGTTTACAAGCCTACGGATAAGCTAACTCCTGTTATCCCGTTAAAACAAACTAGGATTCACTACACCCTCCCCATTACCGTAACAGGTATAATGAAGGTACAGGAACCCAAACGCTAAAAAAGCTGCTTCTGAACTAAAAGCCAAAAAAAAAAGCTAATAAATGGAGCTAATAATAAAACAATTGCTGTGTGTTAAAATTTGTTTTAAAAATACATACAGAGATGTTAATATCAACTATGACAAGTACAGCAAACGTTTAGTATAATTGCATATTTTGGAACCGGGAAATGGTAAGCAAATTCATCGAATTATGTGTTATACGCAGGATCTTGAAGAATGTCATCGAAGTCACCATTCAAGGGTCTCAAAAATGAGTCAACATCGTCTGAAGTGAAATCTATTGCTGGACGGACAAACGGATCCACAGAGCAGAAGTGAGCCACATTTACCGGTGTATCGATACTCGCTGCAGTGTCCTCATCCATGTTAGAACTTATAACAGAAGGCTCATAGGTGGCCTCGCGGAGCAACCTTAGTCTCAAGGGGCATGACCGTGTATGAACCCTCATCGGGGACATCAGCAGTTCGTGGTCCACAGGAGATGTCGGTGCAACAGCAAGACAGACCATAGGCAGATGTTAAAGAGACACCATATGCAGCGGAAGACCGGCTGTACACACCAGAGTAGAGGCCGGAATGACAATGACCAATCAAACTCCAGTTCCACCAGCAAAGGTGTACCGAAGATCCGAACCATGCGTTCACGGCACAGCGGGGTTGACGGGAGTGGCTCCATTGCTCTGCGTTGCTGGAAAGAAACAACCACCGCGAATCAGAAAAAACAGCAGTAGCAGTCCGCCAATTAAAGCCAAAATAATTGGAAAGCCAACAAACACACTGGAAAAGAGAGAATGGATGGCTGATGGGATGACTCCGAAGACAGTCTGGAAGATGGACATGAAACCAGACCAGACAGCCTTAAAGAAATGAACAATCCCAGTTGTGCTTGAAGCATTGAATATTCTGGATACCAGCTCTCCAAAGTGTTTGGGGAAATCAGTATTTAAAAGGGATTGTATCTCGGCTGATGATCTCGCAATCTGGATAGCATACGTCTCTTTTGCGGATGTCAAGGCGACCTTCTTTCTGAAACAATAGCGCCTTCAGTCTACTCAACTTGTCATAGTTCACATTAATAGTATCTATGTGGGGCCACATTTCAGATACTTTTATCTCTCGTGTGGGGGGAAACAAAACATGTCCACAACACGTAACGACCTTCGTGACTGAGATTGTGTAGGCAATTCTAGGTCGCAAGCCGCAACAGGTTTCATCGTTCAGTAGAACATAACTTCCATTGGAAAGTACATGAAACACTGGACGAATTAAGGGAACGGGAGTACCCTTCAGAAAACAGGCCAAATTAGTGACCCCCGCATTGCAAAGACCGTGAAGAGACACCTGTTTACATATCATAGAATGACAAACAGCAGTCTCACATTCACTTCCGCTAAGAAAGACCTCCTGTTCACCGTTAAGACACTTATAGTCAAAGGGCAACTCCCACTCTTCCTTAATAAAGCTATCTCCTAGCTGCTCATATCGTCCCACCGCAAGATGTTTCCGGCAGCTCGAGAAACGAAAGGTCGAAATCGGTAAATTAATAATGCAGTGTAAGAGTCAGATAGTTGAAGGACTCTCTGCTACCGTGAAGGGCAACTTATCTAACTTCTCTACTTGAAGCAGGGTGAAACGAGCCTCCCTTTTAGCCATTGTCTGTTCTTCCCTGGAAAAATTAAAAGCAGTGAATAGTTCACTCCCATTAATGTACTTCCATGGAATGTGGCCACTTTTCAGCGTCTGTAATGTCCAACCCAGCTGCATGATGGAACATAGCTGTGTTTGCCCATGATATAACCGGGACAAGTCAGTCTGAGTGATATCAATAGCAGACAACACTATATTTGATAGTGAATAAATCCTGTTGGACAGCGTGTTCATGCCATTGTCGACAACAGCTAATGTTTTTTCCAAATTTTCCTTATCAAGTTGCCTTAAACGTGCAGCAGCTTCAATCTGGGAAAGTTTCCAAATTTCATTGTACATAGCATATAAAAACCGTTTTGAGCGTTGTTTCCTAGGACCTAATAGGAAATCCTGTAAGTCTACACTGTCAGAAAGAGTGTTCAGGTCTTGCTTAACCGCTGTTAAAGTGTTTGTCTGCACCCATTGCTGGCACAGCTTACCCACACTGTATGTTGTAATTATACCTGTATGTTGACCTAATAGAAAGCGAGGGTCAGGCCTGTGAATGGAAAAAACCCCTGAAGAGTTCAAGAAACGCTTTTGACACTCATCAGTGTCGGTGGGCCATACCAACCATCTGCCGGGACGGGAAAGTGAAGAATTATAGGCACCAGCCTTAACCATTGCATCTAGCCTGTCTTCTGAGATATTAAGAAAGTGTTGCCAATCTCTAAATTTAGTTGGAGTAGGGATACTGGGCGTGTTCAGGTCTTTAATTTCTGCTAACCCTAGACATGATGTCTGCTCAATAGTGTCATTTAAGAAAATCATTTGCACAGGAATTAGGCATGCTCGAAACAAAGCCTCCCTACCCTGTATCTGCCAATCTTGTGTCCCCCATACACTCTTCAAATCAATAGTGTTCTTCCAATATTCGTAACCCTCAATCGAGAGCCGGGAAACGAAGGGATCTGAATAAATCAATTTCGTATCTGTTAGCAAAAGTTTTCTAATTTGTGCCGGAGGTATTTTAAAATAATACGATTCTGCTTTCTTTGTATCATGCCCAGAAAAGTATGTAAATTTGTTACTGTAATACTTTGGACTCCTCACCTGTGGTGTTGAACAGTGTTCCCATTGTGTGTAGTTCAAGAGAGGCCTATATCTAGTTGCACAGTGCAGGTAGTGATGTCCCCAATTGTTATAGCAGAACATTTCCCCATAATTCATTGTATCATACATCATCACTTCCAAAAGTGGAATAGTCCTTCATTTCAGTTAGCATGGAATCAACTGTTTGGCCATCCCAATCATCAGAGACAACATTAGGTGTAATTACATCAGTCATTGAAATTTTGAACACGTATGGTATCTGAATAATCTCAGTAGGCCCATATATATTGAATGCAACTTTGTCCCACACAATCCCATCAGAAATTGGTATAGCTGTAATATTTACATGGGACAAATCTCGTCGGACCTTATGGGAAGAATGATGTGGTGTTAAAATTTCAGCAACAGGCTCCACAGAGGAGCGATCAGCAATATAGTGACCATTAATCAGCAAAAAGAAAACAGCCACAAAACCAATCCATAAAAACAATGCAATAAATGTCAAACAGAACCATAGATAGTTCCATGGGTAGATCAAATAGTTCTTTTTAAGCCATCGATACACTCTGCTACCTCTCGAAAGTTTGCCAGTCTCAGTTGAGGATGAATCCGAAGAGAAATCATCAATGTCTACAAAATAGCCAGAGGAAGTCTCTGCAAACACAGGACCTGCTGCATTCTGATCCATCGCTCGTGGAGGGTCTTGATAGACAACATCATTAGTTGTGGAAGTGTTTGTGTAAAATACTGCCAAATCTTGAAGCGGGGTGGTCACTGAAGTTGTGACTGGAACTAACAAAAGTTCATGTTCCGCCCTCCCCATGGTCGAGGAAGTGTCTGGAACAGCAGTGGACATAGTTGCATAGTCAGTAGCAGAGATGTTCATCCTATTATGTAAAGGGATGTCCTGTTGGGTAGTGAGAGGGGATCGGGAACCACCCAAGGGACCTCCTGGTCTACTGTGAAGAATCGGCCACATGGTGTAATTTGATGTCATCAATGGAGATGAATCTATTCAATTTAGAACCAGGCAATGGTGGAAGGATGACAGTCCTGGTGCCTTTTATTTCCAAGACCGGTACAGCTGCTCTGTATGATGGACCGAACTCTTTTTTCACAGCAATCTTCTCACGAACCAGATCCCCAACATTAGGAATCCAGCCAGTCGAAGTTTTCACCAAGTCCCTTATTCCTAAGGTGGCAGCACTTGCAGATGATTTATCATCACAAAATTGTTGAAGCTCCTGTAAAACAGCGAGACTTTTTTTTATGTCAAATGGTGTTTCTGCTGCCACCATACCAGGGGCATCAAGATCGGGTACATACATAGGTATCCCAAAGAGAACCTCATATGGAGACTTTCCCCCCAAGGACCGTCTTGGCAGATTATTCAGCGCTCTCTGGACCCCATATAGGTGATGTAACCAACTGCGGCCTGAACCTAATACTCGAGCTGCTAAGGACTGCTTTAGATCACGATTCCGCCTCTCCACGACCGAATTTCCCTCGGGATGGTATGGTGAGGAGTAATGGAGTTCAACACCCATCGTTCTCATGGTGTCCCTGAAAGCTTTAGAGGCAAATGCAGGGCCCTGGTCCGAATGGAATGCTGCAACCGCATATGTACCGATAAAGATCAGCAGATCTTTTATAACAGTCCGGGCGTCAGCCAACCGCTGCGGACATACTCACAGGAATCTAGAACAGGAATCCACAGCCACTAGAATGTATTTGTATGCACCATCAGGCTGTAAGGGACCACAATGGTCCAGGTACACACATTGGAGTGGCTTGTCTGACACTAAGAGGGATGTCTGCGGAGGGCATTTGATATTCGAGCCCTTAATCTGCTGATAAATGTCACAGCAAAGGACATACTGTTTAGTCCGCCTGCATAGACCAGGCCACCAGTATCGTTGTTGTAGAATTGTTATAGTGGCCTGTATACCAGCATGTGTAGAAGCGACACCCTCATGTGCGGCTGTAATCAGCTCTAATCTCTGGTCTTCATTGGGGATTACTCGATCACCTACCCCAGGAATCGTTGCATAAGCAACATTCTGTGCACTGATATGGTAAGTATAGTTCGTAGGGTATCCTTTCGGAAGGGTCTTGCCTGCAGCCGAAGCTTTAACGGCAATCAGTATTTCATTAACCAACCACATCCGGGAACGAGTCACTGCAGCCACAGAAGCCGTAGCTACTGATGCTTTGGCTGCTTCATCAGCCAATGTATTGCCGGCAACGTGTATTCCTACACGTTGGTGTCCTAATGTATGAACTACATGGACACATGGCAGCTTATCCTTAAGATGAGCCACCCTTCCCCACAACATTTTGTGTTTAATGGTGTTCCCTTTAGAATCTCTAAACCCGTTCAGTTTCCAATGATTAAGATAATCATTGTATGACTGGACGCAGTAATATGAATCACAGACGATCAAAGTCAGGGTTCCTGGCTCAGTATGTTCGAGCGCTAGAAGAAGAGCCTTAAGCTCGGCCAGCTGGGCTGTGCAGTCCCTAAGGTCTGCGTGTAGGTATTGTGAGGATGGAAAATTCTGTCTTCCATTACCCCGCACACGGCCACGCAAGCTGCCGAGTATAGATGTTTAGTACCTACAGCCGGTTGTGCCGACCCGTCAGTATAAATGATGGTATTGTAACTGTCTATTGGCAAGATATGTAGAGGAGCGGGGTACTCCTGTTCATACTGGAGAAATTCTTGTATCTGAAGTCTTGGGTCAAATACATAATCAACATCAGTGGCGGTCAGAGACGTTGCCCATTGAATCCAGCGTGGATGTAATGCCTTAGCGTTTGGAACGCTAGCTTTAGTGACAGCCTCTAAGGCCGGCACCGGGGAGACAACAATAATGCGTTTCCCCTGGGCAAGTGGCCTCTCTTTTATGACGGCCATCTGAACTGCTGTCAGAATCTTTTCTGTAGGTGCAAAACGTTTTTCAGCATTTGAGTATAAGTGTGATTTATATGCTATCGGCACTGTGTCACCCTCATTAAAGGTGACATAAGTAAATCCAAGGGCACCAGCAATTATTCTGATGACCAAATTTGTTTTATTGTCACGCGTGTATAAGTGTCTAGCTTCGAGCATGTCCCGTTGTATGTCCCTAAGGATGTGTGTGTGTTCAATCGTCCATCGTCTGCTAGAAAAATTGGGCTGAATTAAGTCATAAAGTGGTTTGATGCGTTCTGAATAATCTGGAATGTATGTTCTGCCAAAATTAAAGAAACCCAGTAATGACTGTAATTTCTTAAGTGTGTTCGGAGGCTGTAGTTGAGCACACTTTTCTAAGAAGTGCTGGGCCAGGCTCTTCCCCTCATTTGATAGCTCATATCCCAGGAACAATACACTAAGAAAGGCTATCTTGCTTTTCTTAAAATTTAATTTATAACCGAAGTCTGCAAATCCCAAAATGATCCGATCGACCCTCGCAAGATGAATGTCGAGGGCGTCGTCAGTGAGATAGATATCATCCACATAGGACAATGCATCGGAATCAAGCTCGTGCAAAATTGATGTCACACGGGCTGAAAACAGTCCTGGGCTATTTTTATAGCCTTGAGGTAAACGACAAAAGCGTTTCTGAGAGCCAAATGAAAACGCACTTAGGTCCCTACTTTCATGTGCTAAATTCTGGCAGAAAAATCCATTAGAAATATCCAATGTAGTTTTATATTTTTTACGCACTATATTATCAGTGCTGTGCTGTGTGAATTTTGTATAGCATATGTGCGAGTATGACTATTTAAGTGTCTATAATCAACCACTATTCTATATGAATGTTCTGGTTTGGCAACGGGAAATAATGGGTTGTTCATTGCAGATGTACATGGCTCAATCACTCCCTGGTACTCAAGTTGTGACAGTATTTCCATCACCGGAGCTTTTGCTTCATACTTAACAGGGTATTGTGGTTGCGGGTGGGGTGTAGACCTAACGGGAATAACATGACAAGGAGAGTCCTTGTCCCAACCGACATGATTACGGTATAATGCAGGTGCCTGCGCTAAAGCCCATTCAACAGCATAGGCTTTTTTGTCTGCCTCTGGAACAAGATCGGAGAAAGAAGGCAAAATGACATCTTCCTCATGCGGGAGCTTGCGGACGTGTTCAGGGGGCCAGTTTCTCTCGGCCAATAGGATATCACTAGTAAGTTCATCCCAAAATATTACACTAATAATCCGTTCCATGTCTCCCTCTATCTGAATTGTCAAATCATAAACCCTATCGGGTGGGAGGACGCGGCCATCTGCTGTTTCAACTGCGATGTAATCGCTAGTTGCTGTCACATCCAGATGATCTTTCAGACTCTGGCAACATATTGTGACCTCTGCCGCGCTGTCCAACAGAGTCACGGCCCACTTCTTGTTTCTCAACAGCGTTCTCAATACTACTGGCATTTTTAACTGTCAGTGCTGCCACTTTCTTCTTTTTAAACTGTGGCTTTTGCTGAGGAGTCTTTTCTTCTTTCTTAATGGTAGACTGTGGTGAGTCTTTCTTTTCTTTCACGTATTCCGGACGTCGATCTTGACGGCCCCCTCTCTCGCTACGTTTATCCGGTGGGTCCTGAAAGGAACGAGAAGGACGTGAATCAATATATCTGTCTGGAGTTCTAATGTTTTCCCTATTTCTGAGATTATACCTCGTTTCGGAGAACTCCGGATGTGGAGAATCAGCTCTTCTATTTCTCCTCTCTTTGAAATCTTTCTGTTTATCCCAGCGCTTTTTAGAGCCCTCTTGTGTCTGCTTTGTACCTTCCTTATGGGTGGTACTTGGCAATTATTTGTTTTTAGGTTTGGCTCCCAAACTATCCCGTCCTATACTAGTATAGGTATCGGAAATTATTTTCGGTAGCTGTCTCTCTTGTTCCACATTTGGAGTTTCCCGGAGACGCTGGCGTATTGCCAGTGCCACCGCTTCCCCTTTAATATTACTCAGTATAATTGAGGAGACGGCGTCAAAGTTACGCATCAATTTCATCCCCAGATCCAGGGCCGGTGCAGCTCCATGTTAATTTTGTATTTGTTTTAGCACTTCCGGTAAATTGGCAAGTGTAGTGGTACCATGTGTGGTAGTATAAACGGCAGCGAAGACTGTACCCCATGTGGCACAGTCATCCACCGAGGGAACCATTCCAAACGGCAAGCACATAGTGAGCAGTCTATGTTTTTCCTGTGGCCCCGTATGGGGGAACACAGCTTCCAGCTGATTTGTTTTCTGGGCAATCCAGAATGGTATTTTTTCCCGTTCAGTGGGCACTTTCCCCATAATAGTATGCACTGTCTGTGGATTGATCCCAGTAGCCAATTGATATCCACCAGTTACTGGCGGTGCTGGAAGCGCTGGTGTAGTGTTCAACGTTCGCATTACGAACTGAACCAATCGTCTATATAATGCCACTAATTCATTATATAATACCCGTAAATCTGCGATCGGCATGGTCTGTATGCCTGGGTGAGGTGTATATGTGGCAAACATAGGCCATGTAGGTCCCTCATTACTCAAAGGACCTAACCTCACCCGTCTTAGTACATGTGGTAGGGCGCCTTCAAACAAGTTCTGATGCTCTTGATATGTGAGCGATATTTCATGATACTGGTATGCTTCGTATCTTACAGGTACGTTCGCAATTTCATATGTGTGAAATGTATGTGTTCTTTGGTCGGCCTCAGGAAAGTTGACCCAACTGTAAAAATTCTCTGTTTGGTATGCTTCAGTCGCTTCTATAATCAAAGTAACATCCCTGCCCTCTTCTGTAAGGCCATGCGCTAATAAATGTTGTGTAAGTGCATGTCTAGCATTCGCAGGAATGTCTATGGTATCAGCCATAGTTGTTTAGAGAAACGGAACACCAAATAGGGGAACTTGTTTCCTTTTTATGAGTTCGAGCTCGAACAACCTACAGCTTAATTAGGTGTTACCTGTTCAGCTGAGGAGGATTTTCCCAAAGACCACGGACGTCTCCGTATAATGGTACTGAGGGTACCTGGTGTCTGTGAGACAGTGATAGTCAGGGTAACCGTAAATTAGTGCCTAAACACCATCGTTGGTGGCGCCATGTCGTAGTTTGGACTCTTGCTCTGAGCAAGACTGCTGGTCTCAGGATGACAGTACTTTCGTTTGTAGGTGACTAAGGGGGTCATTCTAAGTCTGGCGGGCGGCGGAGGCCGCCCGCCAGACTTCCCCCCTCCAAAATACCGCTCCGCGGTCGCAAGACCGCTGAGGGTATTTTGGCTTTTGCACAGGGCTGGCGGGCGACCGCCAAAAGGCCGCCCGCCAGCACAGTGCAAAAACCCTTCCCACGAGGACGCCGGCTCAGAATTGAGCCGGCGGAGTGGGAAGGTGCGACGGGTGCAGTTGCACCCGTCGCGAATTTCACTGTCTGCAATGCAGACAGTGAAATTCAAAGTGGGGCCCGCTTACGGCATGGGCACTGCAGGGGCCCCCAGGGGCCCCACGACACCCCATACCGCCATCCTGTTCCTGGCGGGCGAACCGCCAGGAACAGGATGGCGGTATGGGGTGTCTGAATCCCCATGGCGGTGCAGCGAGCTGCGCCGCCATGGAGGATTTAGAAGGGCAGCGGAAAACCGGCGGGAGACCGCCGGTTTTCCTCTTCTGACCGCGGCTGAACCGCCGCGGTCAGAATGCCCTGCGGGGCACCGCCAGCCTGTTGGCGGTGCTCCCGCCGACCCTGGCCCCGGCGGTCTGGTAACGCCGGGGTCAGAATCACCCCCTAAGTCTTTTTCTACAACTTAGTTGTAACTGTTGTCCAAACCTTACCAGCTTACGAGCAGTACCTCACCAGAAACACAATAGTAAAAGGTGATTTGTAGCAGTCGCTTACGCATGGACTCAAAGTAAGATTTCTCAGGGTTGTCGTGGTTAAACGGAAATTACCCTTTTCTCACAGATTTATTATGTCTCATACAAACAAAGGCAATAACACAGATGCAGTGCAGTTATAATAGTTTTTATTCAACATAACTGCAATTTGCGATAAGTTGCATGAACTGCAATGATTAGGATAATGAATATACAAAGCAACAGTATTGTGAAGAAGAGAGTCATTGTTATGAAGACCCCACCATTGTGCAATATATGAAAGAAATATATATATATATATATATATATATATATATATATAATGGAATATGCCCTAATACCCTAAGGAGAATAGGTCTAACCTCCTACCTAAAAGGAGAGCTGGGTTCGTTAAACCTAATCTGCCAAAGCTGTGTCCATGAGAGGAGCCCCCAACCCTCGTTACCTTGGAATGAGGTCTCTATCTCAGACTCCGCAGGGACACGAAGACTGGGTCAGCGTCAAGATGACTGCAGCATCGGTATCAGCGATGGTGGCAATGCCCTCTGGTCGGAATCCCTCTGATTATCTGTCTAAAGTGTGATGTATTTATACAGATCTACAAGGTCCCCTGACGTAGGTGAAATTCAAAACAATAGATAACAGGCATGCTTGGGACGGCAATTAATATCAACAATCCCTCGAAAGTATAGAGAGGGAAAATCCCTAAGTGTGAACACCTACTGTATGTTTGTCTTTCGTGCTTGATCTTGACGCCTTGGCGCAGTGACACTGATAATAAAACTCATAACAAGTGGCCTAACTATAAACAAGGCCGCCATCTTAAAGGAAATAAATAATTAAATGGACTAAGACAGAGCAAGCTAAGTAGGTTAAAAGTCACTGGGTGACGGGGGCACGAGTTTACAAGCCTATGGCTAAGCTAACTCCTGTTATCCTGTTAAAACAAACTAGGATTCACTACAAAACCATATACTCCAAAAGTGGAATGCGAATCACGAATGGACCCCAGGCCTATGGGAAGTTGTATAGGGTCGCTGGGACTGCAAGAAAACAGTAAGGGTGTCCAAAATACCCCACCCCAAGACCCTGAAAAGTAGGAGTAAAGTTACCCTACTACCCCGGAAAGACACAATAGTCATGATAGGGGATTCTGCAAGAACCACAAGCACCAGCAAGAGTTGAGATAGTGTCCGGGGGGCAGGAGCCTAGGAAACCCGGATGAAGGTGCAAAAGGGCTGCCTCCGGGTGGAAGATGCCAAAGATTCTGCAACAACAAAAAAGGCTACAAACTTCTCCTTTGGATGGAAGATGTCCCACGGCGTGCTGAATGTTGCAGAAGTGTTTCCAGACAGAAATACTGCAAGCAAGCCTTGCTAGCTGCAGGAGTCGTGGTGGAGGTTTTTGGGTGCTGCTGGGGACCAGGAAGGACCAGAATGTCGCCCCTTGGAGGAGACGGGGGCGCTCAGCAACTCAGAGAGCCCCTGCAGAAGCAGGCAGCACCCGCAGAAGTACCGGAACAGGCACTTAAAAGGTCTGTGAACTCAGAGTCACAAAAGGAGGGTCCCACGATGTCGGAGTCCAACTGAGCGGGTTGAACACTGCAGGACGGAGTGCTGGGGACCAAGGCTAGGCTGTGCACAAAGGAATCCTTGGAGAAGTGCACAGAAGCCGGAGCAGCTGCAGTTCACGCAGTACACAGCTTTGCTGTCTGGCGTGGGGAGGCAAGGACTTACCTCCACCAAATTTGGACAGAAGGGCCACTGGACTGTGGGAGACACTTGGGCCCAGCTCCTGTGTTCCAGGGGCAACGCTCGTCAGGATGAGAGGGGACCCAGAGGACCGGTGATGCAGAAGTTAGGTGCCTGCGTTAGCAGGGGGAAGACTTCGTCAACCCACAGGAGATTTCTTCAGGATTTCCAGTGCAGGGTGAAGGCAGACAGCCCTCAGAGCATGCACCACCAAGAAGCAGTCGAGAAAGCCGGCAGGATGAGGCGCTACAATGTTGCTGGTAGTCTTCTTGCTACTTTGTTGCGATTTTGCAGGTGCCCTGGAGCAGTCAGCGGCCGATCCTTGGCAGAAGTCGAAGAGGGAAGTGCAGAGGAACTCTGGTGAACTCTTGCATTCGTTATCTGAGGAATAGCCCTGAGGAGAGACCCTAAATAGCCAGAAAAGGAGGTTTGGCTACTAAAAAATGAGGCTTGGCTACTGAAAGAGGTAAGCACCTATCAGGAGGGGTCTCTGACGTCACCTGCTGGCACCTGCCACTCAGAGCAGTCCAGTGTGCCCCCAACACCTCTGAATCCAAGATGGCAGAGGTCTGGGACACACTGGAGGAGCTCTGGGCACCTCCCCTGGGAGGTACTAGTCAGGGGAGTGGTCACTCTCCTTTCCTTTGTCCAGTTTCGCGCCAGAGCAGGGCTGGGGGATCCCTGAACCGGTGTAGACAGGCGTATGCAGAGATGGGCACCATCTGTGCCCATCAAAGCATTTCCAGAGGCTGGGGGAGGCTACTCCTCCCCAGCCCTTCACACCTATTTCCAAAGGAAGAGGGTGTAACACCCCCTCTCAGAGGAAATCCTTTGTTCTGCCTTCCTGGGACTGGGCTGCCCGGCCCCAAGGAGGGCAGAATCCTGTCTGAGGGGTTGGCAGAAGCAGCAGCTGCAGTGGAAACCCCGGAAAGGCAGTTTGGCAGTACCCAGGTTCTGTGCTAGAGACCCGGGGAGGCATGGAATTGTCCCCCCAAAACCAGAATGGTATTGGGGGGACAATTCCATGATCCTAGACATGTTACATGGCCATGTTCGGAGTTAGAATGGTGACGCTACATATAGGTATTGACCTGGGAATTTGCCCTGAACAATGTGGGGGCACCTTGGCCAGTGCACACACTCAGTAACTTTGCACCTAACCTTCACTAAGTGAGGGTTGGACATATAGGTGACTTATAAGTAACTTATGTGCAGTGAAAAATGCTGTGAAATAACGTGGACGTTATTTCACTCAGGCTGCAGTGGCAGTCCTGTGTAAGAATTGTCTGAGCTCCCTATGGGTGGCAAAAGAAATGCTGCAGCCCATAGGGATCTCCTGGGACCCCAATATCCTGGATACCTAGGTACCATATACAAGGGAATTATATGGGTGTTCCAGTGTGCCAATGAGAATTGGTCAAATTTGTCACTAGCCTGCAGTGACAATTTCAGAAAGCAGAGAGAGCATAAACACTGAGGTTCTGGTTAGCAGATCCTCAGTGATACAGTTAAGCACCACACAGGGAACACATACAGGGCATACATTATGAGCACTGGGGTCCTGCATAGCAGGATCCCAGTGACACATGGGCAAAAACAAACATACATACAGTGAAAATGGGGGTAACATGCCAGGCAAGATGGTACTTTCCTATACCTTTTCCATGTCATACTCCTGGCAGGGCACTTGGGGCAAAGCAAGACTTGGGACAGACTTGTCCCACCCTTTCATTTGCCCCATATGTCTGAAGATACAAAGGAATTGTGTCGCTCTTGTATCACCTGTCAAGCCAGTGGCAAGACTGGTGGCACTCCAAAGGCCCCCTTAATCCCACTGCCAGTGGTTGGGGTTTCCTTTGAGAGGGTTGGGGAGGATATTGTTGGCCCCCTAGACCCGCCCACTGCCTCTGAAAAAAAGTGTATACTGTGGTGGACCATGCCACCAGGCATCCTGTGGCTATACCTCCAAGGACCACTACAGCTCCTGCAGTGGCAAATGTCCTCCTGGGAATTTTCTCCAAAGTGGGCTTTCCAAAAGAGGTGGTATCAGACAGAGGTACAAACTTTATGTATGCTTACCTTAAGGCCATGTGGAAGGACTGTGATATAACTTACAAGTTCAGTACCCCTTACCACCCCCAAACCAATGGTTTGGTAGAGAGGTTTGATAAAACTCTCAATGGCATGATCATGGGACTCTCTGAAAAACTCAGAAGGAGAAGGGATGACCTACTGCCAAGGCCTCCTTTATGGCCTATAGGGAGGTTTATCAGAAGGGAGTGGGCTACAGCCCCTTTGAACTTCTGTTTGGACACCCTGTTAGGGGCCCACTTGTTCCTGTAAGGGAGGACTGGGAGCAACCCCTCAAGCCCCGTAAACAAGACACTGTGGAGTATGTACTTGGTCTCGGGTGCAGAATGGCTGAATACCTGAAAAACGCCACTAAAAACCTTCAGGCCAGCCAGGAACTGCAGAAGCAATGGCATGACCAGAAGGCTGCCCTAACTGTTTACCAGCCAGGGCAGAACGTGTGGGTCCTGGAACCTGTGGCTCCCAGGGCACTCCACGACAAGTGGAGTGGTCACCACACTATAATGGAGAAAAAGGGCGAGGTCACCTATTTGGTTGACTTGGGTACTCCCAGAAGCCCCCCTCAGGGTGCTTCATGTAAACCACCTTAAGCCCTACTATGACAGGGCTGACATGACCCTGCTCATGGCCACTCATTAGGGACAGGAAGAAGAGAGTGGCCCTCTTCCAGGAAGAAGAGAGTGGCCCTCTCCCTGACTTCTTCTCCAACACTGCAGCTGATGGCTTAGTGGATGGGGTGACCCTAGCAGATTGACCTTCTGAATCTCAGAAAGAAGACTGCAGGAACCTCCTAGGGCAGTTCTTAGATCTATTTTCTTTGACACCTGGTCAGACAACATGGTGTGAGCACACAATTGATACAAGGGACAGCTTGCCTATCGAAAGTTAAATTTACAGACAACCTGACCATGTTAGAGACTGCATCAATGCAGAGGTGCAAAAGATGCTGGACTTTGGCATCAATGAGCACTCTGGCAGCCCCTGGCTAGCCCAGTGGTGCTGGTCCCAAAACCACACTCTCAACATGGGAAAATGAAGATAAGGTTCTGTGTTGATTACAGGGGGATCAAGACAGTCACAAAAAATGATGCTCCTCCTTTCCCTAGGGCAGATGAGCTCATAGATATACTGGCATCTGCCAAGTATCTTAGCACATTTAATCTGATTACAGGCTATTGGCAGATCAAGTTATCAGATGATGCTGAACTAAAGACAGCATTTTCAACATTTGGAGGGCATTATCACTTCACAGTGATGCCCTTTGGTTTGAAAAATGCACTTGCCACTTTTCAGAGGCTGGTGAATACAGTCCTCCAAGGTTTGGCAGCCTACATTGCAGCTCATCTAGATGAGATATTTGTCTTCAGCTCCACCTGGGATGACCACCTGGTCCACCTCTGGAATGTTTTGGAGGCCCTGCAAAAAGCAGGCCTCACTATCAAGGCCTCTGTGTGCCAGAAAGGGCAGGGGAAGGTTGTGTATCTGTGCCCCTAGTAGGTGGGGGACAGATTCAACCACTGTGGGGAAGATCCAAACTATTTTAGATTAGACTCCCCCTACTACACAGACCCAGGTGACAGCCTTCTTAGGCCTCACTGGGTACTACAGGAAGTTCATTAAGAACTATGGCTCCATTGTAGCCCCTCTTAATGATCTCACCTCTAAATAAAAAAATGCCAAAGAAAGTTTTGTGGACAGCTAGCTGTCAAAAAGCTTTTGAGGACTTCAAACAGGCCATGTGCTCTGTACCTGTACTGAAAAGCCCTGACTAATCCAAGAAGTTTATTCCAGACTGATGCTTCAGAGGTAGGGGTTGGGGCAGGTTTTTCACAACTTAACACTGAGGGCCAGGACCAACCAGTTGCTTTCATAAGCAGAAGGTTGACCCCCAAGGGAGAGGTATAGGTCAGTTATAGAAAGGGAGGCCTCTGCTGTGGTCTAGGCCTTGAAGAAGCTGAGGCCATATCTGTTCGGCACTCAATTATTCTGACAGACCACATGTCCCTTCTATAGCTCAAACAGATGAAAGGAGAAACCCCCAAATTGTTAAGGTGATCCTACCCCTAAAGGGAATGGACTATACAGTGGAACATAGACCTGGAGGTAACCACTCCAATACAAATGGACTCTGCAGATATTTCCACTAAGACAATGAAGACTCATCTGGGTTAGCCTTCTTGTCTTTCGTTTGGGGGGGGGGGGGGGAGAGTTGGATAGGAAAGTACCCTCTTTCTTGGCATAGTTACCCCATTTTCTGCCTGTTTGTGTGTTTGCCTGTTTCCACTGGGATCCTTTGAACCAGGAACCCAGTGGTTAGGCTCTCTCCTGTAAATTGTGGTAACTGTACCTTTTTCTTCCCACATCTGCCATTCCGGTCCCCCCATGTAAGTCCCTGGTATATGGTACCCAGGGCATTGGAGTACCAGAGAATCCCTATGGGCTGCAGCAATTATTCTGCCACCCATAGGGAGCCCATGCAAAGGGTTCTGCAGGCCTGCCATTGCAGTCTGCATGAAAGGGGTGCATGCACCTGTTTTCACTACATGTCACTGCACCAGGTCAGTGTAAGTCGCCCCTATGGTAGGCCCTTTCAGCCCAGAGGGCAGGGTGCAGGTACATGTATGTGAGGGCACCCCAACCCTAGCAGAGGTGCCCTCACGAACTCCAGTTACATTTCCCTACACTTTGTGAGTGCGAGGACGGCATTTTATGCGTGTACTAAGTCCAACTACATAATGGTAACTCTGAACCTGGGCATGTTTGGTATCAAACATGTCAGAATCATAGCTCAATACTATTGGAAGTATGATTCCATGCACTCTGGTAGCTCCTTAGAGGAACCCCAGCATTGCTACCACCAGTCTTGCAGGGTTGTCCGGGTAGCCCAAGCTGCTGGCACCCTTCAGACAGGTTTCTGCCCTCCTGCTGCTTGATCTGATCAAGCTCAGGAAGGCAGAACAAAGGATTTCTTTTGGGAGAGGGATGTAACACCCTTTCCCTTTTGAAATAGGTGTGACTGGCCTCCCCAAGCCACTGATATTCTTTGAAGGAATGTGCCCTCTGTGCATAAACCAGTCCACACCAGTTCAGGGACCCCCAGTCCCTGCTCTTTCGCATAACTGGACAATGGAAAGGGGAGTGACCACTCCCCTGTCCATCACCACCCCAGGGGTCGTGCTCAGAGCTCCTCCAGAGGGTCCCTGGGTTCTGCCATCTTGTTTCCAAGTTTGGCAGGGAAATCTGGGAGCATCTGAGTGCCCAGGCCAAGCAGGTGACGTACGAGGCACCTTCTGACAGGTGGTCACCTGACTAGGTGTCAAACTAACTCTTACGGCTATTTAGGGTCTTCCTCTGGGGTGGGTCCTTAGATTCGGCTTGCAAGATTCCAACAGAATTCCTCTGCAACCTCAACTTCGATTTCTAGCCACACTGGAACCGTGACTGGACTCCCCCGCCCAGGAACCGACAATCTGCTTCAAAAAAGCATACTATTCTTGCAACATTGTTTCCACGGCTCCTTCCAGCTCCTGCAACATTTCCCCAGCTGTGCATCCTCTGAGGGTGGCAAGTCTTCAGTCTGCACAAGAAGAAAGAAGGAACTCCCTTGGAATGAAGGAGTCACTCCCCTGCATCCACAGGCACCTACTGCAACAACGACCGGCTGCGTGAATCTCCGTTCATCCTGAGCTGCATGTATTCTTCATCAAGGGTGGTGGTCCGGAAGAGTGCTCTTGGTCCTCTGTGCCAGCTGTCCAACTTTGGTGGAGGTAAGCCCTTGCCTTCACATGCAGGACAGCACCCCAGCACACCGTGTCTCTTGCAGCTGCCAAGGCTTGTTGGCATCTCCTCCAAGGTATCTTCAGGCTACGTGCAGCTCCAGACCCCAGCACTCCATCCTGCAATGCACAGCCCTCTGCATGGCTCTCCTGCGGCGCGGGATCCCTTTCTGTAGTGCTGCATGGGCTCCTTCTGCAACATCTGTGTCCCCCTTCTGTGGGACCCCTGTGGGTGCTGCCTCTGCTCCTGTGGGTCCTATGTGTCGCCAAGGGTCCCCTGTGACTCCCTCTGCTGGGTTGAGTCCTTCTGGGCCTTGCTGGTCCCCGGCAGCACAACTTATCCATTAGCCGCAAATATGCCTTTGCCAAGGCTGGTTGGTTGAATAACTGCACTGACACCGTCTGCAATCTTCGCTCAAGCGTGGGACATCTGCTTCCATCAGGAACTCTTCTTCGGCACCAGGGCTGCAGTGCTGATCTGTTCTTCCTCACCATCGACCAACTCCTGCAAGTACAGCTGGGTGGGTAGTAGCTCCTACTCCTCCTGGACTCCACTGACACTTTTGGACTTGATCCCTTCTCTCCACAGGTCTTCTCCAGGAATCCACCACTGGTTTCTTGCAGTCTTGCCTGGGTGTCTTTTCTGTTTTTTTCCTCCTTGTGGCTAGTTTGGGGAAAATCCAGTGTTTACTGCTTTCCTGGTCGCTGGGGGGGGGGGGGTACTCTGTTGCTTACCTTTGAGGTTCTTTAGTACTTCCAGTTCCCCTCTACACATTCCACACACCTAGATGGGAGTCCTATGTTTGCATTCCATTTTTTCAGTATATGGTTTGGGATGCCCCCTAGGGCCACTATTGCTAATTGCTGTTTGCACTGTTTTCTAACCTTTTTCTATGCCTACTGCTGATTACTAGTGTATATAATAAGTGTATTACTTACCTCCTACTGGAGGGTTGCCCTTCCAGTATTTTGTAGTATTGTGTTCCAAAAACAAAGTAGCTTTATTTTTGTACAACTGAGTGTTTTCTTTCATGTGTGTAAGTGCTGTGTCACTACAATGGTTTTGCATGAGCTTTGCGTGTCTGCTAGATAAGCCTTGGTTGCTCATCCACAGCTACCTCTAGAGAGCCTGGCTTCTAGACACTGCCTACACTTCACTAATAAGGGATACCTATTATAAGGTACCTTAGGTACCCACCACACACCAGACCCTCGCAACACCACCCCTTGGAATGGCTCCTGGTGGCCCTCCGATCTAGGACTAGCCTAAAAGAATATACTCACCCACTTGCTATGGCGAGTCGTATTTTATTAGGTTGAGCTAATTTTAGGACATACTCGACCCTTCTGACGAGCTGACAAAGAACAGAAGGAGCAATATACACCTTTAAATTTTATTTTGCCACATTTGCTCTGTGTTCAGAGACAGATGTCAGAAGTCAGTTTGTTGTCTTGCATTTATTTCACCTTCTGGTGGCAGGGTTCTAGGATTTTGTAAGGTGAACTGTCTGACCAGCTGTACAAAGTGTGTGAAAAGAAGGTGTCAGGTTTTTCCTACCACACAACAGTTAAATAACTAAGTCAACTGTACAGACATTTCAAAATATATTCAGTAGTTGTGTATGCCCATTTTATGTACCTGTGTGATGAAAACATATTTTAATAGGATGAAAACAAATCATAACACTGTACTTTGTGACGTGCAAATGATAAATGTTTTCTGAAACCCAATTTTCACAGATTACTGTTAATATACTATATAATTTTATCAGTAAAGCTCCACATTAGTGGGAAGGTTTTTGGACATTTTTTGGGAATTTATTGTCTGTAAATGACAGTGTGCTACCACATCATGCTTTAGTAATATATTTAGTGAGTGCTTAAAGATAACTCAGAAACACTCTTGCCTGTATGGCAATGTTATTAGTAAACTAAGAGGGAAGTCATGTGTAATATGTACCCAATATGTGGTCTAGATTCTTATTATACATGGAGCAAACATTTAGTCTATTTAATCAAACAAAAAAGTTTTTTTGTACAGCAGAAATGCTTATCTCATACTTGAAGGTGCACTCAAATGTGAAAACGAAGAAAAAGGCAGCTCTGTAAAATAAAATATTTGACTAGGATCACACAATTTGAGCCCGTTTACAGGTCGAGTACATTACAGTTAGGTTAAGTAGATTATTCAAGTTACTCGACCTGCAGGTCTAGTGACATTTTTAGGATTTTTGTTGAGGCCTGTAGGACCATCACCCAAACTGACTGGCCATGCCAGAAACCTCAGCATAGTCCTGGACAGTAAACTGACCATGAAGTCCCAGATAAACACAGTCGCCTTTGCCTGCTTTCGCACACTTCGCATGATTCGAAAAGTATTCAAATGGCTCCTCCTGAACACCAGAAGTACCATCACTCAGGTCCTAATCACCAGCTAATACAACTATGGCAACACACTCTACACTGGGATCACCTCACACCTTTGCCAGAGACTTCAGGCTATACACAAATCCACTGCCAGACATCCTCGACCTCCCCAGATGGACCCACATAACTCTCCACCTCAGAAAACTCCACTGGCTCCCCATACAGAAAAGATGGCAATTCAAGTGGTTGATCCACGCCTACAAAGCACTACACAACAAAGGACCAGCCTACAAAATCCGTCCCCTGAACTTCCACCACTCTACCAGACCACCACTTTACCAGAAAACTACTCTCCGCTTACCTCTCACTTGCCCGCACCCCCCACATCCACTGAAGCAACAGCAGAGGATGCTCCTTCTACTATCTTGGGAAGAAATTGTAGAGCGAGCTCCCTCTGCAGATACGAACTACCACCCCCCCACTAGGATGCTAGAAAGCACTTAAGAACTGGCTATATCCACTTGATTGATAGTGTGAAGGCCTCTGTCCTTTATAGGCACCAGAAAGAAACCAGAATAGCAACCACTACTTACTTTGGGTGCTAGCACCGTCTCTATGGCTCCCTTGGCCAAGAGAGCCACCACTTCCTGGTGGAGAAGGAATATGTAATCCTCTGTCAGCATGTCAAAATGGCATGGGGGAAAAAACTATAACAAAGGGGAGGGCTCCTCCGGACATTGTGCAAAACAGACTGGTCCGATGTTATGGATAACCAGTGGGGCAGGTGATGGTGAATCCTGCCACCCACTGGGTGCCCATAATGGTAAGAGTGCACATTAGGAAGGTTTGGAGGTATTCAGGAGGGTGGTGGACTGGCCAGTCTGCTGGTTGCCTGACCCTCAGGCTTGTGGGTACTGCATCCTCAGAGGCTGGGAAGTGTGCGCAGTGGCTGGGTAGGTATACATGCAGCTGGAAGTCCCTTCCGTGGCCAATGCTGAAAGGCAAATTGGGGTGGAGAGGGGCCAGAGAAAGGCCCAAGGCTGTCCTTAAAGTGCTCCAGTGCTGAATCTGCCTTTTCTCTGAAGAGATGAGAGCCATCAAAGGGCATGTCCGTAAGCAACACTTGGACATCCCAGAAAGCCAGTGGTCCTCAACCAGGTGTGGCACTCTAAGACTACTCTTGATGAAACTGCCCTGCTCAGTGAGTCGGTCTTGTCTAGTCCACATCGAATTGTGAACTTTGCTGCATCACAACAGTCTGATAGAGTACTGGGTGTGCCTCCTCCAAGACCATTGGCAGCAACAGTGCAACTCAATCCCACAGTGTGGAAATAGTGTCCCAAAAGGCACATGTTGTTCATGAACTGCAGTGCCAGGCTGGTGAAGGAAAACATCATGGCTCCAGTCGGCACCGGACGATGCCCCTCCAGCTCTGTGTTGAGTCAGGGATAAGAATGAGGACAGCACCGTCGACATCGGTACTGGCATCAGTCCAGATCCAGTAATATATATAACTGGTGCCGGACATCGGTGTGTAACAAAGAAGGAGCCCTTACCAAACCCTTGGGGCGGGCTGCCCCAAATATAAGGAGCATGGCATCATAGAACTCTTTTAGTTGGGTGGGGGTTGCTCCCGTTGCCGGAAACTCAGGGAGGCAAAGAGACACCCCAGACGTTGGCTCTACCACAGAGCCAGGCCTTTAATGAGGAAACCCTCGCAAGTCTCATCGGCCACCGGATGTGGTGAAGTCGAAGATATCTTGAATTTCTTCTTTTTCTTGTATTGGTGTGACTTACCCGAGTGATCCGACGACTGAGACCTCAATCATTGTGGCATTGCATGTCGAGCTGCCAGGAGCTTGAGGGATCACTCCCTCAAGGCCTTTGGATTCATGGCGCAGGAATCGGCACAGGCCCTCTGGCAGTGGTTGCGCCTGAGGCACCAGAGGCATACAAGGTGCGGCCCGTCACCAACAAGTGACAGGTGCTGCAGGGCTTTAAGCCAGCCTTCCTTGATGACATTCCTGCCACACAAGGAGAAAAAATATATTGGCAAAAGTCGAAAATGTTTAGTCAAAGAGTGACTAATGGGTAGCTCTTCTCCAGATCTGTGCTGACTGACTTAGAAAGAAAATAACTGATGTCAGCGAGCTGGGGTGGCACAGATAGGCACCGCACATTTCATTTCTGTCACAGATGAAGCCACAAGGAGCCGAACAATGCTACCTACTGGAGCACAGAGGTACTGCTCATAAAATATTTCTGGATCCTGTTTGATGCCTGGGGATAATTCTAAGGTAATGAATCTGTTGCTAGAAGTGCATCAGATAGGGTTTATAATTTGGACATACAAATTGAGGGAGATATACCGTGCACAATTAAAGCCGTCCTCTGGTCACAATTATCTGACAATTATGACATAATTCTAGGAGAAGGTGGCTACCCCGGTCTTCATTAGGGAAGCACCCAAAGGAGAGAAAGTAATACGAGTAGTTTTTTCCTCCATAGTACTAGAGGATATCTAGGAAATGTATGCAAAAGAGGAGGCTGCCAAACAAGCCCCAGCCTTATACAGAAAACAAGGTAGAATGAACACTATATTCCATTTCATTCCCTTACACAGTGTTCTCCCAGTACAGGCTCATTATCACAAAGCTAGAATCAAATCTCAATATAAACGCAACCCTATATGAACTACAGTATCAGGACAATATAGCACCTTGTCTTTCACAGTTAAACACCTTTTTCCCATGTTAATCTGAACACACACAAACATACGCTGTTCAAAACACTCATAGCACAGGTTTAAAGACAAACCTCTTACAGCTTGAAAATATGAAACAAACCTGGACATTTTCAATAGGTTTTTCAGTCAAAACATAGCACCTAAAAGCAGGTACATAACCACCGTCAGCTTTGATGATTTCAATATTCCTTCAAAAGAATACCCATGGAGTACAATAGCCATGCACCTATTCTCAACACATTCTGGAGATCTTACAAACAGAACCCAAGACACTATCATACATAGAGGACATTTACATCAAAGCTCATGACTTACCATACCTGTCTAGGGTGGACCGAATAGTTACAACACTTACATCCCACGGTTACAAAATTAACTTTAAAAACTGTAGAATTGCCTGCAACATTTTTTGGTTATGAATTATCCAATGAGACTAAGAGATTGGCACCCGATTACCTTACAAAATGTGCTGCCTTGCAGCCTCTCAACACATTGAAGAATATACAATCCCTGCTGAGATTTCGTAACTTGGGACAGGCTTACTTTGCACATTATGCAGAGCGAGTGACACCGCTGAAAGACCTAATTTCTCTCACATGTTCTTCAAAACAATGGACAGAGAAACACACTGATATCATCTGTTCACTGCAAGCAAACATGCTAGAGACAAAATATTTACACTTGTTAGCGCGTCTGACCCTAATGAGTAAACTTGCAAGGGGATGCGAATAGGTCGATGAACCTTTTGACCTGTTTACGGTGTTCTCCTCATAGCTCCAATACATGAACAATAATCAATAATGAATACCCAATAATCAATAATCATTAGTCAAAACTAAATCAATGGAGTCAGTAAATATCACACACCATGACCTTTCAGCCATGAATAACCACACCTTTAGTATAAATTTAGTACTTTTATTTCCCTTCTATTAACAATGCTAAAGTCATGTAGATTAATCTCAAAATCAAATAAAACATATAAGAATAACACTGGTTGTCCAAAGCGACGGAAGAAACAAAATCTAATCAAAACCTGAATCACGACACATTCTAAGGCAACAGTGCAAATCAAAAGCAGAATCAACTGCAATAACGGGATGTGACACATAGAATTGAGCAAAATAATTCGTCAAACATTAGTCCCTGTAAATTGCCACTCGTCATGTGAATACCCTCATCTAACTCAGATCAGCATGTTGGGCTTCATGCAAAACAATTTAGAACGCAAATTTAGAAAACATCTAAGTATGGAAACTATCATAACAGCGCAGTTGGTACCTAGAAAGGAAAGGCATAAAATTGCAATAAAGTCACATTGTCATATCTACCTATCCACGGTATGGGGCAGCAAGCAGAATCAGTCTTCAGCCTCAGGTCATCAATCAATCAGCAAAGAATCAGGCTCTCAGTCAGTGAGTATGAGCCCAATGACAGAATCTCGAGTCTTCTTCTTCTCTCTAAAGCAGTAATTCCCTAAATCTGAATAATTCTCCTCGGTCGTGTTGTTATATCAATGTCACCTAAACTATCCCCTAATTCATCATTGGTCAATCGTACGTTTATAATTTATCCAAAAATATTTTCATACCAAATCTATGAATTCTAATATTTTGCTCTTCACACAGAGTTGATTGGTCCACTTTAACGATGTCCTCATCATCCAGCTCGTCAGGTAACACATTTGTTGCATCTTCGTCTCCAGTCAGTGTCTTCATTGTTCGCATCCTGGGAAAGTACATCTCACACAAGTTGTTACATCACTGGGGACATCATCTCCTGTCCATCGGTTCCCGCAAAAAACTTCGGTTAAGCACTTTTAAAAAGACAATGGACTTTTCACAGTTTAATTCACTCTTTCAGCATTTAGTTAAACGCTAAGAAATACAGCTTCTGCATGAGGCCTGACAAAACTAGGCCAAGACACTTGCTAAGTTAAGGCCTATAATTAATAAGCTGAAGCATATTTCATAACCCTAAATATGACATATTACTACATTAATCTAATACATTTTTAATATTTCATCAATATTAATAATTAATTAGTACATTTCGTGAAGACTGGTGGCCATTCTTCGAGGTCACATTTTCAAACGTGTGCATTATTTTCCAAGTTATTTCATTTTCTACATAATTCAGTTATTAAAAATACATACACTAATTAATAATTTCTAGTTAAGACACCTGTTTCAGCACACTCAAGTATGTTATGCTTTCATAGAGAAAATTCTTGCTGCTGTGCAGACAGCCATTTTGAAAGAGCGCCCATTGGTACAGACAACATTAATGATTGTTGTTTCTTCCTTTCCTGCACTAGAAGCAGCTACTAAGGGTAAGCACTCCCAATGTTCGCTCTACACATGAGTTGGTGCAGTGGGACTGTTCAAATGCAGTTGATTTAAAGTGATGATCCAACTTTTTGGACAGAAACATTTCTCTAATATGAGCAGAATATAACTCAGACTATGCATGCCTTACTCATTGAGTCATATCAGAGTGTGTTTTATACAGATAGCTCTGAACAACCTGTGGTTGGGACTAAACAGAAGTACTCTGCAGATTGCCCAGCAATTCAGGGTGTAGTTAAAGGTGGTGAATTCCAACCACAGCACACCCAGACCAGAATATTAGGTGACAGCACTGCACATGCAGAAATTCATGCCTTGTTATTTTTAATTTCAGAGGGCTGATCCATCAGTTTCCACACTTAGTGTGTCAAATTCATCCTTCTGCGTGCAAGAAAACAACATGAGTTAAACACTGGTACCTGAGCAGATTCAAATATTCAGAATGGAAACCAACCAAGAATTAACAGTGCTGGGAAAAGGTAGAGGTCTTGCAAGACAACCTTGCACTGTTCTATGTCATACACACTTTGGGCAATCAGAGTGATGGGATTCACAACAAAAGGAACAGGGAAGCCAACCCAGCCGCAAAGGGTGAAGGGCAGACTGTTAAATTACCAGTCATAAACAGATCCCTGAAGAAGATTTACAAAGGTTTCCATACCCAGAGTGGGAGATAGAATAATTCCTAATAAGCGGTATAATCTGCTCATGCTGGGATAAATGCACCCGGAGCAATGCTACAGCAACACTGTTGGTGGCCCTGTTCATTTAAATCAAAGATTATGTTCAACAATGTAATGTTTATCGACAGAGTGAAGCTTCTAGTGATCGAAGACCTGAGCAGCCCACCTCCCAGGCGGCAATGAATTTCCACCCACAGAACACATCAACTCGTGAGGGTTACACAACTGTTACAGCTGCATTGGTCTCTCAGCACTGCTAGGTTAGCAGATGGATAGCCTGATCCGGAAAGAGCATGGTCAGTGCAAGACGCCGGAGACGCTTTGCAACAGCTGATCAGGGGAGCCGCGGTGCTAGGGCAGACAAGGAGGGGGCTTCTGCTTTCTCTAGCTATGTTCTTGCCTGTAAATGGTGCCTGTGGCCCCCGCGACTGTATTCGGGACCAGATGTTTGAACCAGGCTGCCGGAGCAGGGATGCTGGTGGGCTCTGTCGGAGAGTGACAGGTAAATGTGGCTCTGCAATGATGACCACCCACTTATTGGCTGGGGGGGGAGGGGCGGTCCTCCCAGCAGTTCCTACAGCGCTTGATCCCTGAGGCTACACTCTGTCATCCATTTCTTGCCTGCATCACCAGTATCATCAGGGACAGAGATAGGTGGAGCCACCAGGCAGGGAGAGGGGCGGTCACCAGGCCAAAAAGGCCTTGAGCACAAGAAGCTACTCCTCGAACTGCACATCTTTTACTAAGTGCCTACTTTCAGCTTGCTAGTGCCTCTTCCCTGGCAGCTCCGAACTACAATAAGCACCAGGTAAGGTGAGATGGCGCTCATATAAAGCTCTGTCCAACAGGATTCCTTGTTATTGACCTCCTGGTAGATATCCAACAGAGGTGCGGTGTGGGATGCAGTTAGGGTGTCTGCGCTAAGGGAGGGTTGAGGGAGTCAACTTAGGCAGCTAAGGTAGGTCTGGGTGCAGCCTGTGGCCCCGTGCCAACCAGGGTAAAACAGCCATCACTGGACTTGTGGTGGCACGTAGGTTATACCGGGCTGCCGCTCCTGCTACAAGACATAAGAAATTAAGAAGACAAGGCAAGTCAACAAGTGATAATGCCTAGGAGGAAGCGGGTGACAAAAAAGAAGTGGTGGGGGTATCGTCTTCCCATCCTTGCCTCTCGTACCCCTCACTCCTGAATTTGATAAACTGGGTGGTACTTAAGCAGATCCCCAAGGATGAAAACAATCTCTTCAAAGGGCATGATATTGCAGTCTTTTCACAAAGTCACTGACATTGCTCCACTGGGTACACCTAATAATACATAATTGACTTTAATGACTCATACCAGCCCACTCATTAGCCTTTACACTAGTCCTCATACATCCATATGCAAAGCCTGGCCAACAACTGACACAGAGGTCCGCAGATTACAATAATTTCCAAGGTTTAGTGCAGAGCAGTCGGCAATCAAGTTACTGTCACAGTCTCATACATCATCAATAACAGATGCAAGCCATAAGAGAGAACGTGCACAGGATAAGTGCAGGAAGCTAGCCTCTTTCTAGCCTTGTTACCCCCACTTTTGGCCTTTGTGTGTGCGGGGACACCATTACACGAGTGCACTACATTTAGGTCAATACCTACATGTAGCGTCACAATGGTAACTCCAAACATGGCCATGTAACATGTCTAGGATCATGGAATTGTCACCCCAATATCATTCTGGTATTCGGGGGACAATTCCATGCATCCCGGGGCTCCAGCATAGGTGCGGGTACTGCCAAACTAACTCTCCGGGGTTTTCTCTGCAGCTACCGCTGCTGCCAACCTTCAGACAGGTTTCTGCCCCCCCTGGGGCCTGGGCAGCCCAGTCCCAGGAAGGCAGAACAAAGGATTTCCTCTGAGAGAGGGTGTTACACCCTCTCCCTTTGGAAATAGGTTTGAAGGGCCTGAGAGGAGTAGCCTCTCCTGGCCTCTGGAAATGCTTTGAAGGGCACAGATGGTGCCCTCCTTGCATAAGCTAGTCTACACCGGTTCAGGGATCCCCCCAGCCCTGCTCTGGCACGAAACTGGACAAAGGAAAGGGGAGTGACCACTCCTCTGACCAGCACCTCCCAAGGGGAGGTGCCCAGAGCTCCTCCAGTGTGTCCCAGACCTCATCTTGGATGCAGAGGTGTGAGGGGACAATGGACATCTCTGAGTGGCCAGGGCCAGCAGGTGACGTCGGAGACCCCTCCTGATAGGTGCTTACCTTTCTCTGTAGCCAATTGTCCTCTGAGGGTTATTTAGGGTCTCTCCTGTGGGTTTCTCGTCAGATAACGAATGCAAGAGCTCACAAGAGTTCCTCTGCACTTCTCTCTTCGACTTCTGCCAAAGATCGACCGCTGACTGCTCCAGGACGCCTGCAAAACCACAACAAAGTAGCAAGAAGACTACCAGCAACATTGTAGCACCTCATCCTGCCGGCTTTCTCGACTGTTTCCTGGTGGTGCATGCTTTGAGAGCTGTCTGCCTTCACCCTGCACTGTAAGCCAAGAAGAAATCTCCAGTGGGTCGACAGAACCTTCCCCCTGCCAACGCAGGCACCAAACTTCTGCATCACCGGTCCTCTGGGTCCCCTCTCATCTTGACGAGCGTGGTCCCTGGAACACAGGAGCTGGATCCTAGTGTCCCCGACAGTCCAGTGGCCCTTCTGTCCATATTTGGTGGCGGTAAGTCCTTGCTTCCCCACGCCAGACAGTAATCCTGTGTACTGCGTGAACTGCAGCTGCTTGGGCATCTGTGCACTTTTGCAAGACTTCCTTTGTGCACAGCCTAGCCCAGGTCCCCAGCACTCCGTCCTACATTGCCCAAATTGCTGAGTTGGACTCTGACTTCGTGGGACTCCCTTTTGTTGTGCTGAGACGACCGCCGTGCTCAAATCTTCTGAACACCTGTTCAGGTGCTTCTGCAGGTGCTGCCTGCTTCTGCACAGGCTCTCTCTGTTGCTGAGCACCCCCTCTGTCTCCTCCTCCAAGGGGCGACCTCCTGGTCCTTCCTGTGCCTTGGCAGCACACAAAATCCTCAACCACGACTCTTGCAGCTAGCATGGCTTGTTTGCGGTCTTTCTGCGTGGACACAACTCTGGATCCTCCAGCACGCCGTGGGACATCTTCTGACCAAAGGAGAAGTTCCTGGCGCCTTCCGTTGTTGCAAAATCTTCGGCTTCTTCCACCCGGAGGCAGCCCTTTTGCACCTTCGTCTGGGGTTTAGTGGGCTCCTGCCCCCCGGACACTTGTGTGACTCTTGGACTTGGTCCCCTTCCTTTACAGGTCCTCAGGTCCAGGAATCCGTCTTCAGTGCTTTGCAGTCAGTTGTTGCCTTTGCAGAATCCCCTATCTCAACTTACTGTCTTTCTCGGGTAGTAGGGTAACTTTACTCCTACTTTTCAGGGTCTTGGGGTGGGGTATCTTGGACACCCTTAGTGTTTTCTTACACTCCCAGCGACCCTCTACACACTACACTAGGCCTGGGGTCCATTCATGGTTCGCATTCCACTTTTAGAGTATATGGTTTGTGTTGCCCCTAGGCCTATTGTCTCCTATTGCATTCTATTGTGTTCTACAGTATTTGCACTACTTTGCTAACTGCTTACTTACCTGATTTTGGTCTGTGTGTATATTTTGTGTATATTACTTACCTCCTAAGGGAGTACATCCTCTGAGATACTTTAGGCATATTGTCACTAAAATCAAGTACCTTTATTTTTAGTAACTCTGAGTATTGTGTTTCTTATGATATAGTGTTATATGATATAAGTGGTAAGGTAGGAGCTTTGCATGTCTCCTAGTTCAGCCTAAGCTGCTCTGCTATAGCTACCTCTATCAGCCTAAGCTGCTAGAACACCTCTAATCTACTAATAAGGGATAACTGGACCTGGCACAAGGTGTAAGTACAAGGTACCCACTATAAGCCAGGCCAGCCTCCTACAATAAGCAACCACGAGTCAGCGCTGCTCCACTAACTAGCGGGGCACCAACATCAGTTGCAGTTAAGCAGAACACAGTGATGGTAGCAGCCTAAGTTCATTGAAGTCTGAGCCAAATTATAGGTGGCCAGTGGTAATGAGAGGAGTGTGGCGAAACACCGTCCGTCACAATGAAAACCGATTGAGAACTGAGAAATCTCTTGTATCATTTTCTTTCCACAATTAAGGCCCAAATAGAAGAGATACTTGGACAAACTCTAATACTGGTAAGGGGCTATACAGACAGGGTCAATGGCTCTGTCCAGGGCACACGGTACCTAGCCACTAGCCCATTGCTAGCCTTTATAAGCACCTCACAGGACAATCACCAAGGTGTTGCTCTGGCAACCGAACAAGAGGGAGCTCCAGATTGACCCAATACAATCACTTGCTACTCACCTGGCTGAAATAGGGACCAAACTAAGTACTTCTGAAGGTCAGCTGAGGGTACTGCGGAGGCAGAAACTATGTTCTTACTCCCCCCATTTTAGAAAAGTTAACACTCTACCAAAGATACTAGGCACCTTAGTGGATAACGCAAAAGCCAATGTACCAAAAGTTGCACCAATTAACCAGGAACTAAACTCCCAATTCCCACGGGTCACCCACTTTGTCTAAAGTTGTCTAACTGCATAATTAGCCCCGTGGAAGCATTAACAATGGCAGGTGAGAACAATACTGCTCCAGCATCAAATGACCAATCTGAGGATAAAAGGCCAACATGGAGCCAGGCCTCAGCACTGTCAGGAAAGGGAGAAAATGAAGCTTCAAAAACTGAGGTTCTACACATCCTTCCAATAGTCACTACCCTATCAAGAAGAGTGAAAGACTGAAGAAGACAAAGAAACAATGTATTTAAACAGATTGTCGATGCTCCTGGTACTCAATACATCCAATGATCAGGTGGGACCTAACCCAACAAATATTTTCTCCATATTTGAGCAACAACGAAAGATAACCAATTTTGCTCTAGCAGGACCAGCCCACAAAGAAAATTGCTCAACCCAATACAGTACAATGAGCTCACTGAGATTTATACTACTGAAGTGGGCACACAGTTGGACGCATCAAGAGCACCAACTCCAGCCCCATCATTCAATTACCATCATGGGCAAGACGCAAGGGAGGGTTGAGGCTCTGTCTCATCCAGCCATTTTAGGAGCTCCGGTAGCCTGCCTAATGCCTCTCCCAGGCACTGAGAGATGTGATGTTAACATGGCCCTCAGTTAGGCAGCCCTAGTTTAAGTATAACCTTCAGGCACCAACACGAGAAAAAAAGGGGTCTGCCATTGAACTCAAACACTGTCACCATCTTCATCTACCAGCAGAGGGCAAGCACCAAGCCATTCTAGAAACCCCGAGCCATTTAACTGACCGGAGTGGGAGTGAGCACTGACTATCAGGTAGAACTAGTAAGGAGTAATGTCTAGAGGGTTTAGAGTTGCTTTTTATCACCTCGGAAGACCTAGCATAGGTGAGGTTTGATCCCCCAACCTCAGGCTCCAACACAGAAGTCACCACTACAGTCTGGAAAAGGGAGGTCCAAAGAGAAGCAGTCTTGGCTGAAAAAAAAATATTTACTGAGTGGGGTCTTGAACTTCAAAAGCCCTTGCCAGTTCAATATTCATGTTCTTCAACTGCAAACCCCAAGACAAACAACCACAAGCCTATTGAATGGCATGACAGAAGGAACCTGGGCTTGACCATAGCAGCTGACAAGGAAGCACCCTCCCTAAAGGACAAGTTACTTACCTTTGGTAATGCCTTATCTGGGATAGACTACATCTAGCTGCAGATTTCTTATCTGTGAATTCTCCCCAGGTGTCAGACTGTATCCAGAAGATGATTCATGAATAGTATCCCTGCACGCCGGTAGGTGGCGCCAATCGGTTCTGCATCAGTCTGTGTTGTCCGCACCGGAAATTACATTGCAGTTCCTAAATACGCACCACCATGCACGCCAAAGTCAGTTTCTTTTCATGACTTTCAATGCCAGAAGTGCAGAGCAATGAAGAACACGGACCTCTGTTGTGTCAAAACTAAGGCCTTAAAGGGGATTCACTGGCCCTAGAAATCAGTTTGCAGAGCAGGGAGGATGGACGAGTCGAGATGGAATCTGCAGCTATAGTCTATCAGATAAAATGTTACAGAAGGTAAGTAACCTGTCCCTCTGATAGAGACTTTTACCTGAAGATTCCTTACCTGTGAATAGATAGGCAAGCAATACCATCCACAAAGGTGGGTCTGCGAATACATTTCAAACGAGAAAGTCCTGCAGGACCAAACAGGCAAAGTGCCCATCCCTACAGATCAGACTATCCAGGCAGTATTTGGTAGGCATGTGCAGAGATGCCCATGTTGCTGCCTTACAGACATCCAGGACCAGAACTGCAGGTGCTAATGCAGTGGTCACTGCTTTAGCTCTGGTGGAATGAGGTTGCAAGCCCTCAAGGGGTTGCATTTTAGCCAGTGCGTATCAGAGCACAACCCAACAGGAATTGGTTTGCTTCTGCACTACTCGACCTTTCTCCGCACCCACATACTCGTCATCTACCCGGAACTCTATTGGACGATCAAGGTAGAACGCCATCACTCTTTTTTGGCACACACAGTGGAGTCTCTCCTCTTCCTTAGAAGGATGTGAGAGGTTGTCAAAAGTAGGCAAGGTGATACACTAGCCTACATGAAAACACACGACCATTTAGCAGAAAGGAAGCCCTAGTGTTAAGCACCACTTTGGCAGGATAGAGAGGAAGGGAGGCTTAGATTAAAAGACTTGCAGCTTACGCACTCTACAGGCAGCTGTAATTGCCACAAGCAAAGCTGTTTTCAATGTGAGAAGCCAGAGTGGACAGTTGTGAAGAGGCTCAAAAGACGCACACATCAAAAAGCTCAGAACCAAATTAGAATCCCACTGGGGCATAATGAATGGAGAAGGAGGGAATAGATGAGTAAGACGTTTGAGGAACCTATGTATAATAAGAGACTTAAACAAGGATGGTTGATCAGGTAATCAGGCAGCCACAAGAAAGCAGAAATGGCAGACAAATAGCTCTTAAGAGTGTCCAAAGTAGAACCCTGTTGGGCACGAGAAAGAATGAAAATAAAACCTCAGAGAGGGATAAACAGACTTGTCTGTGCATTGTGCCACAAATTTCTTCCAACAACAGGCGTATACAGTTTTGATGGAGGGACGTCTGGCTGGCAAATTGATGTAACAGACTTTGGGAGGAAGGTCAAAAGCGGTCATCTGTTTCTGCTCAATCTCCACACAAGTAGTAGAGTGGACAGGTTCGGGTGAAGAACCTACCCCTGTTGCTGCAACAGAATATCCACCCAAAGAGGCAGTCTGATTAAGGGATCAATGGACATGCTTAGCAGTTCAGGATACCAGACTCTCCATGCCCAATATGGAGCCACAAGCATTACTTAGCCCAGTTGTTTCTGATCTTCAGAACACTGGGCAGGGGTGGTACAGGTGGAAAGGCGTCCAGGAGGCCTGAATTCCACTTGAGACAAAAAGTGTCTCTGAGAAAGAGCCACCTTGGAAACTCCAGTGTGCAAAACTGGTGACATTGCGCATTCTCAGTGGAGGTGAACAGATCTAACCAAGAGTCTTCATACTTCTGAAAGAGGCTTTGCGCCACCTCCAGATGCAGATGCCATTTGTGATTCGCTAGCCATTTTTGGCTGAGTTCATCTGCTCTAGCATTGAGAGCCCACCAGATTTTGATCTACCAGGGATATGCATTGCTGTTCCAGCCATGTCCACAGGTGTAGAGCCTGTTGACAATGGGTCAACAATCCCACCGCCCTGTTTGTTGCAGTACCACATGGCGGTGGCGTTGTCCGTGAACACCTTCACCAGCCTTCCCCTGATGGATGGTAAGAAGGCTTTCAATGCCAGTTGGATCGCTTGGAGCTCTGGCATGTTGATGTAGCGTCCCCCTTCTGCAGGAGACCAGATTCCTCTGATCTCTACCTTTCCCAGATGGTCGCCCCATCCCAAGAGTGATGCATCTGTCACTACTGTCAGATCTGGTTGTGGAAGGGAAAGGGATCTGCCTCTGACCCAATCGTGGTTCGTTAGCCACCACTGCAAATCTTTCACAGTTTTCCCCAAGATTTGGATCATGTTGGAGAGATTCCCCAGATGCTGCGCCCACTGGAACTTCAGGTCCCACTGCAGTCTTCATATGCCATCTGGCTTGTGTCAGCAGCAGGATGCAGGAGGCCATGAGTCCCAACAGCCTCAAAATTAGTCCCACTGAAATCCAGGGTAGAGGCTGAAACATCATTATCATAGCCTCAATATACTTGTCTTGCCATTTGGGAGGATAAGCCCAAAACTTCATTGTGTCCAGAACAGCTCCTATGAAAAGGAGTGTCTGAGAGGGAGTAAGGTGCAAGTTCAGCACGTTTATAATTAACCCCAGCAAATGCAGTAGGTTCTCTGTAGTCTGGAGGTGGGAGATGACATTCTGGGGCAAGCCCACCTTTTACAGTCAGCCTTTAATCTAGGAAAAGACTGACACCCCTAATCTCCATAGGTCAGTTGCAACCACAGGCATCACCTTGATGAAGGAAACTAAATTAAGGGGTCCCTGGAACAATAGAGAGAGAGCCAGGGAATGAAATATATTGTTAATAGAAAATGCCTCTCTCTTTTTTCAAATGCAAAAAAGCTCTACAATTCTACAAGTCTAAATAAGAACACCCAAAGGGTGCTGGTAAGGCCAACAAGAGTACGGCGCAATGGAAGAGTTTGTGGCCTACCGTACACTGCAGGTGACAACTGTGGACAAGCAGGACGGGAATGTGGAAATATGCGTTCTGCAAGTCCAACGCTACCATCCAGTCTACTGGGCCCAGGGCAGACAAGACCTGAACAACCATGAGCATTCTGAGCTTCTAGAGGAAGAGATTGAGAGCTTGTAAACCTAAAATAGGGCGAAGACCTTTGTCTTTTTTAGGAACTAGAAAGTAGCAGGAATGACAACCAGAGCCTATTTCTAGCACTAGAACCCTCTCTATGACTCCCTTGGCATGGATAGCCACAAACTCCTCGCTGAGGAGGGATAGATGATCCACCGTCATCTGGTGTGGAAATGGTGGCATAGGGGGAGGTGTAATCTCGAAGGAGAAGGAGTAGCCCCCTTCAGATGATAGGCAAAGCCCACTTGTCCGAGATTATGGACTGCCAGTGGGGCAGTTGCTGCTGAATCCTGCCACCAGCTGGCTCCCCATGGTCATATGGAGGCAGACTAGGAGGGTTTAGAGGCTGCTGCGGTAGGGCCAGCGGACTAACCAGACCACTGGTCACCTGACCCACGAGGTTGGTGGACTAGTACAGTTGGAAGCCCCTTCCATAGTCACAAAGAGAATAAAGCAGATTTGGGGAAGACAAGGGGCCTCCAAGAGGCCCAAGGACCTGGCTGTAGCCTGAGAAACCTTGAAGCGCTCGAGCACCGAATCTGCATTGTCTCCTAAGAGACGTGTGCCATTGAAGGGCATGTCCATAAGGGAAGCTTGGACATCCCCAAAACGCCAGAAGACCTCAGCCAGGCGGGGCTTCTCTGGGCCACTGTCAATGAAACCACTGTGCCTAGCGATTCAGTGGTAGTGTCCAGTCTGCAACGGATTGTGAACTTTGCTGCTTTTCTCGCGTCAACAACAGCCTGAGAAAGCACAGCCTGGGCTTCCTCTAGGACCTGTGGCAGCACTTGCACAACTGTGTCCTACAGAATGTGGGAATAATGGTCCAAAAGGCATGCAGTGTTCATGGGCCGCAGTGCCAGGCTGGGGGGAAGAAAACATCTTCCCAAAAGCTTGCCTGAGAGGGGCCTGTGACACCAAATGCAGAGGCTATTGCCTCTGAGCTACAGCTCCTGATTCAGTCTTATGTTACAACATCTTGACACACCAAGAGGTAATACCTCAAAAAAGTTGGATAAAAAGTCAAAAAAGGCCAGTCAAAAAATGACTGAGGGCTAGTTGTTCTCTCAGATCAGCGCTGGTTGATGCAGAAAGAAAACAGACATCGCGCCCCTGGACAGAGCCTATATAGGAAAGGATAAGTCATTTCTAGTGCTGACACCGCCGATGACTGATGCAGAGCCAAATTAGCACCACCTACCGATGCGTACAGAGGTACTGCTCATGACAAATCACCCTAATTCACTCTGATTCTTGGGGAAAATTTACAGGTAAGGAATCTGCAGCTTGAAGTGTCCATCAGATAATATGATCACACAAGCAGAGGAAGGTGTGCTGTGACAGAACTAGTGAACACCGTAAGCAGGGGTGGCAAGAGAAATCCACAAAGGTGAGCCCAGCGTGTTATCCCTAGCCCCGCAACAGACCACTGACACCAACCCGAGTATAAATGCTGCATCCAGTATTACAATAGCTTCATGAAATGTGGCCAGCATCAAAAGTATTGCAGCCAGCAAACAAGCAATAACTTATCTGGAAAAGAATGATAGACTGTACCTCCAAGAGACCTGGGCCCTCTCCCATTTAATCCTGCCCAAACTTTATGAAACCTTTAACCTGGCGCTTTGATTTAGCCACTTTGTACATTCTTCAGAAGGCCTATCCATCATCATTAAACACACAAGCAAATTTGAGACAGCTTCAATTAAATCCAGCTCCTCAGCACTAGAGGGAGCCTCCATTACATACACAGAAATTAAACATAAACCAATTAACTTGTTACTCGTCAATTGCTACTCCCTGCCCCCAAAAAAGCTAAGGCAACCATGGTAGAAGACATATGTGCTAGGCTGGAGGACCTCTTCTCGGACTTCACAACACAAAATCCTTGGCCTAGGCGGCTTTAATATGTATGGGGTGTGGAAAGTAATTGAAACCTTCTTTCAGTACAAAGAGGGTGAAAGTATGCAAGACTTCATGGCAACATAAAAAACGGACTTTGGCTCAACAACAGATAGAGGAAAAAGGAATCCAAGGGCCGTTTCCCCCCACTTCCAAATGATGTTGACAATTGATTATATCTTCCTTTCAGAGCTTTTAGCAGGGAGGCTCACACATTTTAAGATAGACAATAGATCAGAAAGTAACCAAAACCCACTGAGGTTCACTTTGGACCTAACATCTCACACAATGGACAGAAGTAACCACGTGGGCTACCCAACTGGTGAGGAACTGTGAACCTAGTGAGGAGAATCAAGTGGAGACTGAAATACACTCCAATGGTCACTGCTTAGCTAGGTGAGCAGGATGTCAAGGAAATTAACAAATACTCGGTGTCCATGCATCTGGCGTGAGACAAACTCAAAGGAGATCTAAGAGTTCATCTTGTAGACCACGGCACCAAGCCAAACTGTCCAAGAACTGGCAGGCAATGAAGCCCACAAATTCACTACAATAAAACCATTGTCTCCACTAGAAGTTTGTTACATAAGGCCCAGCGAGCGCACAAACAGAATCCCACAGCAAGGTCTGCTGCAGCAGTTAAACATGTGTGAACACAGTACAAACAAAACCAGTATGGGAGCAAAAGAATGATATAAACCAAAAGGAATGGTTCATCATTTTCCAACTCCTTAAGGAACAAAACCAGGCACGTTTTTGGGAACACATCAATAAAATAAAAAAAAAGCAAAGCTACAAGGGAAAATGGACTTCAGAGGAGTCATGGGCAAGGTTTGTGATGGATCTACAGACCGGACAGTCCCCTGCCCTCCATCACATGGCATCTCCAGCAGCAGTAGATCCCAATCAATGTTCAAGCCCAGAATTAATAAATGCAGACATGGTCAGGAACATGATCAGCTATATGAAAAGGGATGGAGTACCTGGGCCAAATGCCCTCCAGGACAGCATATTTAAACACAGTCAGTAAGAGTGGGCCAGGCTAACACCCCTCTCTTCAATGATGCCTTTTAACAGCAACAGTGAAGGAAGGTTTGGCATGGTTACCCCCACTTCGTGCCTGTTTATCAGTGTCTTTAGACTGTTTTCACTTGGATCCTGCTAACCAGGCCCCCAGTGACTGTGCTACCTCCTCTAAAAGTGGTTGCTTTGGTACCCTTTCGCCCTACAAATGGCATACTGGTGTACACCTGCAAGTCCCTAGTATATGGCACTTAGGTACCCAGGGCATTGGTACACCAAGGGCCCCCTTTGGGCTGCAGCATGTATTATGCCACCCATGGGAGCCCATGACAACTGTCTACTGGCCTATCACTGCAGCCTGTTTGAAAAGGTGCATACACCCTTTCACTACAGGTCACTGCACCAGGTCATTGTAAGTCATCCCTAAGGTAGGCTCCTAGCCCAGAGGGTGGTGTGCAGGTTCTTGTGTTTGAGGGCACCTCTGCATGAGCAGAGGTGCCCCTACGAACTCCAGTTCCAATGCACTGAACTTCGTGAGTGCAGGGAAACCATTTTACCTGTGTACTGGATGCAGGTCACTACCTGTGTCTAGTTACATAATGGTAACTCTGAACCTGGGCATGTTTGGTTTCAAACATGTAGGAATCATACCCCAATACTGCTGGCAGGATTAGTTGTATGATTCCATGCACTCTGGGGGCTCCTTAGAGGACCCCCAGCATTGCTACCACCAGTCTTGCAGGGTTTTCCAGGCAGCCCAAGCTGCTGCCACCCCTCAGACAGGTTTATGCCCTCCTTCTGTTTGATCTGATCAAGCTCAGGACAAAGGTCACTGTAAGTCACCCTATGGTAGGCCCTCTCAGCTCAGAGAGCAGGTTGCAGGTACCTGTGTGTGAGGGCACCCCTGCAATAGCAGAGGTGCCCCCACGAACTCCAGTGCCATTTTCATGGACTTTATGAGTGCAGGAATGCCATTTTATGCATGTACTGGACATAGGTCCTTACCTATGTCCAGCTACATAATGGTAACTCTGAACCTAGGCATGTTTTGTATCAAATATGTCGGAATCATACCCCAATACTAATGCCAGTATTGATAGCCTGATTCCATACACCCTGGGGGCTCCTTACAGGCCACCCCATGAATACCGCCTACTAGTCTTCCAGGGTTTGGGGACAGCCCACGCTGCTGCAGCCCCTCAGACAGGTATCTGCCCACCTATTGCTTGACCAGCTCAAGCAGGGGAAGGAAGAACAAAGGATTTCCTGTGAGAGAGGGAGGCACCACCCTCTCCCTTGGAAATAGGTGTTACAACACTTGGGGGGGTAGCTTCCCAGCCTCACCGGCTTGCTTTGAAGGGCACATTTGGTGCCCTCCTTACATAATCTGGTTAGCACCAGTGCACAGACGCCGGTCCCTGCTCTGGTGCGAAAGCACTCAAAGTAAAGGGGAGTGACGACTTCCCTGTCCATCACCACCCCAGGGGTGGTGTCCAGAGCTCCCCTGAGGTGGCCACTTGTTTATCCCTTGGAGAACACAATAACATTGCTAGCCTAAGTCCCCAGCCGGTGACAGTCAAGTCTATGGTGTCTCCAGCTTTACACTAAATTGATTACATAGAAGCATTGGATGCTGCAATTTCTACAGCTGCAAATGTTCCAATCAATACCATGATTTACTATGAAACCCTACGAGTTAACATCGATTGAGATGCCTTTTAAAAAAATAATGCTTTGAGAATATATCAGAGTTTTGCACAGATGACTTTTCACCATACTCCCCAGTCACTTTAGACAAATTCATTTCTTCTTGTTTATCGTTAGTTTTGTAACAAGTTCTTATTAATGCTGTGGTCCTATGTTTGGATTGTTCCAGAAGTATTTTTCTTAATTTGGACACTACATCCCTGAAAAAAATGTTTCACAACACGTGGTTCCCAAACTACAACCACATCTTTCTTTCAAACAAGCTTGAAGTGACCTCTCTGCTGCAAACATTACAGCTTATCCTGTGCCTGAGGACATAGTTTGGGAAATTGTTCTTTAACAGGTTATGACACCCACTGAGACACTGCAATTGCCATGTTTTGAAAGTTTCAGTGAACGATTAGATTAGATTAGATTATTCCTAGTTCTATTTCAGATTACTGGGGCACAGACTGTAAAAAGCATGATGTCCGATTTAAATGTTTCAGCATGTCATTATTTTTTGCAGAACTTGTGAAAGTGTCAATTCATCTAAACAACGACCTTGCTAACACAAGAGGTGACAAATCTGTTACAACCGACTCTATACAACAACGTCCCAAGGTCTGAGAGTAGATGCATAAAATAAACATGTAGTCTGAGCTGACTTACTTTCATCATGCTGGCTGAGACTGGTTATGTCCGAATTACTGGAAAGTCCTCCTATGTAGGCTAAAAGTCAGTGATCAACCTTATATAAACCCCTTGAAATGACCCCTGAATTTGAGAGCCTTTGAACTAGGTTATCACAAATTATCCTGCCATACTATTTAAGCATCCACTCTAATGCTGAGAGGCAATACCAAGATGAGAGGCACCAAGCTGATTGTATGTTTTACTTCCAAGGGACCACACTCGCCCGGCTGAACTCTTAACCACAGTCAAGCCGCTTTGAAGAGGTATGCAGTGCGCTGGTCCCCAAAAACTCTACAGGCAAATTAGCTACAGACACAAATGAAGAAAAGCAGGAACAAAACTACTCAGGGGGATGCTGGAGCAACGCATTGATTTTAAAAATTGCCCTCACCCAGGAGTAGTGACATGCTTCATCATAGGCAAAAACAACAGATGGACAAAATGCAGAACAAATCAAACATTCACCCCCAGTCACAGATTTGGGTTTAATCCATCAGTTGTTTTGCTTGCCATGCCATTCCAGTTTGGACCCAGCCATATGCAAATCAGTCTTGACCCTGTTCCCCATGGGGGCCGTCCAGCCCGAACTGCCAGGCCAGGTACTCCCTGGACCAGAAAAAAGCATCCTAGGACCAGTTTCAGGGTATCACCCTTCATCAGCCAGGCGACTTCTGTGACTGACTACTTGGAGAGGGGGGGGGGGGGGAGAACGACTGTGGACATGAGGACAGTTGAATAGGAAGTGCTGAGGACTGTTTGTGGAATGTGTATGGGGACAGTGTGTTGGGAGGGAGGCATAGACGAATGGACACAGACCTTAAGCTATTGGAAGGGTGTCTGACAGATGTACAAAAACAATAGACAATGCTGATTCACGTAGGGAATGCCTTAGGTGACAGAGCAGTGGGAAGGAGCTGGGAGACTCTGGATGTACTGACGCTGAAAACCTATCGCCAACAACTACTTAGAGAGATAAATTAGGTTGGCTATTAGAGTGCATACTTGAGAGGTAGAATCACCTCCTATTTTACACCTCAGGAATGGGGCGGGATTATTGGTCTCAAATCGACGGGATGTCCTGAGTGTGTTGGTGGACCACTTACGCACAGTCTACCAGGCTGACTGGTGCATTCTGATGGGACACTAAATGGCTTTCTCCAAAGAATGGAGCTCAATTGGGACAGGAATTGGAAGAGGGTAGATAACTGGAAGAAGTGAGGGATGCTATAAAGGTCCTAATAGATCTAAGGCCCCGGGGAGAGACGGGTATCCCATTGAGTTTTATCAAAACTGTTATCCTTTGAAAAAAGTTATTGGTGGTTTTTCTGGAAGCACAAGACAGGGGTATACTACCGGAAACAATGCGTCAGGCTGTTATCTTCCTTATGCCTAAGCCCAGAGATGACTCTACAAACCCATCCTCATATAGGCCACTCTCAATGCTGAATTCTGATGTTAAAATCTTATGCAAAATCCTGACCACTAGTCTGCATGGGGTTGTTCATACCCTGGCCCTTGAAGATCAGCATGGTTTTATGCCGGCGGGCAGCAAGACCTTTAATCTACGGCGCTTAGCGTGTGTCTTACATGAGATGATGGACGTGGCACAAGGATGGCGCTGGTATCTTTGGACCTGGAAATGGCCTTCAATACAGTTGACTGGAGATATTTGATAGCTGTTCTGGGGGTATAGGGTTTGGACCTAACTTTTGTGCTTGGTTGCAGCTACTTTTCACTAACCCCTTTGTTTGTGTAGGGGTCGGCAGGGAGTTATCGGAGACCTGGGTGGTTGGCAGGGGGGCCAGACAAGGGTGGCATTCATTGTAGTCATTGAACCCTTGGCCCTGCTGCTCTATCGCAAAATGAACGAATGGGGAATTCAGGTGGGGGCCTGCACACATGTTTACCTATATGCCAATGATGCTTTGGTGTATCTTGGATCCCCAAATGAATCAGTTCCATGCCTGTTAGGCCTGCTGACAGAATTCGAGAATGTCTTTGGCCTAAAGGTGAATGCCCATAAGTCCCTCATTTTCCCTTTGGGGGAACCCTGGTTGGCCGTTGGAAGGGATGCCACAAGTGGACCTCTGCTGGTTAATGGAGGGGTTTTGATACCTAGGTATCTGGGTTACCCACACTGTGGAAGCCCATAGATGCCTCAAAGTGGACAGGGTGGTGCACGGTCTAGAACGATCTGTTACGTTTTGGAATAGGCTGCCTCTCTTGGTGATTGGTAGAGCCGTGATCGCTAAAACTGTGCTCTTTCCGCGATGTTTAAACATGGTGCAGAACTCGTTATCACTAAGTCCATGGTTATTTGCTAAGCTGAACAGCATGTTAGTGTCCTTGGTTTGGGTGGGACGCCATAGTAGGGTGGCTCTGGCCACGCTCCCTAGGGACCTGGAGGATGAGGGACCCCAGATATTTTACTGCATTATTATTATGTGGTGCACTTGTAACATACCATGAGGTGGTTGACTGAGGCCGACACATGGGAGAAACAGATGTTCCGGGGCATGCACAGTATGGATACACTAGCTTAGCTTTTGATAAGGGTGGGCCGCTCCGACCACCTGAACCTGTATCGGGTAAGAACTACTGGAGCTAATTGGGTGCCAGGCCTAGCTCGACCAGGAATTGCACCTGTGGGCACTTGCCCCGTTGAAAGCTATTGAGAATATGATGTACATGGAGCAAGGGAGAGCATGGGGTTGAATGGTGGCAGGTGATGTGTACCCCAGGGAGCTATTTCTTTCCCTATAGGATGCTCAGGAGGCATTTGGGTTGAGCCCAGGTTATTATGCTAAATTGGAGTGTGTGGTAAAGGAGGTGTGGGGAGACTTTCTGGCTGCCCTGCAGGGATCGGAAGTATTAGGGAGACTGCTCTGCTAGGGAGAAGGGAGACACCTAAACACACTGTTCTACAAGGCACTTTGGACGGATAAAATCCAGAAGCCGTGTGGCCCGTAGCACCTGGGACCAAGAATTAGAGGGCCCGCTTTCCCACTGTTTGTGCCAGAGCTTCAGAACTGGTGTGCATCATTTCATGTCATAAAATATTCAAGTTGATACACACCATCTTTTTACGCTGCACCTATGTGACACCGTATAAATTGAATAGGATGGATCCTAATAGAGGAGCTAAATGCAAACGCTGCGGACAGGAAAGCGCCACCTTCTTACATTTGCCGTGTTCATGTGGTGGAGTATATTGATACTGGAGGGAGGTGGTCTTCAGAATTGAAGAGGTTACTGGTCTGGAAATAGCTCTGACTCAAAGGGCCTACCTGTTGGGAGTGGTGGACAGTCCGAGGGGGTGGAAGATTCCTTATAAGCTTACATAATATGCACTCTTGCTGCCAAACGCTGAGTTGCCATGGGTTGGTAGGGCCCTAGGAGACCATTAGTTGTTTGCTGGCTCAGAGATCTCCAGGAATGGGGAGCAGCTGAGTAACTAAATATATGCTTAGGGCGCACTGATGAAGGGGCAGCTGCAGAAACACTGGCATGGGGTCAACTGCTTGACAGTTTTAATGATGATGCAGACTTAGACGCCAGCACAGATCTGGAGGACTGACCTACCTGGTTATTCTGTAGGTTTATGTACAGGCCGACTGTACCTACATCAGACCCCTTGTAATCTGATTGGGCAAACAGACGGAGACCCTTTTCAGAACCCAGACATATGGAAGGGGGGTTTTCTTATTTAGTAGTTGTCCTGACGAACAAGTTACTTACCTTTGGTAACGCCTTATCTGGTAGAGAAACAGATTAGCTGCAGATTTCTTACCTTAGAATTCTCCCCAGGAGCCAGACTGGATCTGGAACAAATCTTTGAGCAGTGCCTCTTTGCGTCAGTAGAGGGCATTGTGCGACTTCGTATCAACGTCATCCTCTGGATACAACGTCCACGGAGTCCATATAGTCCCCTCCCCAACATGCTGACATCAGTTTCTTCTGTGACTAGAATCTGCACAATGGGGAGCCACTATAAAAACTGGCAATGGAACAGGGTATGACAAGAGATGGATGTGAATTCAAATTTACAACTACCAAAGTGAAAAGCATGGCAAAAGAATGCTAAGAAAGCGAGGCAAAAGGAAGATAAAACAGTTCGCAGATCAGGGGGATGGGTGGGTCAGTAAGGAATCTGTGGCTAGTCTATGTCTCTACCAGATAAGGCGTTACTGAAGGTAAGTAACTTGTTCATCTGATAGAGACAACTAGCTGCAGATTCCGTACCTAAGAATTAGATACCAAAGCAATATCAACCCAGGGGGAGGGTCTGCGAACACATCCTACCGAAGTCTCGCACTAAAGAACCGGTCAAACTGAAGTAGTAGACAAGACAAGAGTGAGACAAGGTGAGAAGAAGCATTCATCTGACGGAAGGGTGGATCACTCACAGAATAGTGTAAGAAGTTATGACATGCATAGGGGGCAGAGCTTATTGCAATGAAAATTAACCTTCTGGTAGAAAACAACAACAGGGAAAGAACATGAAGCGCTCCAAAAGAGAAGCTGAAGGAGTAAGGTGCAAAAGCGCCATAACGGTCACTAAGACAATAGGAATGGTACACGTCAAGGGGTAACCCCAGAGCAAATGGAAAAAAGGGAAGCAATGTAAATATGCTGCTCACACCAGAATGCACAGTCAAAAACCTGCAACAAGCAGGAAGCTTAACGCAAGAAGGAAGATCTCCCGGAACACCCAAGGGGAAAACCTGAGGAGAGGTGTAATAGCACTGGGAGACACCTAGAGGTAGTCGACAGAAGGCCCGTAAGGTGTGCCATATGCCTGACATACAATGGTTAAAAGATGAGGTCCGTAAGGCACACGCAGAGATATCAATACACACAAAACATATGTAAAGACACGGATGCGGTCATACATATGTTATTTATAGATAAGGAGAGGGTCATGTGAACACAGATGCTGATATAAAAATAGAAACATAGGCCTATGAAGCAGAAATGAGACATAGGTTTACATGCATATATATATATATATATATATATATATATATATACACACATATATATATATATATATATATATATATATAAATATCATAGAAAGAAAAGAGCTGTTGCACAACAGCACCGGAGTAAAAGAAAAGAGGGGACTCCCCTTAAGAAAGAGAAGCCAGCTAACAGGAAAAACAGAGCTAGCGGGCTAAAAGTAAAAAGACGTTGCTAAACCACCTGCTGATAGAAACTAACAGAAACCCTGCAGTACATGAAAAAGACCAACATGAGGCAGACAAATGCCGTAGGAGTAAATGCCAACCACAGAAGGGTAAGGATATAGCAAACGACAATCCAGCAGATAGGGAAAAAAAAGTGCTGAAGAAAGGGCTCAAGGAAAAGTGGCAGAATCCTTGAGGAACAGCCAGTGGATGAGAAAGTGATCCATATGTGGACCCAAAAAAGACTTTTTAAAAATACACGGTATATTAGACCTCGACCCTCAGAAATGGGTCAGAACCTGGGCCTTGCAGAAATTTGCTAAGGCAAAAGGGATGGCCATATCTGTGGACATAAAAATTATGAGGGAGGTAGGAGGACATATCCAACATTAGGAAGAAATATGATCACCTTCTTGCAGCTGACAGAGAAAGGATGAAGCAACTATAAGGATTGGAATCCGACATATAAAATCGTAAAATTAGGGGTCAAAAAGATGACTGAGGCACACAGAAGGGGGAAGAATCCTAGGAAGGAGGAAAAAAAAAAACTCCTAATGGGACAGGAATGTAAAAACAGGAGCCCATACAAAATTGGATGATGCCCCAGCTCTACAAGGGCAGGGCAGGGGAAATAAATAATCATTAACAGTGGGGAAAGAATAGCCAAGTGTTGTGCCATTGGCAGGAGACAGCTTATGTCCTGGCCATGGTGTAGGCATGAGGCACTAGGTACTTCCATTGAGCAACAGCCCTGTACCCGAAAGGGAAAACTACATACACATATGGAGATAGATATATATAGCAGCAAAAAGGGGAGCACCTCCAGGACTGGACTGAAAGGTGAGAAGGAGGACAAAAATGTCCAGGAAGAAGTTTTAGAAGATGAATGTGGCACACGGCCAGGCAAGAGAATAAATAAAAACAACTCAAAGGTCAAAAAGTAGCACCCCATAAGGGCGACAGAGAATGATCCCCATTTGTAGCGTACAACAGCCAGAGGAAAGATAGCTGGGAACGAAGAAGCACCAACATCCCCAATGGTAGCAGACCATGAAAAAGAGGTAGAAAACTAAGTCCCACTATAGCAATGGAAAAGGACACTGGTAAAAAAAAAAAAAAAAAACAGCAGGAGAACCATGAGTAATACAAGTGTTATCATGCTAGAACATAAGAAGAAATGTACCTGCAAAGAGCAGGAACACCACACAGGGTGTCACTTTAATGAAAAAGCACATCTCTGCAATGGGGGTAGGAAAAAATATACAACAGGGAAACAATGCAACTGCCTATGAACAAGGAAGAAAGCCAGAAGACGACTCTGGAAAAAGAAGAGGACTTAAAATTGTGTCCCATCACGAGCGCCTCTAAAGCAATGTAAGGCTGAGTCGCGCATGTGCATCAAAAAGGGAGGTGCCATCAAAAAACATATAAAGCAAAGATGCTCGCACAGCATCTGAAAAATTTAAAGAACGCAACCATGCCCTTCGTCCCAGCGCCACCGAAGAAGCCATAATACTACCAACAGAATCTGTGGTATCCATAACACATCTAACACTAAGCTTGGTAGCCTGCTGACCATCCTGTACAAAAGGTGTTAGAGCTTGTCTAGCCTCGTCAGGCTAAGAAGGCAAAATGCTGGTCACTGAGTCCCACAAAACATGGGAGAGGCAGCCAAGGACACAGGACGTATCAGTTGCACGTACGGCAGACCCGGAGGAGGTGACAATCCACCTCCCAGAAGCGTCCAGCTGTCTGGCTTCTCGCTATTGCGGGACAGGAGGAACCTGCATAAAACTGTGTGCAGCCAAAGCAGTTAGCACCACAAAACTTCAAGTAGTTGGATGCCACCGAAGGCATGACGGATCATCTGGGGCTGGCATATGTCTATGTGAAATAGAGCACTCCACGGGGGACCAGATATTGGCTGGGTCCAAACTCCCAAAAGGATATCATAAAGATCCTCACAATAAGGAAGGTCCAGCTCCACTGAAGACTGGTCAGGATGTAAGACATCAAGCAAAGGGTCCGTGGATTGCACAGTAGGAAGTTGTAAATGTAACAGTTCTAACGTGGTTTAATATGTCTGCAAAAGCAGAACCAGCCTCTGAAGCTAACCCAGGGGACTATAGGAGGCTAGAAGAAGACAAGAAGTCTAGGCCATTAGCATTGCTAAGTCAACTAACCAATATGATTGACAAACGGTGTCGTAATTGGCAGGCTGAGAATGGAAATTGGGCCCCTCCGAAGGAAGAGCTGGAGGGCGAGCCTCAGAAGGAAGCAGCGCAGATTAAAGAACAGCTGACTCCAACGGCGCTGCTCCTGGCATCAAAGTCTACGTCAGGAGGGAGAGACCTCGACATCAGAAGGGGCTTCATCCGACTCCGGGGATACAATAATCGGGGTGTAGCGTGAAGGCGCCACCACTGCCGAAGTCAGTATGAGAGAAATGGATGGCAAAATGGGAGTAGTAAGTGATGAGACCAGCACAGAAGGTGGAAACCGTTGGAGACTGACTCTGGAGTCGGATCGGCACCGATGCACAAAGTCGAGGTGCCCAACGGGCACCGATGACGAAGCTGCCGGTGAAGATCCATTAGGGCGCCAGCCATCTTCTTATGGCCCGAAAGTGCTCCAGAGGGAGGCGTAGGCCCAGAAACAGCATGCAAGGATAAGAAATAGTTACACATCTGGGCCAGAGTGCTGTACAAAAGTACTCTCTTTTTGGTATGGTTACCCCCACTTTTTACCTGCTGTCAGGAGGCTTTAACTATTTTCACTGGGATCCAGCTAACCAGGACCCCAGTTATGCGCTCTCTCTCGCTCTACTCTAAATTTGGTTGCTTAGGACTTTTCACACCTGACAATTGGCATATTGGTACCCCAATATAAGCCCCTAGTATATGGTACTTAGGTACTCAGGGCATTGGGGCAGCAGGGGCTCCCCATGGGCTGCAGCATTTATTGTGCCACCCATGGGAGCCCATGTAAAATGTGTCTTCAGGCCTGACATTGCAGCCTGCATGAAAAGGTGCATGCACCCTTTTACTACAAGTTACTGCACCAGGTCACTAAGTCATCCCTATGGTAGGCCCTCCTCACCCAGAGGGCAGGGTACAGGTACCTGTGTGTGATGGCCCTAAAGCATGGGCAGAGGTGCACCTACGAAATCCAGCTCCATTACACTGGACTTCCTTAGTGCTGGGAAGCCGTTTTACCTGTGTATTGGACACAGGTCACCAAGTGTGTCCAGCTACATAATAGTAACTCCGAACCTGGGCATGTTTAGTATCAAACATCTCAGAATCATACCCCAATACTATTGGTTGTATGATTCCATGCACTCTGGGGGCCCCTTAGAGGACCCCCAGCATTGCTCCTACCAGTCTTCTGGAGTTTTCCAGGCAGCCCGTGCTGCTGCCACCCCTCAGACAGGTTTCTGCCCTCCTTCTGCTTGACCAGTTCAGGCAGAACAAAGGATTTCTTGTGGGAGAGGGAGTTAACACCCTCACCCCTTGGAAATAGGTGTTACATGGCTTCGGAGGGGTAGACTCCTCTAGCCACTGGAATGCTTTGAAGGGCAGATGTGGTGCTCTGCTTGCATAAACTGGTTTGCACCAGTCAAGGGACCCCTGGTCCCTGCTCTGGCGCGAAACTGTACAAAGGAAAGGGGAGTGACCACTCCCCTGTCCATCACCACCCTAGGGGTGGCGCCCAGAGCTCCTCCAGGTGGCCACTTGATTCTGCCATCTTGAATCCAAGGTGGGCAGAGGCCCCTGGGAGCATCGGAGTGGCCAGGTCCAGTATGTGACGTCACAGCCCCCTCCTGATAGGTGCTCACCTTGCTAGGTGACCAATCCCCCTTCCGGGTTTATTTGGGGTCTCCCTTTTGGGTGGGTCCTCAGATTCGACGTCCAGGATTCCAGCAGGACGCCTCTGCATCGTTTACTTCACCTTCAGGCCACTGGGACTGCAACTGGACACGTAGACTGCAACTTGACCCTCCATGAAACGACAATCTGCAACTTCAGTGATGATTCTGCTTTGCAACATTGTTTCTCCAACTCCTTCCACAAACTGCAACATTTCCAAAGCTGTGCATCCTCTGAGGCCGATGAGTCTTCAGCCTGCACAAGAAGAAAGAAGGAATCTCCCTTGGAGTGAAGGAATCACTACCCTGCATCTGCAGGCACCAACTGCAACGACAACCAGCTGCGTGGCTCTTTTCCTCTCCGGAACTGTGGGGTCCTGCACCACAGGTGGTGATTTGGAGTGGTGCGTTACGGTTGCTGTCCAATGTTTGAGACGGTGAGCCCTTGCCTCTCCTTGCAGGACAGTACCCATGTGCACCGCGACTCTTGAAGCTACCAAGGCTTGTTTAATCCTCTTCCAAGGGATCTTCAGACTTTGCGTAGCCCCGGACCCCAGCACTCCTTCCTGTAAAGCACAGCCTCCTGCCTGCTGCCCCAGCGACCTGAGACTCCTCTACAGGTGTGCTGAGTGGGCCTCACTGCGATTCCTGTGCCTACTGCCAGTGTGTTGCGTGTGGGGGCCGCCTCTTCTTCTTGTGACTCTTCCAGCTGCTGAGGGTCACCCTGGACGTTCAATCCATGGATAGAGTCCTCTGGACCTTGTTGGTCCTCTTCAGCCTTGGAAGCCTTCCTCTCAGTGTCTTGCATTTGCCAAGGATGGTTGGTGATTTTCCACCACCACTAACTGACTGCATCTCGACAGTGGAACATCACTTGCCTCACTTCAGGGACTTCTCTTCATTTCCTGTGCTGCACTGCTGACCTTCTTCATCCACAGTCGACCTGGTCCTGCATCCACAGAAGGGTGGGTAGTGGCTCTTGCCAAAACCAGACATTCCAGCACAAACTGGACTTGGTCCCCTTCCTTTGCAGGTCCTCTTCTGTCAGGATCCACCCTGGGTACTTGTAGTCTTGGTTGGGTTTTGCACAATAATTTTTTAAAGTCCTCCTGTGGGTTTTGGGGAAAACCAGGAACTTACCTCTGCTCTCCTGGTCACTGGGGTCACTCTGGTACTCATCTCTTGGGGTTCCTAGTTCCTCTAGCGCCCTTCTACTAATTCCACTTCTTTGGGTGGGGGACTGCCTTTCACATTCCACTTTTTCAGTATATGGTTTGGCCCTCCCCTAGGGCCAGCACTATTTGCTATTGCTTTTACCCCTGCTTATTGCTTTCTATGCTATTTACCGATTGCTAATGTGTATATAATAGTATGTTTACTTACCTCCAGTTGGGGACTGCCTAGTCAGGATTCTAGTATTTGTATTACCCTAATAAAGTACCTTTATTTTTCTAACACTGTGTGGTTCTTTCATGTGTGCAAGTGCTGCGTGGCAGTAGTGGTATTGCATAAGCTTTGCATGTCTCCTAGATACGTCTTGGCTGCTCATCCACAGCTACCTCTAGAGAGCCACGGCTTCGTTGGACCCTGTCTACATTTCACTAATAGGGGATACCTGGACCTGGTATAAGGTGGTAACACCATAGGTGTTCACCAAACACCAGGCCAGCTTCCTACATTGGTGGTGCAGCGAAGGAATAAGACACTTACAATTGCCTTTCCACTTTGTCACTAGCCAATTTCCAGAGGAAAGGCCATTACTAGTTGTTAGGTACACACTGCACTTAGTTATCAGGATTTCTAGTCATTGGGTATGTTAGAGGTCTAGCATAGCCTTTGCTCCAAACTCTTCTAGGGAGCCTAATTGTTCGGGTAGTCAGGTGCACCCACATCACTCTAGCAAGATGTCTTCAGTGGCAGATACCACTCAGGTCCCAAAACTAAAGACACAGAGAAATCCCAATAAAACTCTTCTTCTGGGGTTACTCCTCCAGGCTGACTAGGACAATGTAGGCAGCCAGGAATAGGAGGAAGTAGAAACTGACCCTCCCATCCTAGACAGGGTAGATTTAGGCTACACTGAGGGGGTCAGGAAGACTCTGGGGAACACCACAGATCTGTTAGGAGGACTGGAGAGAGTCAAGGGAGGGGGGGGGGGGGAGGGAGGGCTCATTCTAGTAGGCCCACCTTTACTCCCAGAGGGTTGGTTCAAAAAGTTCCCAGAAGGAGGGACAGGTCCTCTTCTGTCAATACCCACATCTCCTCAATATCTGAGGGGGAAGATTCCTTAGATAGGGAACTTAGGAAACTGAGGTTGGAGGAGGCCAAGCTGAGGCTACAGCAGCAACAGCTAGCCCTAGATAGGAAGGCCTTAGCAGTGGAAAGGGAGAGAAAACTTGGGGTTAGCTTCCCATGGTGGCAGCAATCTTAGCTTAAGGGATAGGGGGGTCAGGGAGGACTCTTATGAGTCTAGGAACCTGAGCAGAATAGTCCCAACCTTACAAGGTGGGAGATGATATGCATAAATGGTTTACTGCTTTGGAGAGGGCCTATCAAGTACAGAAGGTCCCCCAAGGACAATGGTCAGCAATCTTGTGGCTCTCCGTCTCTGACAAAGGCAGAGACAAACTCCTCACTGTCAGAGAGGAAGATGCAGATGATTATACATCCCTCAAAAATGCACATTTAGATGGTTTTGGTTTACCACTGAACAATACAGACTTATGTTCAGGGAAACTTAAAAAGGAGTCCTCCCAAGATTGGGTAGATGTTGTGGTCTCCTCTGTTAAAGCTCTGGAAGGCTGTTTGCATGGGAACAAATTAAGTGACTACCAGGGCTCATACAATTTGATTTAAAGAGAGCCCATTTTGAATAACTATTTCTGATCTGCTGCATCAATACCTGGTGGACTCTGATATGACCTCTCCCCAAGAACTGGGAAAGAAGGCAGACAAGTGGGTCCGCACCAGGGTGAGAAGAAAAACTCACGGGGTGACCACAAAAAGAAGGATGCAGGTAAGCATCAGGATAGAGGTGAGGACAAAGATAAAACTAAAGAGTCATCAGGCTTTTAAGAAACCTTGGTGCTACATTTGTAAGCCAGAAGGCCATAGGACAGCATCTGTCCTGAGAAAGGCACCAAGCACACTACCACTACTAATACCACTTCTACTTCTAGTGCCCCTAGCAATAGCAATAGTATTGGTAACAGTAATCAGTCCAAAAGTGAAGATGGGTTTCATCTTGGGGGCTGTAGTGGGCTCTGGGCTAGTCAGAGACCACTAAGGCTGTGCTGGTCCCTGATGGGGGCATTGACTTTGCCACCCTCTAGCTGCCTGTCCCCTAATATAGGTAAGTACAGGCAACATCTCTTCATAAATGGTGTTGAGGCGGAGGCCTACAGGGACACAGGTGCCAGTGTCACTAAGTTGACTGAAAACTGGTGTCACCTGAGCAACACCTACTTGGTCACACATATCAAGTGACTAATGTTCACGATATCACTTTGTGGCATGGTTATTGACTTTATCTGAGGGAGGTGGGGTTCCGGGCCCTAAAAAGGATATACTGTCCTCTGATCTACCTGTAGAATGTCTGCTAGGTAATGACTTGGAGACTTCAGCTTGGGCTGAAGTGGAGTGGGAGGCCCATGCAGCAATGCTGGGCATCCCTGGGTATATCTTTGCCCTGACCAGAGCACAGGTCAAGACACAAAGGGAACAAGAAGCCCTGGAGCCGCCTGGAACAATGTCCCATGAGGCTCCTAAAAAAAACAACAGAAAGGGTAAAGAGTTACCCCCTGCTCCAGCTTCCAGTGAAGATTCTACTCCTGAGGGAAAGGAATCTACTCCTTGGGTGGAACCTACCAGATGAGTTCAAAGCTGACAAAGCTGAGCTCTTAGGTGCAGGGGGCCCTCCAGGGAGAAAACCTGTCCCACACTGGAAAGCTTAAGGCGGCAAGCTACAGCCCCTTGACCCTTGGGTAGGTCGCTTCCGCGCCGCTCCAGCTCCGCCTGCCCAGGCCCCTGCCAAGTTCTTCTAGTGTTTTTTCCTTTTTTTCCTTATTGGCTTTTTCCTCTTTGATTTTTCTATTTGCTTTGCGCTTTCTTTCCCACCGCTGCCACCCGTGCGGCCACGCCCCCCTGCTCTCATTTGCTGACCTTCCCTCCCGCCTGTCCCCTCCTCCCCCCCTTCCTTCTTATGGCGGCCGCTGCACGGCAGAGACAACGACCCTTGGGTAGGTCGCTTCCCCGCCGCTGCAGCTCCGCCTGCCCAGGCCCCTGCCACGTTGTTCTAGCGTTTTTTCCTTTTTTTCCTTATTGGCGTTTTCCTCAGATTTTTCTATTTGCTTTGCGCTTTCTTTCCCGCCGCTGCACCCGTGCAGCCCCGCCCCCCCTGCTCTCATTTGCTGACCTTCCCTCCCACCTCCCGTCTCCCAACTGTCCCCTCCTCCCCCCCTTCTTTCTTATGGTGGCCGCGCCGCTGGCGCGCCAAAGGCAAGCCTGTCTGCGCCCGTCCGCACCTGGACCACGCCCAGCGCCAGAACCCCTGGCCTCCACTACACTCAAAGCACCCGTCTAAGATACGATGCCGCCTCCCTCAACACCGGACGAACAGCCGCCTGCTACCAAGCCAACCCTAAACGAACCCATAGACCCTTCACCTGTCAAGCCTGCAAATACACATTCCTCCGATCCTGCAGACCACCCACTGGCCCTCGCAACAACAACCACCTCAAGTGCATCCTTCTCAACACACGCTCCGTCCACAAGCACGCCATCGAACTATGGGACCTCCTGGACACAACAGCACCAGACGTCTCCATCACAGAAACCCGGATGAATGCCTCCTTGGCCCCAGACATCGCCATAGCCATCCCCGACGGCTACAAGATAGCCCGGAAGGATCGCATCAACCAAACCGGAGGAGGAATCGCCATCATCTACAGGAACACCATCAACATCACGACCACCACCGAAGACACACCCCCTCGCCGGCGAACACGTACACTTCCAGATCCACACCGACCCCAAAACCACCCTCAGAGGAACACTCGTCTACAGACCCCGGGGCCCACGCGCCCAATTCAGCGAAACCATTGCAGACTTCATCAGCCCGCACGCCCTAGCCTCACCAGAATACATCCTCCTCGGGGACCTGAACTTCCACCTAGAGAAAAACAACGACAACACCCCCACCCTGCTCGACAACCTCGGACTCAAGCAACTGGTGAGCACCCCCACCCACACCGCTGGCCACACACTCGACCCCATCTTCTCCGCCAGCAACCACGTCTCCTTCAGCCACTCCTCTGGACTACACTGGACCGACCACATATGCGTCCACTTCGCCTTCAAACAGGAGACTCACCACCATCGCACACAACAAATCCCCCGCAGACGCTGGAGCAAAATCTCCACAGAGCAGCTCCTCTCAACACTGAACCAAAACCCACCAGCCAACATCACTGACGCCAACAATGCAGCCCACAGCCTCACACAGTGGATCACCAACTGTGCCGAAAACCTCGCACCACTTAAAAAAAACCCAGGCGGGACCAGCATCAGGAAACCCCCATGGTTCACGGACGCCCTCAAAGAATCTAGGAAATCCTGCCGAACCCTCGAAAAAACCTGGCGCAGGGAACGAACCACAGAAAACATGACAGCCCTCAAGATCGCCACCCGTGAACACCACCAGCTGATCCGCTCCACCAAAAGGACATCACTCAAAGAGCAACTAGACAACAACACCCACAACAGCAAGGAACTCTTCAACATCGTCAAAGAGCTCTCCAGCGCCAGCTCCAACGACATCACACCCTCACAAGAACTCCAACTCCCTCGCTACGTTCTTCCACCGAAAGATCGCAGATCTACACAACAGCTTAAGACCCCAGACCCCGCCCCCCTACCACCGAACCAGCAGCCCCCACCACTACACTCAGCTCTTGGTCCCCTATCAGCTCAGAAGAGACCAGAAGCATCATGAACACCATCCACTCCGGCTTCCCCTCAGATCTTCAACAAAGCCGACTCAGTCATCGCCCCCCATCTCCGGATCATCAACAGCTTGTTTGCATCAGCCATCTTCCCCGATAGCTGGAAACACACAGAAATCAACGCCCTCCTGAAAAAACCCACGGCAGACCCCTTGACCTGAAGAACTTCCGCCCCATCTCTCTTCTTCCCTTCCAAGGTCATCGAGAAGACCGTCAATAAGCAGCTGACCGCTTTTTTCGAGGCTAACAACTTGCTCGACCCATCCCAATCTGGATTTCGAGCCAACCACAGCACAGAAACCGCCCTCATCGCGGTCACCGACGACATCAGGACTCTGATGGACAACGGAGAAACAACCGCCCTCATCCTCCTGGACCTCTCGGCTGCCTTCAACACCGTGTGCCATCGCACCTTAATAACCCGCCTCCGCACCACTAGAATCGTAGGACAGGCCCTAGACTGGATCATCTTGTTCCTCTCCGACAGAACCCAGAGATTCCACCTCCCTCCCTTCCGCTCAGAACCCACAGAGATCATCTGCGGCGTACCCCAAGGATCCTCGCTCAGCCCAACCCTCTTCAATATCTACATGAGCCCCCTCGCCGCCATCGCACGCAAACACAACATCAACATCATCTCCTACACCGACGACACCCATCTGATACTCTCCCTCACCAAAGACCCAACCACCGCCAAAACCAATTTACAGGAAGGAATGAAAGACGTCGCGGAATGGATGAAGCTCAGCCGCCTAAAACTGAACTCAGACAAGACAGAGGTCCTCATCCTCGGACAATCCTCATCTGCCTGGGACGACTCCTGGTGGCCCACGGCGCTGTGCACCGCACCAACCCCCTCGGATCACGCTCGCAACCTCGGATTCATCCGGGACCCCCTCCTCACAATGACAAAGCAAGTCAACGCCGTCTCGTCATCATGCTTCAACACCCTACGCATGCTCCGAAAAATCTTCCGATGGATCCCTGCCGAAACCAGAAAGACAGTTACCCATGCCCTCGTCACAAGCCGACTAGACTACGGAAACACCCTATACGCAGGCACCACCGCAAAGCTTCAGAAACGTCTACAACGCATACAGAACGCCTCCGCACGCCTCATCCTCGACATCCCTCGCCACAGCCACATATCCGCCCACCTGAAACACCTGCACTGGCTCCCCGTCAACAAGAGGATCACCTTCAAGCTCCTCACCCACGCACACAACGCACTCCACAACATGGGCCCCGAATACCTCAACAGCCGCCTCTCGTTCTACACGCCCACCGGTCAGCTCCGCTCTGCCAGCCTCGCTCTCGCCACCGTCCCACGGATCCACAGAACCACTGCCGGAGGCAGATCATTTACCTGGTAGCCAAAGCATGGAACTCCCTCCCCGCACACCTAAGAACTACCCAGGACCATCTCGCCTTCAGGAAACTCCTCAAGACATGGCTTTTCAAGCAGCAGTAACTCCCCCCCCCCCTCCAGCGCCTTGAGACCCTCTCGGGTGAGTAGCGCGCTCTATAAATGTTCTGATTGATTGATTGATGTAAGTGGCACCCATAAGGTGTACTGGGATAACAGCCTCATTCTCAAAAGCAAAGGACGCTAAACCTGGTACCATCAGGAGACTGGTCATCCCTCTGTCTGAAGTTCAGGGGGAGTTCCTGATAACTTCTGAACATGACATTCCCCTTGCAGGCCACTTAGGGCAAAGCAAGACTTGGGCCAGGCTTGTCCCTCACTTTCACTGGCCCCACATATCTGAAGACACCAAGGAGTTTTGTCACTCCTGTGTCACTTGCCAAGCCAGTGGCAACACAAGTGACACTCAAAAAGCCCCCCCCCTTAATTCTACTAGCCGTGGTTGGTGTGCCCTTTGAGGGGGTTGGGTGGATATTGTTGGCCCCTGGACCCTCCAACAGCCTCTGGAAATAGATTTATACTGGTGGTGGTGAACCATGGCACCAGGTATCCAGAGGCCATTCTTCTTAGGACCACTGCATCTCCTGCAGTGGCCAAAGCCCTGCTGGGAATTTTCTCAAGGGTGGGTTTTCCTAAAGAGGTGGTATCAGACAGAGGTTCAACCTTCATGTCTGCTTACCTTAAAGCCATGTGGAAGGACTATGGTGTCACTTATAAATTCATCACTTCTTACCATCCTCAAACCAATGGATTAGTTGAGAGGTTTAACAAAACCCTCAAAGGCATGATAATGGGACTCTCAGAACCTCAGAAGGAGGTGGGATGTCCTGTTACCTTGCCTCCTCTTTGCATATAGGGAGGTTCCTCAAAAGGGAGTGGGCTACAGCCCATGTTAACTTTTCTTTGGACACCCTGTTAGTGCCCCCCTTGTTCTTGTGAAAGAAGGATGGGGACAACCTTTCAAGCCTACAAAACAGGACATTGTGGGCTATGAACTAGGCCTCAGATCTAGAATCGCCGAATAGATGAAGAGGGCTTCCAAACATCTTCAGGCCGGCCAAGAATTGCAAAAGCAATGGCATGACCAGAAGGCTGTACTGACTGTTTACCAGCCAGGACAGAAGGTGTGGGTCCTGGAACCTATGGCTCCCACAGCGCTCCAAGACAAATGGAGTGGACCATGCACTTTTGTGAGAGAAAGGGCGATGTCACCTATCTGGTCCACTGAGGCACTTCTAGAAGCCCCCACAACGTGCTTCATATGAACCACCTGAAGCCCTACTATGATAGATCTGACATGACATTGCTCATGGCAACTGATGGACAGGAAGAAGTGAGTGACCGTCTCCCTGACCTCTTCCCCCACAATACAGTGGAAGGCTCAGTAGATGGGGTTGTGCTTGCAGAATGCCTCTCTGAGTCACAGAAAGATGATTGCAGAAATCTCCTAGGGTAGTTCTCAGAACTGTATTCTCTGACACCTGGTCAGGCAACATGGTGTGAACACACCATTGACACAGGTGACAGCTTGCCTGTCAAAAGTAAAATATAAAGGCAGCCAGATCATGTCAGAGTGCATCAAAACTGAGGTCCACAAGATATTAGACTTAGGATATGTTGAGTCTTCAGACAGCCCCTGAGCTAGTCCTGTGGTGCTTGTCCGAAAGTCCCACTCTCAAAATGGTAAAAGAGAAATTAGGTTTTGTGTAGACTACAGAGGCCTCAATACTGTAACTAAAAAATATGCTCTTCCTTTCCCTAGGACAGATTAGCTATTAGATGCACTGGCTTCTGCCAAGTATCTGAGCACCTTTGACCTAACTGTTGGCAGATCAAGTTGTCAGAGGATGCCAAACCAAAAACTGCCTACTCCACTCCTAGAGGGCACTACCACTTTACAGTGATGCCCTTTGGACTGAAGAATGCCCCTGCAACATTCCAAAGGCTGGTGAATAAAGTTCTCCAAGGCCTGGAAAGCTTCAGTGCACCTTATCTTAACGATATTGCTATTTTAGCTCCACCTGGGAGGATCACCTGGTCCTCACTATCAAGGCCTCAAAGTGCCAGAGAGGGCAGGGAAAGGGGTTTAACTAGGCCACCTGGTAGGTGGAGGCCAGATCCAACCACTGTAGGGCAAAATCCAGACAATTTTGGGTTGGACCCCTCAGACCTAAGTCAGAGCCTTCCTAGGCCTGACAGGGTACTATAGGAGGTTAATTAGGAACAATGGCTCCATTGCAGCCCCCTTAAATGACCTCACATCTAAAAGGGTGCCCAAGAAGGTTTTATGGACAGCTAGCTGCCAAAAAGCGTTTGATGACCTCAAACAGGTCATGTGCTCTGCTCCTATACTAAGCAATACTCTAAGCAATCAATTTATTGTGCAGACAGATGCTTCTGAGGTAGGGCTAGGGGCAGTGCTGTCTCAACTGAATGAAGAGGGCCAGGATCAACCTCATCTTTCATAAGCAGAAGGTTGACCCACAGGAAACAGTGTTGGTCAGCCACAGAGAGGGAGGCCTTTGCTGTGATCTGGGTTTTGAGGAAACTGAGGCCAAACTTGTTTGGCACTTGCTTCCTTGTTCAAAGAGACCACAGCCCCTGCTATGGTTAATGCAGATGAAATAGGAAAACCCCAAAATGTTGAGGTGGTCCATATCCCTACAGAGTATGGACTATACAGTGGAACAGACCTGGGAGTAACCACTCCAAGGCAGTGGAACTCTCCAGATATTTTCCTTTAGACAAGGAAGACTCAACTGGGCAAGGTTGGGTGGGTTATGTAGGAACGTACTCTCTCATTGACATGGTTACCCCCACATTTTACCTGTCAGTATGCTTTGACTGTTTCACTGGGATCCTGCTAACCAGCCCCCCATGATTGTGCTCTCCCTCTAAATTTGGTTGCTTAGGACTTTGCACAACCCACAATTGGCACACTGATGCCCCCATATAAGTCCCTAGTATATGGTACTTAGGTACCAAGGGCATTGGGGCACCAGGGGTTCCCCATGGGCTGCAGCATGCATTGTGCACCCATTGAAGCCCATGCAAAATGTGTCTGCAGGCCTGCCATTGCAGCTTGCGTGAAAAGGTGCATGCACTCTTTCATTACAGGTCAATGCACCAGGTCACTAAGTCACCCCTATGGTAGGCCCTCCTAACCCAGAGGGCGGGGTGCAGGTACCTGTGTGAGGGCACCCCTGCATGAGTAGTGGTGCCCCTACAAACTCCAACTTCATTACATTGGATTTCCCCAGCTGTGCATCATCTGAGGGTGGCCAGTCTTCAGCCTGCACAAGAAGTTAGAAGGAATCTCCCTTGGAGTGAAAGAGTCACTCCCCTGCATCTGAAGGCACCAACTGCAACAACGACCGGCTGAGTGGATCTGCTCTCCTCTGGAACTGTGTGAATCCTGCATCACAGGTGGTGGGCTGGAGTGGTCCCCTTGGTCCTCTCTGCCAGCTGTCTAACTTGGTGGGCCCTTGCCTCTCCTTGCAGGACATTACCCCTGGGCACCACGACACATGCATCTACCAAGGCTTGTTTTCTCCTCCTCCATGGGATTTTCAGGCTCCTTGTAGCCCCTAGACCCCCAGCACTCCTTCCTGCAATGCACAGTCTCCTGCCTGCCACGTGTACAGGGATATACAGCACTTGCTGCACCTACGGAAGCGAAAGATTATTACTTTTTGAATGGACTATGAATTTGACTGCATTTACCATGATGCATTGGAGTCACACTTTGCTGCTGGAGTGTAGGCAGTGTGCTCCCTTACTTTTAAACTGTCTTTATGACGGCTTGCTTGAGCCACGGCTGACGAGCCTTGGGCGGCACCTGTGCGCCATGAGTGGTACTAAACCTGAGAAGACATTTGGCGGCATTTCAAGCAAGTCCCTATACCATGCTGCTCCCTGCTGATGATGGGCTAAACCCAGAAACACGTGTACAGGGATACACAGCACTTGCTGCACCTACAGAGGTGAAAGATTTACTTTTTGAATGGACTAGGAATTCAACTGCATTTACCATGATGCATTGGGGTCATACTTTGTTCCTGGAGTATAGGCAGTGTGCTCCCTTTCTTTGAAACGGTCTGTAATATGGGATAGCAGTGACAGTTATAAGAGTGTAACTTTTATAATAGATATTAACATGAAAAGCTTGCAATATAATGTCTAATGAAACCGCATAGAAATTGTGTTAAAGTAATGCACGCGTTTGAAATGTACCCACGGGGAGTGGCCACCAAATGTATATGATGATTAATGAAATTGACTAATCATAAATTAATAATGTACTCATGTATGGTTTTATGTTAACGTATTTTAATTAAGAGTTATGTATTAAGGTTTTGCAAAATTTATCACTAGGCCTTAGTTAGCAAGGGTCTGGGACTAGCTGCCTGGTCTCATATTAAACTGCATTTTTCTAACGTGCAATGTGCTGCTTTCCTGAAGGACAAGACGCTGTACTTTTCCAGAAGCTAGAGATGTGTGTGTGTAGCTGTAGTAAATTCTTTCTCATGGGACCCGACTTGCTCAAGGAGACAATCTTGCCGAACGCAACAGTGTAATTCGCAACAGGTACAAGGTCGCCTAAACCAAGGGAAGGCAATGGAACTACTGACTGGAGCGATGAGTGTAACTTTTCTTACCGGACATTCTACTTTTTGAAGACGTCAATCACATGAGCCAATAAACTGCATGAGAACTGTCTTAGGTGAAAATTCTAGTAAGGTGAACGACGGATTATTGGACAAAGATAATGATGCACCAAATATTGCCCAATGGGAAATTAGGGGACTTGTTCGACAATTTTAATATAACAGCATGACACAAGAAGAAATCAGCCATTATTGAGCCATTCTTAGCCATCCTCCCCGCCACTTTGATGCTGTTACTTACCCTTACTCTTGATACTCCGAGAGACTTTGGGGGTCATTTTGACCTCAGTGGTCTTTTTTGAAGACCGTTGAGGGACCGCTGTGCGGAAGACCACCATTGGTGGCGGTTTGCTGCTCGACCTATTATGATCGTTGGCAGCTCTCCGTCCTTTTACGGACGGAGAGCCGCCAACAGCCATACTGGCGGGAGGCGGGGAAGTGGAGGTTTCTCCACCTCCACCGCCACGCCAACAGAACACTGCCCAGCGAATCACATCCAGTGATTCGCCGTGGCGGTGTTCTGTTGCCAGTGTGGTGTCGGCGGAGCTGCCCCCATGGCTACCGTCCCCTCCCGGAGAATCGTCAGACCAGGTAAGTCCATCATCCGTGAGGGAATGGGGGGGGTGTTGTGTGGGTGCATGGGGGTGTGCGTGTGTGTGAAGGGGGTGTGTGAGTGCGTGTATGCCTGCGGGGGTGTTGTGTGTATGGGAATGAGTGCGTGTATGTCTGTGGGTATGTCTGTATGGATGTGTGCGTGTATGTTTGAATGTGGGTGTGCGACTGTGTGTGGATGTAGGCATGTATGTTGGCGTGTGTGCGTGTAAGTATGTAGGTGGTGCCTGCGTGCGTGTCACGTGGGTATGGGTGAAGTGATGTTGGGGATCAGGGAGGGGGGCCCTGCCACCTTTGGGGGATGGCAGGGGTGGTGGGGGGGTTAGGGGAGGGAGTTGGGGTGGGGGAGACCCCTATCAGTGCCAGGGAAGGAATTCCCTGGCACTGATAGTGCTTACCGCCATGGATTTCATGGCGGTTCAAACCGCTGGAAATCCACAGCGGTAAGCCGGGTCCAAATACCGCCGGCAGTATAGTGACGGCCGCCGGGCTGGAGACCCAGGTCTCCAGCCTGGCAGTCGTCTCCGCCCTGGCGGGCGGAGCGGAGAACCGGCGGATGACCATGGCGGTAACCGCCATGGTCATAATTCCACAGAGTAAGACCGCCAGCCTGTTGGCGGTCTTACCGCCGGTTCTCCGCCTTCCGCCAGGGTTGTAATGACCCCCTTAGTCTTTAGCTGTTTGACACCCTAAACCATCCTCGGCTTACCCCTGCCTGATATGCACTTCTCCTCCTTATGAGGGAAGATTCTTTGCTATACTTTGCCGAGTCTTACCTGCTTATCCTGGCTGATGGCGAATCGACTGATGTCCTGAGGACGAAGACTGACACTGCATGCTGCCCCATTTGGATGGGTAACTATCTGATGATAAAAATTGTAATTGTCTGTTTGCCTTTTCTTTCTCGGTACCAACTGCTCTTTTGATAGAGGCCATAGTTAGATGTTTTCTAAATTCATGTTGCTAAATTGTTTTGCATGAAGCCCAACATGCAGATGCTAATTAGAGGTTAGTTAAGGAGTTCACTAAAATAGGATGCAAATAGGCAAATGACTGAATCTTTGCTTTAGCAGAGTAACAGTATATTATTCAACAAAGTTGACTCATGTTGACTTTGTGCTTTGTTCTGATGTTCTTGATCTTTGCTTTCATAAAGTCATACTCAAGATGCCATATTATAGTGCTTTTGATGTGCTTAATGATATTGAGATTAATAAACATGACATTAGAATTGTAACGAATAGGGAATAAATATCTTAACTTTTACTAGATGTGTGTGATTTATTCATCGTGACATGTTTTACTCCTATTAAATGGTATTGATTAGTTTGATTAGTTATTGAGAATATTAATTGAGTTACTGGTACCTTACTTGAGATGTTAATGAGATATCCCGTCCTAAGGAGTCTCCAATCAGGGTCAAAAGGTTAATTGGCCTAAAACAGTCCCCATTTAAGTAAAATTATCAGAGTCGGGACGCGTTTTCACAGTACATCTTGGGAGGGCTGTTATCTGTATGCCTGAATCACTTGGAAAGGGGTCTTACAGGAAGGGGACATGCACAAGAGGTGTTAATACAGACATTAGAAGAGGGTTCTAATTCTACACATTATGATAATACCATTGACCCATAAAAAGATCAACAGTAGGACCTGAACATGCTATTTCATAAGGAAAGGCTCTTTGTATAAATGGACAGAAGCAATGGAGGTCGTCCATGACATTTGATTAAGAATAATAAGCCCTTCTATTGGGTCCCAGAGGGACATCTGAAATAAGATTTATGGACATTCTTATTGGACTCTTTCACAATGTTATTAGTGGCCCTCAGATAGAATAGCGAAACCTGAACAAGCTATCTCTAAAAGTGGCGGTCAGTTTAGTGGATGTAAGCAAGGATGATCATCCATGTTGTAGGAGGCTGGACTGGCTTGTAGTGAGTACCAAGGGGTACTTGCACCTTGCACCAGGCCCAGTTATTCCTTATTAGTGTATAGGGTGTCTAGCAGCATAGGCTGATAGATAATGGTAGTTTAGCAAAGCAGCTTAGGCTGAACTAGGAGACGAGTGAAGCTCCTACAGTACCACTTAGTGTCATACGCACAATATCATAAGAAAACACAATACACAGTTATACTAAAAATAAAGGTACTTTATTTTTATGACAATATGCCAAAGTATCTCAGAGTGTACCCTCAGTGAGAGGATAGGAAATATACCCAAGATATATATACACAATACCAAAAATATGCAGTATAGTCTTAGAAAACAGTGCAAACAATGTATAGTTACAATAGGATGCAATGGGGACACATAGGGATAGGGGCAACACAAACCATACACTCCAAAACTGGAATGCGAACCACGAATGGACCCCAAACCTATGTGACCTTGTAGAGGGTCGCTGGGACTATTAGAAAATAGTGAGGGTTAGAAAAATAGCCCACCCCAAGACCCTGAAAAGTGAGTGCAAAGTGCACTAAAGTTCCCCAAAGGACATAGAAGTCGTGAAAGGGGAATTCTGCAGGAAAGACACAAACCAGCAATGCAACAACGATGGATTTCCAGTCGAGGGTACCTGTGGAACAAGGGGACCAAGTCCAAAAGTCACAAGCAAGTCAGAGATGGGCAGATGCCCAGGAAATGCCAGCTGTGGGTGCAAAGAAGCTGCTACTGGACTGTAGAAGCTTAGGTTTCTGCAGGAACGACAAGGGCTAGAGACTTCCCCTTTGGAGGACGGATCCCTCACGCCGTGGAGAGTCGTGCAGAAGTGTTTTCCCGCCGAAAGACCGCCAACAAGCCTTGCTAGCTGCAAATCGTGCGGTAAGGGGTTTTGGACGCTGATGTGGCCCAGGAGGGACCAGGATGTCGCAAATTGCGTCAGGAGACAGAGGGGACGTCGAGCAAGACAAGGAGCCCTCTCAGCAGCAGGTAGCACCCAGAGAAGTGCCAGAAAAAGGCACTACGAGGATGCGTGAAACGGTGCTCACCCGAAGTCTCACAAAGGAGTCCCACGTCGCCGGAGAACAACTTAGGAGGTCGTGCAATGCAGGTTAGAGTGCTGTGGACACAGGCTGGACTGTGCACAAAGGATTTCCGCCGGAAGTGCACGGAGGCCGGAGTAGCTGCAACAGTCGCGGTTCCCAGCAATGCAGTCTGGCGTGGGGAGGCAAGGACTTAAACTTGGACTGAAGAGTCACTTGGACAGAGTTGCTGGATTCAAGGGACCTCGCTCGTCGTGCTGAGAGGAGACCCAGGGGACCGGTGATGCAGTTCTTTGGTGCCTGCGGTTGCAGGGGGACGATTCCGTCGACCCACGGGAGATTTCTTCGGAGCTTCTAGTGCAGAGAGGAGGCAGACTACCCCCACAGCATGCACCACCAGGAAAACAGTCGAGAAGGCGGCAGGATCAGCGTTACAGAGTTGCAGTAGTCGTCTTTGCTACTATGTTGCAGTTTTGCAGGCTTCCAGCGCGGTCAGCAGTCGATTCCTTGGTAGAAGGTGAAGAGAGAGATGCAGAGGAACTCGGATGAGCTCTTGCATTCGTTATCTAAAGTTTCCCCAGAGACAGAGACCCTAAATAGCCAGAAAAGAGGGTTTGGCTACCTAGGAGAGAGGATAGGCTAGCAACACCTGAAGGAGCCTATCAGGAGGAGTCTCTGACGTCACCTGGTGGCACTGGCCACTCAGAGCAGTCCAGTGTGCCAGCAGCACCTCTGTTTCCAAGATGGCAGAGGTCTGGAGCACACTGGAGGAGCTCTGGACACCTCCCAGGGGAGGTGCAGGTCAGGGGAGTGGTCACTCCCCTTTCCTTTGTCCAGTTTCGCGCCAGAGCAGGGCTAAGGGGTCCCCTGAACCGGCGTAGACTGGCTTATGCAGAATTGGGCACATCTGTGTCCAAGAAAGCATTTCCAGAGGCTGGGGGAGGCTACTCCTCCCCTGCCTTCACACCATTTTCCAAAGGGAGAGGGTGTAACACCCTCTCTCAGAGGAAGTCCTTTGTTCTGCCATCCTGGGACAAGCCTGGCTTGACCCCAGGAGGGCAGAAACCTGTCTGAGGGGTTGGCAGCAGTAGCAGCTGCAGTGAAACCCCAGGAAAGGCAGTTTGGCAGTACCAGGGTCTGTGCTACAGACCACTGGGATCATGGGATTTTGCCAACCATGCCAGGATGGCATAGAGGGGGCAATTCCATGATCATAGACATGTTACATGGCCATATTCGGAGTTACCATTGTGAAGCTACATATAGGTAGTGACCTATATGTAGTGCACGCGTGTAATGGTGTCCCCGCACTCACAAAGTCCGGGGGATTGGCCCTGAACAATGTGGGGGCACCTTGGCTAGTGCCAGGGTGCCCTCACACTAAGTAACTTTGCACCTAACCTTTACCAGGTAAAGGTTAGACATATAGGTGACTTATAAGTTACTTAAGTGCAGTGTAAAATGGCTGTGAAATAACGTGGACGTTATTTAACTCAGGCTGCAGTGGCAGGCCTGTGTAAGAATTGTCAGAGCTCTCTATGGGTGGCAAAAGAAATGCTGCAGCCCATATGGATCTCCTGGAACCCCAATACCCTGGATACCTTAGTACCATATACTAGGGAATTATAAGGGTGTTCCAGTAAGCCAATGTAAATTGGTAAAATTGGTCACTAGCCTGTTAGTGACAATTTGGAAAGAAATGAGAGAGCATAACCACTGAGGTTCTGGTTAGCAGAGCCTCAGTGAGACAGTTAGTCACTACACAGGTAACACATTCAGGCACACTTCTGAGCACTGGGGCCCTGGCTGGCAGGGTCCCAGTGACACATACAACTAAAACAACATATATACAGTGAAAAATGGGGGTAACATGCCAGGCAAGATGGTACTTTCCTACACAACCCCCCCAAACGAAGGACAATAAGACTAGCCATGACCTGATGAGTCTTCATTGTCTGAGTGGAAATATCTGGAGAGTCCATTTGCATTGGAGTGGCTACTCCCAGGTCTATGTTCCACTGTATAGTCCATTCCCTGTAGGGATATGGACCACCTCAACAATTTAGGATTTTCACCTTTCATTTGTTTTAGCCAAAGTAGAGGTTTGTGGTCTGTCTGAACAATGAAGTGAGTGCCAAACAGGTATGGCCTCAACTTCTTCAGAGCCCAGACCACAGCAAAGGCCTCCCTCTCTATGGCAGACCAACGCTTTTCTCTAGGGGTCAACCTCCTACTAATAAAAGCAACAGGTTGATCCTGGCCCTCAGAATTAAGTTGTGATAGGACTGCCCCTACTCCTAATTCAGATGCATCAGTTTGGACATAGAATTTTTTAGAGTAACAAGGGCTTTTCAGGACAGGTGCAGAGCACATGGCCTGCTTCAGCTCCTCAAAAGCTTTCTGACAGTTTGCTGTCCATAATACCTTTTTAGGCATTTTCTTGGATGTGAGGTCATTAAGAGGGGCTGCAATGGAGCCATAGTTCTTAATGAACCTCCTGTAATACCCAGTGAGGCCTAGGAAGGCTCTCACCTGAGTCTGAGTGGTAGGGGGAACCCAATCAATAATTGTTTGGATTTTCCCCTGAAGTGGTGCAATCTGTTCCCCACCAACAAGGTGTCCCAGATAAACCACCTTACCCTGCCCTATCTGGCACTTTGAAGCCTTGATAGTGAGGCCTGCCTTTTGCAGGGCCTCCAGAACTTTCCATAAGTGGACCAGGTGATCATCCCAGCTGGAGCTAAAGACAGCTATATCGTCCAAATATGCTGCACTGAAAGCTTCCAGCCCTTGCAGGACTGTGTTCACCAACCTCTGAAAAGTGGCAGGTGCATTTTTCAATCCAAAAGGCATTACAGTGAACTGGTAATGTCCTCCAATGGTTGAAAATGCAGTTTTAGGTTTAGCATCTTCTGATAATTTGATCTGCCAATACCCTGCAGTCAAATCAAAAGTGCTTAGATACTTGGCAGATGCCAGTGTATCTATGAGCTCATCTGCCCTGGGTATAGGGTGAGCATCAGTTTTGGTTACCTGGTTGAGACCTCTGTAATCTACACAAAACCGCATTTCCATCTTTCCATCTTTGGAATGGGGTTTTGGTACAAGTACCACAGGAGAAGCGCATGGACTTTCAGAGTGCTCAACCACTCCCAGTTCTAGCATTTTCTGCACCTCTTGCTTTATGCAGTCCCTGACATGGTCAGGCTGCCTATAGATCTTACTTTTGATCGCACTCACAAAGTCCGGGGGATTGGCCCTGAACAATGTGGGGGCACCTTGGCTAGTGCCAGGGTGCCCTCACACTAAGTAACTTTGCACCTAACCTTTACCAGGTAAAGGTTAGACATATAGGTGACTTATAAGTTACTTAAGTGCAGTGTAAAATGGCTGTGAAATAACGTGGACGTTATTTCACTCAGGCTGCAGTGGCAGGCCTGTGTAAGAATTGTCAGAGCTCCCTATGGGTGGCAAAAGAAATGCTGCAGCCCATATGGATCTCCTGGAACCCCAATACCCTGGGTACCTTAGTACCATATACTAGGGAATTATAAGGGGGTTCCAGTAAGCCAATGTAAATTGGTAAAATTGGTCACTAGCCTGTTAGTGACAATTTGGAAAGAAATGAGAGAGCATAACCACTGAGGTTCTGGTTAGCAGAGCCTCAGTGAGACAGTTAGTCACTACACAGGTAACACATTCAGGCACACTTATGAGCACTGGGGCCCTGGCTGGCAGGGTCCCAGTGACACATACAACTAAAACAACATATATACAGTGAAAAATGGGGGTAACATGCCAGGCAAGATGGTACTTTCCTACACATGTCATCTATTTTTGAGAAAACATACCTTCCCACTAAATCCCACAGGATGGCAACTAGTGAGTTGAAAGGAGAAAAGGTCCCCGCGGTCGAGCATTGTGAAAATTAAGTAACAGATTTATAACTCACATGAGCCCATCGGTAGGGTGACCACCCGTCCGTAAATTTCACGGACTGTCCGTAATTTCGCCCTGCTGTCCGTTGTCCGTGATGAAAGCTTTAACGGACGCCATTTGTCCGTAATTTTAGCCTTTCACCTAAAGGGCAACGGAGGCAGGGCGAAATTACGGGCAGAGGTGTTTCCCCAGCTGGGCTGGAAGGCAGGGGGTCTCCTGTGCTCGGAGGGAGGGAGGGAGGGGCAGACAGATAAGAAAAGGCCTTCTTGCCAGGGGGTCTCCTTCCCTAAAGACATGCAAATGTGGGCAACTGGTAAATTTGCAAATACAAATGGGCTTGAAAACCTCCATTGAATTTACTAAAAGGAGCCACTTGAAGTTTTCTGGTGGGAAAGATATTTCTTTCAGAGAGGTATTGTAATGGTTTTCCAAGGTGAGCTGTGGAGTGTGTGGTTTTAATGGAGTGTTATAACATTTTTTTAGCACTAGGTAGAAACTGTATATTATTCAAATCTGTATTTGAGAAGCGCTTTTTTTTTTTATTTAACCGAAATGTATTCGCACATTTTATAGCAGCCTTTATTATGATGTAATTGTATTTTTTACAGTTCATTCAGGTACCTCGGTACCTCATTGTACTAACAAACATTGGCAAAGCCAGTAGGTCTCATCTACGAAAGAGTTATTGGCTTTGCAAATGTGTTTTAGCCATTAGCCATGTTATACACCAGAGTAGCTGCTGTTCAGCATGGCTTAAAGCTAGTGGCATAGTGGTGTGGTGTGGAGTAGAGTAGCATAGGAGCAGTGGCATAGAGCCCAGTGGTGCAAAGTACAGAGCAGTGTGGTACAGTGCAGTTGTTTAGAGTGCGTTAGCGTAGAGTGCAGTGGTTTAGAGTGTAGTGGCATGGAGTGGCATGGGACAGAGTAGAGTGGCATAGAGTGTAGTGGAGTAGAGTGGCATACAATAGAGTGGAAGAGACAGCAGTAGTGTAAAGTGGTGCAGTGGCATAGATTGCAGAGTAGACTCAAGTTGCAGGGAGTGCAGTGGTGTAGTGTAGATTGGTGCAGAGTAGGGCAAAGTGCTGTAGAGTGGAGTGATGCAGAGTAGAGTGGCATAGAGTGCAGTGGCATAGAATGCAGTAGTACATAGTACATTGGTGTATAGTTCGGTGGTGGAGAGTGCAACACTGCAGAGTAGAGTGTCAGTGCAGTAATGTTTTGTGGAGTAGAGTGGCACAGAGCAGTGGCGTAGAGTACAGTGGTACAGAGTAGAGGGCAGTGGCGTGCAGTTGTTTAGAGTGCATTGGGGCAGAGTGCAGTGGCATAGAGTGGCATGGGGTAGAGTTACATAGAGTGCAGTGGAGTAGAGTGGCATACAATAGAGTAGCAGAGAGTGCAGTAATGCAGAGTGGTGCAGTGTCAGAGTGCAGAGTAGAATCATGTGGCATAGAGTGTAGTGGTGCAGAGTGGAGTATTGTAGAGTGGTGTAGAGTATAGTGCCTAGAGTGCAGTGGCATAGAGTAGAGTAGAGTGGTGTAGAGTGCAGAGTAGAGTGTCAGTGCAGTGGTGTAGAGTGGTACAGAGAACAGTGGCATAGAGTACAGTGGTGCAGAGTAAAGGGCAGTGCTGTTGTTTAGAGTACACTGGTGTAGAGTGCAGTTGCATAGAGTGGCATTGGGCAGAGTAGAGTGGCATAGAATGCAGTGGAATAGAGTATATTGGTGCAAAATGCAGTAGTACAGAGCAGAGTGGTGTAGAGTATAGTGGCGGCCAGAGCAGTGTTGCAGAGTGTCAGCTTGCAGTAGTGTAGAGTGCACTGAACTAGAGTGCAGTGGTCAGAGTAGTATAGAGTACAGTGGCGTAGAATAGATTGTTTCAGAGTAGAGTGCAGTTGCATAGAGTGGAGAGGTGCAGGGTAGAGTGCAGTGGCATAGAATGCAGTGGCATAAAGTAGATTATTTCACAGTAGAGTGAGGTGGCTTAGAGTGGAGAAGTGCAGGTTAGAGTGGAGTTGCATAAAGTGGCATAGAGTGTGATGGCATAGAGTAAAGTAGTGTAGAGTGCCGGGGCATAGAGTGCAGAGGTGCAGAGTAGATTAGAATGATGTACAGTGTATTGATGTAGAGTGCAGGGGCATAGAGTTGAGTGTTACAGAGTAAAGTGCATTAGAATAGAGTGTATTAGCTTAGAGTGCAGTGGCGTACAGTGCAGCATTGCAGAGTGGCAGAGAGTGGAGTTGTGCTGATTAGATTGGTGTTGCCTAGACTGGAGTGGTATGGCGTGCAGACGAGCAGAGCGCAGTGGTGTAGAGAGGCGTAAAGTGCAGTGGCTTAGAGTAGAGTAGTACAGAGTAGAGTAGAGAGGCATAGTGTGAAGTAGCATAGAGAGCAGTGGCATAATGTGGAGTGGTTCCGAATGGAGAAGAGTGCAGTGGCATGGAGTGGCGTAAAGTGGAGTGATACAGAGTAGGGTGCAGTGGTGTGGAGTGGTGCAGAGCAGAGTGGAGTGGAGCATGCATGCCATTACAGACAACACATTTTTGCCATTACAGACAACACATTTTTGATTGAAATGACCATTACATTTGCACAGATATACAGTTTTTCAAATCAAACTATTTTGTGCACAGACGATGTGTGGAAATTGCATCACCTAATGCAATGATTTGTTTTAATCATGTCAAGGTATTTGTTTCCAGCACAGTTCAGAATTAACAATAATTTGCTTGATTTGTACTTCAAATTCTGATATATTCTGAAGTCTATTTAAATGTTGTCATGTGATAGAAAAAACTCTTTCCTAACCCCAGTATCCAGCAAGATTGTTTCATAAATCCTCTCACTTTGAAATCAGAGAAAGGAAAGTAAACACTAAGTTCCCACCGAAGACAGAGCCTGACATTTGACTTTGTTCTTTGAATGCACAGCAAATATGATAAGATAAGAACAAGATTTACAGGCCTGTTTACAGAAAGGGGGCACTCAGCAGGATACTGTAAATAAGGGTTTGGCAAGGGAAGGGAGGAATTCAAGCTGCATAGCCTAAAACAAATAAAGCCAGCAAATTGAAAGCAACAAATTGTGAGTTAGAAACCACAAGGCCAATGGCAAGCAACGGGAAGAATGCATTCACAAGGAAGCACAATGAATGTACTTAAAGTGACTGCTGAGGGATACTTTGTGGGGAAAGTCCAGTATTTTAGTCCATATCTTGCAGAGGTTTGGTACATCAATCACCCAGGCAGTATGACAAGAAGACCTGGAGTGGTTTCCATGTTGCAGGATAGGTCTGTACACCCATTCCATCAGTTTGCCACCATTTCCTATGGTACAGAGCTTCTGGCACACCTCTTGTAGGGTTAGTGCTAGGTAGCAGACATGAAATAGGGCATTTAATGATTATTTAAGGTGGTTGTAAGTAAGGAGTTGACCGGGTGAAGATGGTAGTCTGCCACAAGGGTTTGGAAATTTAGTAACTCACTGAAACAAAGTCCCCAATTTTAAGACACCTGCAACATGCCACTGATGGAGTTGCTCTGAGCACAGCCATCCTGTGCGAGTGGGAAGGCTTAGCAAAGGTAGTGCAGGAGCATAGGGTTTCTTCGTGTCAGTGAGTTTACAGGTTCTGGCAAGGCAAGAGAAAGCCATGCATGATAACCCCGGATGGTGATCCATAGAATGGTCAGTAGGAAACGATGAGCAGTGCATTAAGCCTTCCTTAAAAGTCTTTACTGGTAATCCCCATCTCATGCAGAGAGGTGGGCAGAAAGCCAGTGAGCCACCCATTGGACATCTGCAGCTGAATAAAAGCATTCTAAGTCCAGAAGATCTAATCCACCCGCAGTCACAGTTAGCTTTAGAGTGGAAAGAGCTCCCGATGGCGCCGCAGTGACCAAATCAGGTGTGTGGCCTATCTGAAGAAGGAATGAAGGACGAGCAGGGGAAGGTTTGCAAAATAATACTATCATTGTGGTAGCACACCATCTTCGCTACTGCCACATGGCCTCTACAGAAAGCAGAAGAGAAGACGAAAAAGCAAACTGGGCTTGGAGGGACCGTTCGCTCTGCCGAGATTTTCATCCTGGAAATCAGTGTAAGAATGGTAGATATTAATCATTAGGTATCGAAAGGTAACTGGTTCCTAGTTCAATCTGAGATCTAATTGAGTATGAAGGCGAAAACAGTGCCATATGCTAAAGAAACACTAATTAAATTTTAAAATTTGTAAATTTTGTTTGTGCAATTTACATCCCAAATATTTTGAAGATTCTATGTGTACTTGACACTTAGGGATAACCCAGATCTCTAGTTTGGCTTTTGCTCAATTTCAAAACCATATAAAGACATGGACTAAGTGGGCAATTGCCTTGCACAACCTTGCAAGGGGTCTGGCCCCTGCTCACCCTTCACAAGCACTAACAGCGAACCATTGCACCAGAAGAGTTTGCCAAGGTGGATGGGTGTTGATTGTTCAACCACTTGACAGTGCCCTTTCTGTTTTGCTCCTGTGTGCAGACAACTCCCCAGGTACCCAATACCTTCAAATAGTCTTGGTGGACCCATCTTGTCTGATTTTAGGAATTGTCCCACCTTGTTCTTCTCTTCTTTATTTATCCAGTTGTTCGCAACAACCCTTTGAATTACTTGCTGTGGATCTCCCATTTGATCTCGATTTCATCCTACTCTTTTATTATCTTTGATTGGTAGTCCGGGCTCCCATTTCTGAGATAAATGTAGAGTCCCAAACATACACTCTAGTGCAGTGAAACTACAGACAAGTTATGGGTACATCACATCCGGACAATAGGTGTGAGACTGTCACCCACACCATCTGCCCTGCCTCTTTAAAAAAAATTAGGTTGAAAGTCCATGGGCGGTTGGGGTAAGCCAGGTGTTTTTGTTCAATTTGTTTAAACTAGCATAAGGTTAATTACCTTAATGTTTCCCAAACTGTTTGCCAGGGGTTTTGAAATGTTCAGAAACATAATCAAAATGTTGCTGTTATTTTCTCTTCAGGAAAGATCGGGTAGATTTGGGTAGGGGTGATGGCCTTGCCGTGAAGGGCATTAATTTACTACTGAACAAGGACGTAATGTGACACCTGAATGCAGCACACCAGGAGGCAATCACAAAAGGTCCACAGTGAATTAATAGTGCTATGTTAAAAAAGAGTAAATAAATGCACTGACAACATAGTGCGGCATGGCCTCTCTTGCGTGTGTCTGTAAAACTGACGTTTGTTCTTGAATTTTTGTCCTGAATTTTGACCCTTTGTCCTGAATTTTTTACAGTCCTGTCCAGAATTTTCCTCAGTGCCAGGTGGTCACCCTACCCATCGGTGGATAGGGAACTTCAGATCCACGATGGTATCTTTAACTGGGAGACTGGCAGATCGGATAATTAGCTATAAAAACATGTCCGAGATTAATAAACCGCCTAGAGTAACGCGGTATTTTATTTCCTTTTTTTAATAGTAAGTGGCTGCCTCAATAAATCGTAGAAATAGAGGGCCACGGCTCCAGCTCCAAGATGGCGTCTAAAATCACAATCGGGGTTTGGGATTAAAAAGGCCCAACCCCCTTCCGCCCATGAGCCCAGCATGTCACTCACGCGGAAGTAGAGGTGGGGCAACAAATGAAAGACTGATTGCTGGTATCAGTACCTGCACAGTGCGGTTACTGGCATGACCCAGTGGCATCCTTCCCTTTATGAAGCGAGTAAACGGAGACTTTAATTTAAGCTGACGGGGGGAGGTCCGAGTACCCTGCCACAGAGAGTGCTAAATTTGCAGACATGATCAAGCGTGTAACAGGGACGTCAGTGGAACTGATGCGGCTTTCTTAACAAATTGGGCTATTATATCGGCCCAAAATATCGGGGGCTGGACAGGAGTGACCCAAAACATCTTAAAAGGAACTTCATATGCATTGAGTGAGTGGCGGCAGGATCAACCATGTCAAAGGTTATGCCCGCGGGCACCCCAAGTCAAAGAGGAAGATCTTCCTGGAGTCATTCTGAAGTCATCTGATGACTTCAGCTGGGCTATTCCTGTAATGATCTGGGGAAGTCATCCAAAACCATCCTGAAGTATGTGTATAGGGCGAAATATTTAAATGAGATGACTCTAGAGTCATCAGTAAAACTACCCCAGGATGGGTTTCTGATTACTTCATTTTAAAGTATGTGATGATCTCCTACTACTCCAGGAATACTCAGTGACAACTTCGGGATGAGTGTGAATTACTCCTGGATGATTCCAGGACAACTTCAGGATGAGTGTGAATTACTTCTGGATGATTCCAGGACAACTTCAGGATGAATCTTAATTACATCAGGATGATTCCTGGACAACTTCAGGATGAGTCTTAATTACACCAGGATGATTTCAGGACAACTTCAGGATAGCTGTGTATTACTTGAGGATTATATTACGATAACTTAAGAATGAGTGTGAACTACTCTATGATGATTTTATGAGAACTTTAAAATGCGCATGGATAACTCCATGATTATTTTTTTCATCTTGCAAAATATTATGGAATACTTTTAAATGGTTTTATGGCAACTATGTTATGATTCCCAATGATGGTTTAGATGATTGCAGATTTTTCTTAAATGATTAAATATTAAGTTAGGGTTGGATCACCATAAGGGTTCTGTGACTGGCATATATTCTCTGATTGACACTTTGCCCATCTATGGTCCATCAGGAAGAACTTAGAAAAACAAATTTGTAAGTAATAACCTAGAGAAGCACCACCTCCTTTTAAAAACTGCAATTGCGTTTGAGTGTAACAAATGTTCCTTCTTTGTACAATACAGCTATTTAAAAAATAACCAGTAATCAGACAAACCTATGAGCTTTCTTTGGCATATAATTAAGGCTCCCTGTTTTAGTTTTTTACAGATAAATACAGACAGAAAACAATCTGTTGACGATCTGTAGTTATTTTTAAACACAGAAAAGTACAGAAAATTGGCCCTTCAAGAGAGACTCTTCATGCTGTCCATTATGAATTCCAGGCAAACCTCTGAACAGATAGATAGCATGGGGAGTTGAAAAACAGGATGAAGGTTCCTTACATACAGGTATATGTTAACATATATTTGTATATAATGCTAATACTTATCTGTGGGTGTAGTGTTTTGTTATATGTGGTCTCTTAATTTGCTACAATGGGACAGGCATCAAAGTTTGAGTGCATGTGTATCAGTCAGATAAATACGGAAATCTACAGTTTTCCAAATCCATAAATTCTCAAAAAACTAAATAAATCTGGATAAATACCAAATGAATGGCCAAAAAATAAATGTGGACAAATACAGACAGAACTGTTAAAAAAATAAAAAACATAAAACTGTGAGCCCTACAAATAATTTTGCGCATCATCACAGTAAAAGTTGGCCAGTGATATGAAACTGTGCGAAAAGTAGGTGCCAGCAAAAAGGTTATATAGTTAGTATTCAAAAGCAGTACTGCATCTTGTGACGTTCACCCATACTAATAGGGGCTTTCCTCCGAGGTACAGTTTATTATACAATGTTTTTTTTAACATAGTGACTTGCTTATTGAAACAAAATAGACTTGAATTACATATTGCTATTTAATTTTATTAAGTTAAAACGCAGGCTTCATCCCATAGGAATTCAGGATACTATATAAGACAATATTAAAGATATGCAAAAATAAAAATAGTCAGTGGAAACTAGCAGAATTGTTCTAAGTTTTCAGATTCAGAATTTTCTTTATTTCTCCTTTGACAGCATTTTTATTGCAAGCTTTTTCTTCATAGATTTATTGTTTGGAGATTGCAAGCTGTTGGACCTTGTACACAGGTGTCGTAACTCTAAAAAAGAAAAAAAAAAAAAACAATAAGAATAGATTAATACCTTGCTTCTATCAGGCTAACCTGCCTTCACGAAGCAGCAAATGTATTTACAGTGAGCATGATAAGATGTTATGGACATAAGAGTTCCAAAGTTAACAGTATATGCACATCGCTTAGGGATTGCTACTGTCATAGGTGCAAAAAAGAGCACATGCACAATTAAGTCATTTATAGGATTGTAGGTAACAAAAGAAAATATCAATCTCTGATCTTGACAAGTGATGGGGCAGAATGCGGATGTTGCTACAAAAGGCTCATCTGGGAACATACTGTTTCCTTTTTGTTTTTCAAGTGAGGAGGATCTCAGCTCTGCCCCAGGGGATGCCATATTTTTTACAAAAACAATGGATTAAACCCAGATCTGTGACTAGGGGTGAATGTTTGATTTGTTCAGCATTCCGTCTAGCATCTGTTCTTTTTGCTTTTGTCACCCGAAGTGGGAAGGGTATGCCCAGATGTGGGTCCCGTGCTCACTGTGCCACAGGATTCAAGCTAGCCTGGCTTATGAGGGGTGATACCCCGAAATTGGTCCCAGGATGCTTGTTTCTGGTCCGGGGAGGACCTGGCCTGGTAGTTTGGGCTGGACTGTTCCCATGGGCAGCAGGGTCAAGACTGATTTGCATATGGCTGGGTCCAAACTGGGCTGGTGTGGTGAGCAAAAAAAAAAAGCACAAAAAAAACGATGGATTAAACCCAGATCTGTGACTGGGGGTGAATGTTTGATTTGTTCAGCATTCCGTCCATCATCTGTTCTTTTTGTTATAGTTTTACATGGTAACATCTTTAGACACTGTCTGTCTGGATTTTGAAATGTAGAGATCATAGCAGGAAAGAAGAGAGACAGGCTAAAGTAGAAATGTAGAAAAGTGAAACCCAAAAGAATGTTTTCCCACTACCAGTAACTGCAGTCAACAGATGTCACCTATGCAAACAGAGGATAAACAGTCATTGCCTCAAGATACGGCTTCTTCAAGATGGGCACTGAAGGAGCTTTGATATCAAACTTTGCTTGCATCGCCCCTTTCTAGAACAAAGTTAAGAAACCTCTCTGGCTACCAGTATGGTACGGCAAATACAAGCCTTCATACTGCACTATTACTCACTCTGCCAAGCAAAGTCTGAAATAAAGCTGGGAACACAGTGTGCCATCAGTGTAGTTTACACTAAGATTCTATGGTTTTGAGTCTTTTTCATGAGACCAGAAAAGACTTGCTCCTTTGGAAATGAGTGGTTGGAAGAATGGAGAGGGAGAGAATACAAAACAGCAATGATGGAATGCTTTTCCAATGTGATTTGCTAGGAGGACAACATATGTCAAAAGGTTTTAAGACTCACAACAAAGATATCGTTACCATTTTTACACAAACAGTAAATACCTTTGACTTGAATGGTTGTTACTAGTTGATCCTTGTGCAATGCTCTTTTCAGGAGTAGGGCATTTGGTACTCAGGAGGGCCCATTAGATTTCTTCAGTCGGTGCTGCAGATCAGCCTGCATATAATATAGCATTATCATACATGTCAGTATATATACATTCTGTAAAAAAAAATAAAAGCAGAGGTTGTGGATGGTGTTTTGAAATCTATACGGAGTGTGTTTCTCAAACATAAACTATCAGTACTACAGGAATACTATCGGAGTCTAAGGGAACAAATATGGTAAGAGAGTGGAAAATAAAGCAAGTCACCTTATGTACTATAAAAAAAAAAAAAACACTGCATAGTTTAGATAATGCTGCATTTCTTAGTGTCCTTGAATATGTCAAAAACAGTGCTCCCTACAAATGTTGAACGACCAAATAATGTTCATGTGTGTCTCATAACTGTGCTACTATGCAGTAAAGTTTTTAAAGTCATTACATTTGGTACACGCAAACATACTTTTGAGCTATGCGGGTGAGAGGTGGAAAAGAAAGTGTCAGAGAATTAGGCGCAGGGGGTTATGTGACCTGGTTTTAAATTATCAGTTTCACGTACCTTTTAAGTAGTCATTTTCACCCTGTAAAGGTCTTATTTTTTCTTGTATTACTTCATGTTTCTCATGCTCTCAGGACCAATCCAGTTTACTGCAGGTCTGGCCGCAGACTCCAATCTTCTTCTTTCCTGCCTTGATGCTCCTCTAGTGCTTTATGGATTACTGGAGTCGGCTGTGTCTTAGCGCGCAGTATTCCTGTACAATCAACCCCCAAGTGCTATCCCACTCATGCTGCCAAATGCCCCACCTAGTCTCTGTTTGTGCTAACTCTCCTTACCAGCTCCGGGTCAGAGTAGTGCATCAAGTCCAAGATTCTGCTTTCCATTCTACATGTGTAGCCCTGTTCAGCATATTACAAGTAGTTAAATGCAAACAAAACAAGCATTTTCAATGCAATGGGTCTCGCGTTTCCTCCAGTTAGAGCTATTAGCATAGTTAATTCCTAACTATACTTTTCTTGCCACATGAATTGAAAATGAAAAGTAAAAAACAGTTGACATAAGCGAGCTGATTCAAAGCGCCATGGCTGCCATGAGTGCGAATGCGAAGGAGAGACAAAAGGAAAAAGAAGTTAGCTCGCAGTCAAACATACCGCAATCGTGCAATTATCTGTGTAACAGGGTCAGTGTCCAAGGCGGTAACAAAACTGCCACAAGGAGGGACAAACATAAAGCATTTACCAATGATAAGAAAGGATTTTTGAAAGGCAAGCCCACAAACGAGTGATAGTGATGGGCATTCTGTGGGCGTGGTTAAAAGCCCACATAGATACCAACACGTTGGAAAAAGCAGCGCTTGCGAGCTGCTCTGCTCAACCTAAAAAAGTTCCTTTCAGGGATCGGACTGGGGCAGAAAATAGGCCCGGCAACCAAAGTAAAAGTGTCCATAATAAGTGAATCAAATATCTAAATAAAGAGGCCCATGTTTGCAAAAACAGCAGTTTTAACTTGTAAAAGACACTTTGAATAGAATATATGTTTTGTAAGGTATGGGACACTACATGCATTTCTGCTTGCGAGAGGCAATGTAACATTAGGGAAATCCACAGTAAACACTGGCCCACTAGGCCGTAAACGAACCAATAAATTGTAATACAAAATGGGCCACACACTGACCTATCAGGCAGTACTTAATTTGAGCGGGTGGTTGTCAGGGTTGGGGATTGGTACTGGTACTTTTTTTTGAGGGCCAGCACTTATGTTTTTTGCATCAGGCATTTAATGCGAGAAAAAGACACTAGGGATAGACTGAGGAAGGGAACTATTGAACAGTGTTACAATGGCAGAAAGCAGAAAGTTGCAAGCTTGAGTTGAAGGGGCGGGAGTGGCTTTAAATGTATTAAAGAGATCTGAGATTGCTTTAGGATTACCCGGCCTCAGTATTTTGTGCTCGCACATCTACTTACAGTAGCCACGTGTTTCAGAGGAGAACTTTGGGCACAGCACGTTTTTATTTACAGATTGACCACTGCTGTCAGGCCAAACCCTAAGGTTGCCTGGTAGCCCTATAGGTCAGTCCGACTCTGCCTTTGTCATTCATATGCGTGCCTAACCTCCTGTTTGCATTTGATTATTTTGCACAGATGTTTTGTCTAAAATGAGTTTAAAATTAAGAATACCTTCAAATAAAGGTAGCGTGAGCACTGTCAATGGTAAAACAAAAACGTTAATATGATGTAATGTAATATTCCAGTGTTGCAGCTAGAGAGATTTTGGATGAGAGAGCGCACATGTTTGCGATTTGTTTAGTCAGCAAAGCATCACTTTGTAGTTGATAGATTTGTCTGTTAGCTGAAAAACAGAAATGACGGTTTGTTATGCTTTAGTTTGACTGTCCAATCCTATTTCTCGTCAGCTTGAGATAGAGATAACTGAAGTCAGATCAATGTATTTAATGTCATGCATGTCAAAGGAGTGCTTTGTCTGCGTACACCATTACATTTCTATTTTATCTGTGGAGACAAGCAACATGTGATAACTAGCAAGACATCTGATTAGTACAGTAGGAAAGCCTGTGAATAATACCCAAGGAACCCACATGAAGGGATGAGGCTATTACTGTATGGAAGCCAGTGAATACTGCTTTACAAAGGCCTCTAAATGTTACTGCAGAACGTCTGCAGAAGAGCAGCTCTTTCTTTTGCCACAGCCCTCGTTCCTGCTTTCAATACACTGGCTAAACCCACTCATTGGTTTTGCCCCGCGCAGCCATTAGTCTTAAAGTTAGCATTAGTTCAGAAGCCCTCTTTGCTGAAGCTTTCCAAAGCAGAGAAGCTTGCACATGCGCAGCCGTCACTCACCCCCGGCGCTGCTCCTTGCAGAGGAGATACGTCTCAGAATTGCGCTGAACTCTTGTAGCACAGAATGATTTATCGAGGCATTATCTTGGGGGATGAGGCCAGCAGATTTTCCCTCACTGCTGGTTGTCAGGGTTTTCAGCATGGCCTCTGGATCCTGTGTGGCCCCAGTGATAAACACAATCATGTGTGTTTTTTGTTAGTTGTATCACACAGTACGTGTTGGTTCTTGTGTGTATGTTTGTATTGCGTGCGTGTGTGTTGTATGTTTGTGTGTGTTGTGTGTGCATTGTGTTTTGCATGTGTGTTATATGTGCTGCGAGTGCTGAATGTGTATTTTATGTGTGTGATTTCAGAGGGTTTGCTATAAGAGGGTGCTGTGCTTGTTGTATTTCTTTCATGTGTTGTATGTTTGTATGTCTGTTGCATGTGTGAATGTTTTGGAGTCTTTCTACTCAAGTGCAGCACTGATTAACAAACATCACTCAAGGAATCAAAATACTCCAACTAGATTTGAATCTCTTTCTAGCTATGTTTTTATAATTCCCCCTGTAAAGAAAGTAAGTATGGGCAGCCTGAGAAACTGGCACTGCTGTCAGGGGGCATAAAGATAGTATTTGCTACTGATAGCGATATTATTGAGGTGGCCAAACCAACACAAGAGGAGACTTCAGAGAATCCTCAGCTGGAAACCACTTCCATGCAAAAACAAGATTCAGACAGTGCTCTTAAAGTTAAAGAAGCACTGCAAGGTGCATTACAGGTGTACACAAAACAAGTATAAATATGCCCCTAAATCGGTATGCAGGCACAATAAAACAGACACAACCTGTTGACTTTGCCAATGTTTATGTGAGATCTATTGTCTTTGCCAATGTCCTTTAGACATGTTGTACAGCAGCATGGCTAAAACTTAGTGGAGTTATGTAGAGCAAAGTGGAGTGAGGTAACGTGGAGTGACATAGGGTAGAGTACTGTAAAGTGGCGGAGAGTAGAGTGGCACTGAGTGGAGTGGCATGGAGTAGCGTGGCGGCGAGGGGAGTGAAGTAGAGTGGTGTAGAATGCCATAGAGTGACATTGTGTGGAGTGGTGTAGAGCACCATTGAGTGGTGTGGAGTGGCACATAGTAGAGTGATGTGGTGTAGAGTGCCATACAGTGGAGTTGTATAGAGTAGAGTGGCAAAGAGTAGAGAGGAGTGGCATAGAGCGGAGGGGTGTAGCGGGCCACAGAATGCCATATAGTGGAGTGGCATAGAGTGCCTCTATGCGGTGTGGCATAGTGACATGTAGTCGAGTAGTATAGAATGGGGTGGAGTGGATTGGAGTAGCATAGAGTGGAGTGGCATAGATTGCAGCAGAGTGGAGTGGGACAGAGTGGCATAGAGAGGAGTGGCATAGGGTAGAATAGAGTGGCATACAGTGCTATAGAATAGCATTGTGTGGAGTTGTGTAGAGTGGGGTGGAGTAGAGTGACACACAGTAGAGAAGAGTAGAGTGTAGTGATGTAAAGTAGAGTGGCATTGAGTAAAGTGGCATAAAGTGAAGTAGAGTGGCACGGAGTATAGGGCCACAGAATGGTGTAGAATGTCAATGTGTGAAGTGGCGTAGAGTAGAGAGGCAGAGTCGAGTGGCATGGCGTAGAGAGGTGTAGAGTAGCGCAGGGTGGCATAGAAGGACATTGTGTGGAGTGACGCAGAGTGGCATTGAGAAGAGTTGAGTGGCGTAGAATAGAGTGCCACGGAGTGCTGTAGAGTGGCATTGAGTGGGGTGGCGTAGAGTAAAGTGGAGAGGGGTGGAGTAGAGTAGCATTGAGAGGTGTAGAGCGGAATGGTGAAGAGCAGAGTGGAGTGGCATAGAGAGTGGTAGAGTAGTGGTGTGAAATAATATTGGATAGATAAAAGGCTGAGTTCACCCCACAAGGTTTCAGACTGCCCCTAAAGTTGTGGCGCTTAACCCACTGAGTTATCGCTCATTGTACATGTTTAATTTCATATACTATTAGAAAGGGTGTGGTCAGAACTCAGTGGTTTAATGGGCCTGGTGCAAATAACCTCATGCAAAATGCAGTTAAGGGTTTTGATCCCAGAACGCATACCACAGACTTTTATTCACACAATATTGGTAGTCATTTATGTGACAATGCTTGTGGTGGTCGGTGCAGTAAAAAACTTAAAGAAAGTGAAAGGATACATTTCTGAAAATAATAGCTAGCTACAATTTTGGTAGAGGAATGTCTCTTGGTAGGTGTTGCTATTATTGCTATAGTTGCCACCTGACCAGTTTTGTACCGCACGTCCAGTATTAAAATCTTCCTGGTGGTATAAAAGTTAGAAAAATTCCCTAATTACAGTATTTTTCCCTTATAATTACACATTATCACGTGAGAAGAAAACAATATTAGATGTATTCTGCAACATCCTTAATGACCCCAAATCGACAGTTAAAGAAAACAAAAGTAGAAAGGCTGTGTTAAAAATGAATACAGGCATATAAAGTTCTACTTAAGAATGACAGCAACTGTTTAAAACATGAAGAGACGGCCGGTATTTTTTTCTGCGAAATGTGACAAACCTCTTAATTGCTATTGTTTGGATAAACATTGTGGTAGCAAGTTGTGCAACATAAGGAAAGAAACATACTGGAGCGGAAAAATACAATTATTTATAAATATTTCATATTTTTCGTTAGTTAAAAATAAGATTTGCAAACTAATACTCTGCAGATCAAAACTCCTATGCCACAGAAATCACATAAAGTGGATTCACTCCAAAGGGTACATTTCAGACCCCAGTTAGCTCTGCGACAGAAATATAATGATTTTATTTGCCAGATGCCTTTTAAACGGTGATAATCTCCATAACGAAGAAAAAAATGCCCCTGTTACCTGCTGCCCGAAAACGATGTCTGCCTCCTGAGTAAATCTTCCCATACACCGTGAAACTCCTGAAGGTGGCAAAAATAAGAGCAAGGAATCGCCATGGCACTATGAGACCTCGATGAAAATACCTTCATGTTGCATTGTTCCCACAAGAGACCCGGCCGGTGCAGGCTGTGACGTAATTTCCGGCGCCACAGGATGTGCGTAAGCCAGGTGTCAAAGCATTTGCGTTTCTCTAAATGAATTTAAGCTTGAAGTGCCAGCCAACAAACATTTTGCTGGTGAAGTTTTGTTTTTTTCAGGTTTGTCTCTAAACTTTTCCTTAATGTTCTAAACTCAAATTGGTAAAGTATTGCAGTAGCATACACATTAGTTATAATCCTGAGAACACTCAGATTTCTCTCTCGCGTAACAGCCCACCATGAAAAGAAGTTAATTGTTTTAAGGCGTCGCCTGCAACGCTACCTTCCTTATTCATACAGCACAGCAGGCATTAAAGGGGTGTGAAACCCCTGGGGACACTGGAGAGTTACAAACAGGATCACGGAGCACCAGCATTCCTCTGAATCTAACAAGATTCTGAAAAGGAGAAAAGTTATTTATTGGAAACAAAACTTCACCGTGTTTTTGTCCATCAGTTTTCTGCAGCTGAATTTGAGTGCTGCGCTAGGTTTGAAAAGGGGGCCTGACTAATATGTTTTTGTTTCCTTGTATAGGATTAATGCAAACAATTCCTGTCACAAAGCAATGCAGTTTTTCGCACCTTCTAGAACTGAAAAGCAAATTAGCGCTGGTCCTTCGTGTATTTCTTATGTGCAGCATGGTTAAATACTGCTGCATATGCATGTGTTGAATAACACAGCATATTCTTTATATTTTTGATGTATTTGATTGTAGTATATGCACCATACTTTGCCTCACCCTGCTGCTTAATTTAGTCTACCCTGCTCCATTATTGCATACTACATTTTAACTTGATTGCAGTGGTTCTGTCTTCAATGCTTCATTTGCAACATTAATATTAATTACATGTCAGTTTCATGCTTGAATCTTTCTTTTATCAATTGTGTTTATTAAAGATGTTTAAAGGTATTTAAAAATGGCAATGATTAACAGTGATTTACCCAAAACACAGTAGTGTCATACTCAGGATGCTTATTTGTATATAATTCAAGATACATGTATTATTTAAAATGGTGTACATTGTGCAGTAATCGGCAGGGAATTCTGACATCGCAAATAGCATAATGGGTAAAACTTTCCTAACAAAAAATAAACCAAAATTGTAGATATGCTCTACAAATAATCAACAAATCTTCCCCAGACCGTCATAAAGCCTGTCCTCTTGTTGAATGCAAGTAGAGTTTGGGAACAAATCAGTACTCATTTTCAAATCATCGTCAAAACATCATGAACAAACTAATCTTGTGAAGTAATCGAAAACTAGTTTTCAAGTCATCCTGAAATCATCAGGAACAGTCACATCTTGTGAAGTCATCAACAACTAATTTTGAAGTCATCCTCAAATTGTCGGGGCAAGTTTCCAAACCTAGCTGATGACTTCAAGAGCTTGATGATGTAGGATGACAAGAAAATGACTTCTAAAGTAGTTAGATGATCATCTAATGACTCTGGGATGGCTTCTAAAGTAATCCTGTTTGACCTGGGACGTCTGACCATCTTCAGACGGAGCAAACAACCAGGCACTGCAGGGTGATACATGGCCATTTAGTTGACATGATCACCCAGAACTGTGGTATAAATGGGGATACCCCATAATATAGGAAAACAAGTAAAAATAGAAAGTGGGTGACTGCAGGATGAACCAGGTAACAGAGTTCCATACATACGACTTATCAACAAAAGATGAGCTGACCTGGGCACTCTGTCCTATTTTCCTTGTGCCTGACAACTATGTAATGTAGTAGAAGCCCAGGTGGCATAAGGAGCAGGAGGCCATAAACATCAAAACGGCAGTGAGATGCTTAACAGACTCTCTGATTTATACAACAGTATGTGACTACAGGGAGATGCTGACGGTCGTGCTCCAGTTTCAAAGAAGCTGTGATCAGTAAGCCGTATTCATATCCCCCATGGACATCACTGGATTGACAAGATTTTGTCTGGGTGCTATGTTTAGTGTGGGGGCAGTTTTTCTCCACAGGCAGGTCAATGAAGTGTAATTGTCACTTCTATTATAGGAATTTCCTTTAAGAAGTTGAACTATAAAAATCCTCGTTATAATATATTTTAGGTGGGGGCAGGTTCATGAGCACGCTGGAGAGATGCAGTGATTTTAAGTTTTGAGCATTGATATCGATTTACTTCTTTTTGGTTTTCATACGAATCAGTGTGATTAGGTAATACTGGAAAAAGAGGTAATTTCTTCTTGGATAACGGTATCCTTTCTTCCCTGTATTGAAATTAGTTGTTAAGCGGCATTGTAGAAGCTGGATCTTTGGTCCTGAGGAAGGCCGAGTGACCCATAGAGCCAATCAGAAAACAGCTGAAATGTCAACAGAAAAAACAGGCAGTAGGGATGAAGGGGCACTAATTCCCCTATATCACATCACTGTAATGTGATTTTAATCCTATCCAGGGAGCCCAAATAAAAGGGAGTAGGTCACCAATGAGGTAGTTTTAATTCTTCTTGTTTATGCTGCAGACTAGATCTTTATGTATGTATGTGTATTGTCTTTCCTAAACCCCTATGCTCCATCCCCTGATGTTGGTCTGCCAAGGGATGTTGAAGCAGGCCCTATGATGAAGCATGCGACTACTAGTGGGTGAGGGCTATTTTTGAGATCTATGTGTTTCTCCAAGGTCACCTGAGTAGTTTTATTCCTCCATTTCTTCATTTGTGTGTGTAGAAACAGATGGCAGGGAGGGTGGAAAAGAAGCAGTACCTCGCTCCCCTTTCTTTTGTGGCAAATTAGCTACTCTATACTCTCATAGTCTGGAAGAAGTTCTTAAGGAGGTAGGCTGCTAGAACATTTTAATTATGATAAAACTGTTAGTTTCATTCTCGCTGCTAACATGCATAAGTGCTGTGTTAATTATATTCTGTGTGGTTATTACTCATGGACAGAGAGACTGTTGATATAAAACACCTAAATGTGTATAGTGTCTTATTATGGCAGTGCTTGAGTGTGCTATTCTAAAGAACAAAAGTGGGTTTGAATTACCACTGTCAAACACCAAAGGTGTGGGAGGGAAGAGAAGGAAAGATTCGGTTATGTTCTAAACATAGCCCCATCTAAGAATATTTGTGTTGGATCAGCTAGCTTGGGGGTTCCACCTTTCTAAAAGAGGTGGTCTCACACACTTAGCGTCATGTTTCATCATTGACCATCTCTACCCACCCTTGTAGGATAGTATTAATAGGGCGCACTCAACCTCTCAGTGGGTCTATTCTGGAGGGAGTTCTTAGATAATTACTGCTGGACAGGGAGCAACCTTTGACCCTGCTACTGCAGGCAGGTCGCTCCCCGCTCCGCCTTCCGCACTCCATCCCGTTTTCCTTGCTGCCACCTCCTGATTTAGCTTTTTTCCCACTGCTGCGTCACCTGTGGCCCCTCCCGCCTCCCCCCTCCTTCTCACTGCTTCGTTTTGCCAATTTCCCACCACTGCGTCCCCTGCTGCCCCACCCCCCTCATTTGTCAGGCCCTCCCGCCTGCCACTCCCACCCTCCCCTCTTCTTATGGCAGCCGCGGCGCGGTGACAGGGAGCAACCTTTGACCCTGCTACTGCAAGCAGGTCGCTCCCCGCTCCGCCTTCCGCACTCCATCCCGTTTTCCTTGCTGCCACCTCCTGATTTTATTTTTTTCCCAGGGGCTGCGTCCCCTGCAGACCCTCCCCCCTCCTTCTCCTCCTCACCGCTTTGTTTTGCCAATTTCCCGCCGCTGCATCCCCTGACGCCCCTCCCGCCTCCCCCTCCTCCTCACCGCTTCGTTTTGCAAATTTCCCGCCGCTGCGTCCCCTGCAGCCCCTCCAGCCTCCCCCTCCTTCTCACTGCTTCATTTTGCCAATTTCCCGCTGCTGTGTCCCCTGCGGCCCCACCCCCCAGCCCTCTCATTTGCCCTCCCGTCTCCCAGCTGCCTCTCCCACCCTCCCCTCTTATGGCAGCCGTGGCGCGGTGACAGGGAGCAACCTTTGACCCTGCTACTGCCTTCCGCGCTCCATCCCGTTTTCCTTGCTGCCACCTCCTGATTTTGCTTATTTCCTGCCGCTGCATCCCCTGCGACCCCACCCCCCAGCCCTCTCATTTGCCCTCCCGTCTCCCAGCTGCCACTCCCACCCTCCCCTCTTCTTATGGCAGCCGCGGCGCGACCGTGCCGCTGGCGCGCCAAAGGCAAGCCCGTCTGCACCCGTCCACGTCTGGACCGCCCCCAGCGCCAGAACCCCTGGCCCCAGCAACAGCCACCCCGCCAGCATTCGTTACGATGCCAACAACCTCCGCGCACTCAACACCAGCCGAGACACCACCTGCTTCCAGGCCTCTCCAAAGAGTACGCACGGACCCTTCTCCTGCCACAACTGTAGCTTCACCTGCAACAGAGCCCACATACCTCCTAGGATTAAGACCAACCACCTCCGTTGCATACTCCTCAACACCCGCTTAAGCACGCAAGCACGCCATCGAAGTCTGGGACCTGCTCGACTCCACCTTCCCGGACGTGGCCTTTCTAACCGAAACTTGGTGTTACTCCTCAGCACCCGACATTGCTATAGCCATCCCGAAAGGATACAAAGTCGCTTGCCGAGACCGCACCAACAGAACCGGAGGAGGCATAGCCATCGTCCACAAAGCCACCCTCGAAGTCAAAACCACCCTGGACGACTCCTTCAGCGCCACCAAACTCTTTCACTTCCAAGTCCGCACGGACCCCAACACCACGCTCAGAGGAACACTCATCTATAGGACCTAGGCCACCTTTTAGCAATGCCATCGCCGACCTGGCCAGCGGCCACACACTCGCCTCCACGGACTACATCCTCCTCGGGGACCTGAACTTCCATCTCGAAAACAACAATGACACCAACTCCACCACCCTCACCAAAAACCTCGCCAATCTCATCTTCACACAGCTCGTCAACACACCCACCCACACAGCCGGTCACACCCTTGACCCCATCTTATCCACAAGCAACCACGTCACCTTCAACCATACCACCGAACTCTCCTGGACCGACCACAACTGGGTCCACTTCACCTTCAAGAAGCAGACAGAACACCACCTCACCAAACAACCACCCTGCCGACGATGGGGTAAAGTCACCGAACTTCAACTGTCCAACGCCCTAGCCCGGAAACCGCCCGTCAACCCCACCGACCCTGACATCGCCGCACACAACCTCAAACTATGGATCAACGAATGCGCCGACGCCTTGCTCCACTCAGAAAACCCTCCAACAACCACATCAACAAAAAAGCCACCTGGTTCACCGACGACCTCCTAGCCTCCAAATGCCACTGCCGAAAACTCAAGCAAATATGGCTACTCGAACGCACTCCATACAACCACACGGCACTCAAGGATGCCACACGCAAACACCACCAACTCATCAGGCTAGCAAAAAGATCCTCCTTCAAGACCCGCCTAGCAAACAACGCCCATGACTGCAAAGAACTTTTCAGCATCGTAAAAGAACTCTCCAACCCAAACACCACCGTCAACGACATCACCCCCTCCCAAGAACTATGCGATGCCCTAGCAACCGCCTTCCACCGAAAAATCACGGACATCCACAACAGCTTCAACTCCCCTCACACTCCGGACGCTCCTACCCCACCCACCATGAACTCCACCCGCTCCAGCCGACTGACCTCCTGGACCATCATCAGCGACGACAAAACCCGCGAGACCATGAACTCCATCCACTCCGGATCACCATCAGACCCCTGCCCACACCATATCTTTAACAAAGCAGACACAGCCATTGCACCACACCTTCGGAAAGCCATCAACATCTCCTTCGAAACTGCAAGATTCCTGGAAAGCTGGAAACACGCAGAAATCAAAGCCCTTCTCAAGAAACCAAAGGCGGACCCCCAAGGACCTGAAAAACTTCTGGCCCATCTCTCTGCTCCCTTTCCTGGCAAAGGTAATTGAGAAAATTATCAACACTCAGCTCACCCGGTACCTCAAAGACAACAACATCCTTGACCCCTCCCAGTCCAGCTTCAGACGCAACCACAGGACCGAAACCGCCCTCCTCACTGCCACAGACGACATCAGAAGCCACCTCGACAATGGAGAAACATCAGCCCTCATCCTCCTAGACCTATCAGCCACCTCTGACACCTTCTGTCACCACACCCTAAAATCCCACCTCCACGCAGCAGGAATCCAGGACCTCGAATGGACTGCATCCTTCCTCGCCGGCAGAACCCAAAGAGTCCGCCTCCCCCGTACCAATCCAAAGCCTTCAACATCTTCTGCGGTGTACCTCAGGGCTCATCCCTCAGCCCAACGCTGTTCAACATCTACATGGCCCCCCTCGCCCAAGTGGCCCGTCAGCACAACCTCAACATCATCTACGCCGACGACACCCAACTCATCCTCTCCCTCACTGTGACAGATCGAACAGTATAAAGGCAACGGAGAGGTATGGAATTGATTAGGTACGTGGTTTATTCTAATTAATTGGTGGAAATAAAGTGGTATAACAGAGGTGGTGGGTCTCCCCGCAATTGTGGTCTTGTTCGTCTGCTTCCCCGAATTGGTGTTTCCTTCTAATTGGTTCTTGTTGTCTCCTTCAGGTTGAATGCTGGCTTGTCCTCTCAGGTGAATCCAGGACGGTACCGGAAACAGAAGGACAAAACGCTCGGGTAAGTATGGGGTCTATAACAGGGGTTTTTTTGTTCTCTCTCTCTAACATGGACTGGGAAAAAGGTAAAAACACAAGGAGGGGGTTGGTGCTAGTGAGGAGTTGGGGAAATGAATGTGACCATAATCTAATATTGGTGGGATAAAGGTGTCACACGGGTGCTGGTCAAGGTGCCCCTTATCAATCCTCCCTTTCCACCCCTCCTCTATATCCCCTCCCCAGTCCTTTTATTAGTTGTGCCCCTTTTCTGAGTCCACAAGGACCGTACCTTGGTTAGCCACGACCCTCCAGGGTCGTGGCTGGCGTTGTAGCGGTCCTCCTGCTGCTCTCTCCTTCCAGGGGTTTTCAGCTCGATCTCCTCGGGATCTTCAGGCTTTCCTCGTTCTTCCGTCCTCGTTAGTTTTCCGTTTTGGTGCTCCTTCTCGCTGGTTGGTTCCTCCGGTCTCCTGCTCTCCTTTTCCCAGGCGGGTTCCCCCTCCGGTTGTGGCGCGTTCCTCTTTTCACCATTGCCGTGCCGGGGAACCATAATGGTTTCCCTGGCAACGGCATTCAGCCAGCCTCGCTCTAGTCGCGTTTCCCCGACAACGGGGAGACGCGGAAATGACGTATCGGCACCATCCGATACGTCACTGGGAGCGTTCTGTGCCGGGAACACCCGGTCACACTCACCAAGGACCCGCACACCGCCAAAACCAACCTCCACGAGGGACTAAAAGCCATCGCCGACTGGATGAGAGACAGCCGGCTAAAACTGAACTCAGACAAAACAGAGGTCCTCATCCTTGGGCACACCCCCTCCACCTGGGGCAACTCATGGTGGCCGACCACACCGACAGCGCACGAAACCTCGGCTTCACCTTCGACTCCTCAGTCTCCATGTCAAAGCAGGTCAGCGCCATCTCCTCCTCCTGCTACAACACCCTCCGCAGAGTTTACAAATGGATCCCAACAGAAACAAGAAAAACAGTAACCCAAGCCCTCGTCAGCAGCAGACTCGACTACGGCAACGCCCTCTACACCGGTATCTCATCCAAACTCCTACAATGCCTCCAACGCATCCAAAACGCTTCCGCCCGACTCATCCTCAACATCACTCGCCACTGCCACATCACCCCCCACCTAAGAGACCTTCACTGGCTCCCCGTCAACAAGAGGATCACCTTCAAGCTCCTCACCCACGCACACAAGGCACTCCACAACACCGGACCAACATACCTGAACAACAGACTCAGCTTCTACACTCCGCACCGCCAACCTCGCCTCCATCCCCAACATCTGGCACAAATCTTCCGGTGGCAGATCCTTCTCGTACCTCGCTGCTAAGACCTGGAACACCCTCCCGTCGTATCTACGACAGACCCAGGATCTTCTTTCCTTCAGAAAACTCCTCAAGACTTTGCTCTTCGAGCAGTAGCAGCACCCTCCTCCCCCCCCACCCCAGCGCCTTGAAACCCTAACGGGTATGTAGTGCGCTTTACAAATTGATTGATTGATAGATACGGGATCCAGATAGGATAAAAATACCTAGCGGGCTACTAGTAAATTATACCTTTAATCAGGGTGTCTGTGGATATGGTTAAAAACGTACTGACAGTTGCTGTGAGTATAATGGCTCACCCCGTCGTTAAAAAGCCAACATATTTCTGCCCTCACTTCGAGCCTATTCTGGTCTGGGGCATTCTTCAGGGCTCAGAAGCCGTACTGGTGAAAAGTGAACTAGCACCTTCCCTACCACATGGACAAAGTAATACAAGTCATACCTACATGATACATTAACCGACTAGGTACCTGAGGGGGGAACAAGAAAACAAAACTGAGGAATTAAATTCCCTTTTACTCAAAAAACATAATGCTGGCGTACACACTATGTGCACAGTGGAAAACACTGCAAACACTAGTGCCTAAAATGTGCTCACAACTCATGCCTCCCATGCTAACTAATAGCAGGACATCCTAGATCTATAAACCATTACAATCTGGCTCAAGGCCATCCTAAAGGTGTTCTAGCCATACAGTAACTACTTGCTAATCAACCTCCTTACCCTAAACTTTAGGGGTACAGGCTTCCGGTCTGGGAGTATAACAATGTCCTTTGTAGTCACACACTGCATAGAAGAACAGAGAAAAGAACAGCTTAAAAGGGCAATAACAGGCTCTGTCACACCGTACTAGTTGTAGAACTAAAGACCCCCACTGCATCCCTGAACACCTTAGAGGGCTCTTAGTAGCCCATAAACCACAAACATCACACCACAATAATTTGGATTACTTTGCTCAAGCGATGGAACCCCCTGAACTCAGTCCAAGCACCCGTGAGGAGGGAAGCCAAATCTTGTATACATGGGCCAGAACCCAAGAATATACAACAGGGAAGGCTGGTTGACGAAGACATTCTTTTACTAAATGTTTTCATACGTTTGTTCACTGTCTGGAGAAATAGTCGGAAAGCCATTAGGGTTCACTTTACTGGTAGATGCCTGTACTTCCAAACCTTCAGGGGCTGGAGCAGAGTTATATAAAAAAAAAAAAATCAGAGTGACCTGGTGCTGGTCCTTGGTGACACATCATTTGGCAATTGGTTGGAGGGGCAGAACATGTTGTAGCCCAATAGCCTATCTTTGAGGGCTTTAATGAAGGCAGAAGTGGTTCGGTCAGCGGCTGGAAGGACCTCAGTAAGGACATACATTTTTATCCCCACAGTGAGGGGGTGGAGGTGAAGGACTTCAGCAACTCTCCAAATCACAGTAAAAAAGGATGTACTTTCCGCAGTTGCTGGTCCAGGAGGGGAAACAGTCCCAGTATTCCGTAAGGTATCTAGACCACTGCCATCTTGCAGGTCTACATACCAGTTATCCTCATCATAGGGTTGGACAAACTCACCTTCATGAACCACATTGTGATCTCCATATGGCTGACTGCTCAGACTTAAGCCAAAATGTTGGTGCAATATCGCTGCGCAACTGTGTGGCAATGATGTTGTGTAGGAGTCAGAGGGACTGAGGTGGAGAATAATCCTTCTCAGGGTCTGATACCACAATAGGTTGTGGATTTTTCCCCTGCAACAGTTCTTGCATGGTTTTTGGATTCATCCGGGCGCAGTCACTACAGGCCTTGGAATCATGCATCAAACCCAAATAACAGAGGCACACCTCGTGGGGCTCTGTGACAGACATGTGATTCAGACAGTTCTTACAAGATTCAAAGCATGTAGTTTTGGGAGACATATTCCCATAACCATTGGAAGAAGTGAAGAAAAAAAAGTTCAGTGTAGGAAAGTGCCACTGTTTCCATGGTTTTCCCCCCTCACCAACACATTTTGCCTAGTGTTTTAGTCAACTTTGATTGAAAGTGTGCTGGGATCCTGCTAACCAGTGTTCTTTCCAAGAAAATGTACGTTTGTTTCCACAATTGGCACAACCCTGGCACACAGTTAAATCCCCCTGTAAAAGGTTCCCATGGTACCAAGGACCCTGTGGCCAGGGAAGGTCCCCAAGGGCTGCAGCATATATTATATCACCCTAAGAGACACCTCACCAAGCACATATACACTGCCTTTGCAGCTTGTGTGTGCTGGTGGGGAGAAAAAGGCAAAGTCGACATGACACCCCTCTCAGGGTGCCATGCCCACAAACCACTGCCTGTGGCATAGGTAAGTCACCCCTCTAGCAGGCCTTCCATCCCTAAGGGAGGGTGCACTGTACCACAGGTGAGGACATAGCTGCATGAGCACTATGCCCAAGCCAAATCTTAGACATTGTAAGTGCAGGGTAGCTATAAAGAGTATATGGTCTGAAAATTTGTCATTACGAACTTCACAGCTCCATAATGGCTTCACTGAATACTGAGAAGTTTGATATCAAACTTCTCAGTACAGTACAATAAACCCCCACTGATGCCAGTGTGGGATCTATTAAAAAATGCAGACCGAGAGCATCTTAGAGATGACCCCTGTATGTAAGCCAAACTGCTAGTGTAGAACTGACCGGTCTGTACCAGCCTGCCACTTTCAGACAAGCTTCTGACCACATGGGGTGAGAGCCGTTGTGCACTCTGTGGGCAGAAAAAAAAAGCCTGTCCTTGGCGGAGGTGCTTCACACCTCCCCCCATACAGGAACTGTAACACCTGGTAGTGAGCCTCAAAAGATTAAGCCTCGGATTACAATGCCCCAGGGCACTCCAGCTAGTGGAGCTGCCTGTCCCCAGACAAAGCCCCACTTTTGGTGGCAAGTCCGGTGGGAAAATTAGGGAAAACAGGGAGGAGTGACCACCCCAGGCAGGGCCACCCCTAAGGTGTCCCGAGCTGAGGTGACCCCCTTCCTGCAGAATCCTCCATCCTGGTTTGGAGGACAGGGACCAATAGGATTAGGTTTGTGCCCCCCTCCCCAAAGGGAGTGGGCACAAGGAGGATGTAGCCACCCTCAGGGACAGTAGCCATTGGCTACTGCCCTCTGACCCCCTAAAACACCCCTACATCTAGGATTTAAGGGCCTCCCTGAACCCAGGTCAACAGATTCCTGGCGACCTAACAAAGACTGCTTAGCTGAAGCCCCAAGCAGAAAAGAAGGAAGACGACAACTGATTTGGCCCCAGCCCTACCAGCCAGTCTCCTGCTTTAAAGTACCTGCAAAAGAATGGCAACGCATCCAGCGACCTCTGTCAAGCTCCAGAGTACTGCTCTGCACCCAAATGGACCAAGAACTCCTGTGGACAGTGGCCCTGTCCAAGAAGAAACCAACAACTAAGGACTCCAACCTCACTCTGAATGCGTGAGTCCTAACCACTCTGCACCAGACGCCCATGGCCCGTGTCCAAGTGGCCCAACCAGCTAGAGGGGATCCCCAGGCTATTCTGAGCAAGTGCTTACCCTGGGTTGACCTCTCCATCCCTCCACAACGACGCCTGCAGAGGGAATCCCAAGGACCCACCTGACTGAGAAAGCTCTGGATGAAGATATCCGACACCTGAAGACCCACTGCACCTGCAGGCCCCAGGCCTTGGAAAATCCGACAGCTGGTGCAGCAACGTTCAGCAGGTGGCCCTCCTCCCTGTCCAGCGAGTGGCTGCCTGAGACGACCTCCTGGACCTCGCCTGCAGCCTCTGAGTGTCCCCCTCTGGGCTAGGCAGAGGGTCGCCTGGGGGTCGCTCCTGCACTGGACTTAGGTTCCTTCAGGTCCTGGGGGCTGCGGGTGCATTGTTGCTTCCAGGCGTCGGGTCCCTTGTTACAGGCAGTCGCGGTCAGGGGGAGCCTCTGGATTTCCTCTGTAGGCGTTGCTGTGGGGGCTCAGGGGGGTCGTCTCTGGTTACTCACGACCTCGCAGTCACCAGGGAGTCCTCCCTGAGGTGTTGGTTTTCCTCAGGTTGAGCCGGGGGCGTCGGGTGCAGAGTGGAAAGTCTCACGCTTCCGAAATTTGTTTCTTTGTTGCAAGAAAGTTGCAGATTGTTTAACAGGGCCGCTGTTCACGGGAGTTTCTTGGTCCTTGGTTGCAGGGCAGTCTTCTGAGGCTTCAGAGGTCGCTGGTCCCTGTTGGATGCGTCGCTTTGGCAGTTTTCTTTGAAGTTGGGAGACACGCCGGTAGGGCTGGGGCCAAAGCAGTTGTCGCCTCGGTCTTCACTGCAGGGCTTCAGGTCAGCAGTCCTTCTTCTGGTTAAGGTTGCAGGAATCTAGTTTCCTAGGTTCTGGGGACCCCTAAATACTGAATTTAGGGGTGTGTTTAGGTTGGGGAGGGCAGGGTGGCTACACCCTCTTTGTGCCTCCTCCCTGTGGGGAGGGGGGCACATCCCTAATCCTATTGGGGGAATCCTCCATCCACAAGATGGAGGATTTCTAAAAGTAAGGGTCACCTCAGCTCAAGACACCTTAGGGGCTGTCCTGACTGGTGGGTGACTCCTCCTTGTTTTCCTAATTATCTCCTCCAGCCTTGCTGCCAAAAGTGGGGGCAGTGGCCTAAGGGGCGGGCATCTCCACTAGCTGGGATGTTCTGTGGCGCTTTAACAAAGGGGGTGAGCATTTGAGGCTCACCACCAAGTGTTACAGTTCCTGCAGGGGGAGGTGAGAAGCACCTCCACCCAGTACAGGCTTTGTTCCTGGCCACAGAGTGACAAAGGCACTCTCCCCATGTGGCCAACAACATGTCTGGCAGGCTGGCAAAAACTAGTCAGCCTACACTGGAAGTCGGGTATGTTTTCAGGGGGCATCTCTAAGATGCCCTCTGGGTATATTTTACAATAAATTGCACACTGGCATCAGTGTGCATTTATTGTACTGAGAAGTTTGATACCAAAACTTCCCAGTTTTCAATCTAGCCATTATGGAACTGTGGAGTTCGTGTTTGACAAATTCCCAGACCCTATACTCTTATGGCTACCCTGCACTTACAATGTCTAAGGTTTTGCTTAGACACCGTAGGGCATAGTGGTCATGCACCTATGCCCTCACCTGGGGTATAGTGCATCCTTCCTTAGGGCTGTAAGGCCTGCTAGAGGGGTGACTTACCTATGCCACAGGCAGTGTGAGGTTGGCATGGCACTCTGAGGGGAGTGCCATGTCGACTTAGTAATTTTCTCCCCACCAGCACACACAAGCTGTGAAGCAGTGTGCATGTGCTGAGTGTGGGGTCCCTAGGGTGGCATAAGACATGCTGCAGCCCTTGGAGACCTTCCCTGGCATCAGGGCCCTTGGTACCAGGGGGTACAGTTACAAGGGACTTACCAGGGTGCCAGGGTTGTGCCAATTGTGGAGACAAAGGTACAGTTTAGGGAAAGAACACTGGTGCTGCGGCCTGGTTAGCAGAGTCCCAGCACACTTTCATATCATAACTTAGCATCAGCAAAGGCAAAAAGTCAGGGGGTAACCATGCCAAGGAGGCATTTCCTTACAAGAGACATCCTAAGACTACGGAAAGAGAGCCTAGGACTACGAAAATAGAGCAAGACAGAACATTTGGACCATTGACCTTCCAGTGAAAATAGAGGGTACCTCTAGGGGCACATGATCAACTTCCTGGAGAAATGACCCTGGGATGAAGTGGCCCAGGACAGCCTGTCCCAATATTACTTCCTTAAACATACTCACCACGCACCGGTGCAACCATCTCCATGGCCAGTTGTGGCCAAACTCCTGTACTATAGTGACAGAGATCATATCCTGGGCCAGGCAAGGCTCAAGTCTGGTGGGCAATCAGAGGGTGATGATCGTCCCTTACTTTACCAAGGAGGTTTAAAAAATGAAGGCCCCATCCACTTAATTGACCCTAAGAAACAACTTAAGACCCTACGTATAAGCTAAGCCATGCTGTTCCCTGCTAGGCTACGAGTGGCCCATGGAGATGAAGTGTAGTTCTACACCACACCAGCTGTGGTCGGGGACTGGGTTGACTGACTCCCCTTGGTGACAGTTGCCCTGCAGCTGCAACCCCCAGGCCAAAACGGAAAGCAGACAAGAGGATGCTGCAGGCGAATATGGGGGTGGCACTGTCCCACTCACAGGCCATGCAGGAATGGCAGAGGGGTCATGGAGGAAGCGGCTAACATCAGCGCTGCGGGATCCTGCCCCTTCCCCCCACGGAAATGGACAATGGATCTGGTGACTTGAAGCGAGTATTGGTGACCTCTCAATACATTGAATACTCAATGCCACTGATCACCCGGGGCATATCTGATTGTGGAACCACCATGGTCAATGGTGGATGGTGTCGTACCAACCTGTGACTATGAATGTAAGTCGTGACTGCATGAAAGGTGGCTAGCAGTTGGGCCACAACTGGGAACACTCATCCTTTCCTCCTCCGGGTTGCATGATGTGAGGCCGAAAGGCACTGTGGCTGGTGCACCCTCCCCTGCTGAAGTCGGGCGGATGACAACTAAAGTTTTATTTGTTGACTTTCAGGTCCTGGGTTTGGGGAGTTAGACTTCAGTTTTCAAGGGTTGTGTACTGGTTCACCCCTGTCCGCCCGGGTGCCCAAACACAGATCTTCGTGTCAAAACAACCACAATGAGGTCGGGCTATCTGCCCCTGACATACATACATTCCTACAACACAGACATGGCTCCTCCCTTAACTTATACATTTCTCAGATGGAATGTGAGGGGTCTCAATAATATGGCTAAACAGTACCCGATACAAGTGCATCTAAAGAGGAGGGTAGCACACTTTGCAATATTGCAAGAAACTCACCTAACTGTAATGGAAAGTAAGGCACTACACAAGAGACGTCATGGACAGGAAATGTCACCACCTACTCGGCCTTTGCCAGATGAGTACAGGTGCGGGTCCAGCCCAGGGTTCCCTTCCAAAAAAACAAGTACAATCATAGATACGTGGTGGTGTCTGGACGAGACCTGCCTTATGCCTCCAATACAGATCAGGGAGGGTTTCTGGCTGCAATGTCCAGAATTCTAGCACTATACATGTCTTATGATATCCTATCCCCAGTCCACCAACTTGCCCGCTTGTTCACTGACTGACAGTAAAGATGGGGACCGATAGATACATGGTGATGCACACATCTCGATTATGGAGATTACTTGTTCTAGTCAGGAATGCATGATTTACATGTGCACCTAGACACCTTCTTGTGCACTCCAGGAGTACTTAGAACAACCCGAAATACAGAATACTTATGCCAGACATTGTCTGACCACAACACAGTATTACTATCCCTTGATTGCTTTGGGAACGCTCGTGTATTCCCGACTGGCACCTCCGCGTAGATACATTTGAAGATCAGGTCTTCTACAGCACCACTAGCAAGGCCATACAAACCTATTTCTTAAACAACACTGCCACAGCAACTTCTCCCTTAGTTGAAGGAGATGTCTTCAAGGCAGTTACCAGAGAGCACTGCATAGTAGGAGTGCAGCGCAACATAGTTAGGGACATTGAAAATCACAAGAAAGCCCTAAGGAAACTGGAGATCGCAAGGCCTGACAACTATTAGAAGCAAGAGAGCAGGTAGCAGTACACACTGAGAAACTTTGCTGCTTTGACTGCTGCAAATACACGATCCATGCTCACGCTGAACCTGGTAATTCAGGGACGCTAACAGCCTGGCGAGTCCCTCTTCCAGTGGCTCCGTCATCCTTGAGGCAGACTCCGAATCGCCCAAACACCTCTACACACAGGGAGCCATAAATAGTAGGTTTGAGGAGTGCAACACAACACTATAGATTCCTCCACCTGACCTATCCCCCCCCCGCCCCCCCAACATGCAGATTCCTGGACCCAGTCACGCTCCCCATAATCACACGGGAAGAAGATAGGGCACTAGAAGGACATATCACAATCCAAGAGGTGAGCTGCAATTAAGGATCTGGCCCGGGGTAAGACCCCTGGGACCGATGGCTTCCCAGTCAAGTTCTACACAGCATATCAGGCAGACCCAGCACCTAAACCTCTATGTAGGTGCCTGGGAATCAGGACACTTGCCTACTACCACTAGTGAAGTATTAAGCATTAGTGATTCCTCTACTAAAATTGGGCCGCTCACCCCAAGATGTGTGGGCATACCGCTAGTTGCCAATGCTTAAACTACAAGATCTTAAGCAGAATATTAGCAACCTGGCGCCACCCTCTGATGCCCACACACATCTGGCCGGATTAATCCCAGGGTGCAAAACAGCGCATAATATTCAAAGGGTCCTCACGATACCGGACTTAGAACCAATTGACAAACACAAAGCGGCCACAGTAGCAATAGATATTGAAAAGGCCTTTGATAAGCCTATGATTGGACTTCCTCTTCCAAGCAATGGACTGAGATTCATCCAATGTATGAAACTCCTGTACTCGACCCCTACAGTCCCGGTTTAAACTGGGGGGGACATCTTAGAGGCTTATGCTGTGGGATGGGGAACAAGACAGTCTTCCAAGTTCCCCACTATTATTCACTATTGCTGTTGAGCCGCTGGCCAATAGAACACTCAGGCACAGCATACGAGGACTGGATGTTCAGGTCATACAGCACCATTCCGCCCTCTACACTTATGACATGCTCTTGTTTTTAAGGGACATTGATGACAAACTGCCTAGAGCAATAGATTTACAAGAACGTTTTGGGGCAGCCTCCGGCCTATGCATTAACTGGCAAAAATCTCACCTCTTTTTCGCTCAGCAGCACAGCCCACCAGCCCTGCGACATAAGGAGCCTTACTTGGGAATGGAAGTGCCTCAAATACCTGGTGGTACAGATATACCATGACCCTCTTGATCGACTGGAGGGCAATATTGAGGTGGCGGTCAGAAATTTCGGGTTCAGTATAGACCCTCCCAGAATTGTAATCGCAAAAATGGTTGCACCCCCAGACTATTGTACTACTTCTCCACGCTGCCCCTTGGGTCTTTAAGGAATTAGATTACCTACTGATTGGGCTCATATGGGGGAAAGGAAGGCGGAGGGTAGCACTGTCAAAGCTGCAGCATTCAACTGCAAGGGGTTGTGGGGGAACTGGAGGCACCAGACCTGGAGGCTTACTACTTGGCGGCTCAACTTCAGTGGTTTGCCCAGTTGATCTACTGTTGGTGACACTCTAGGGGCGTTTTGATGGAGGCTCCAGAGTCCCCGAGTCCTGTATCAGATCCCCCTGTACCCCAGGCGACCACTGCAGGAGGACAATGCTGACCTGCGGGTCGTCCACCAGTGCTGGAAACCAACCCTTCGGTACACTTGCACTGTATTGAAGTTTTCTCCAGATTTAACACTACAGGGACTGGTATGTATTGCACAGGGTGACGCTTTAGAGAGCCTTACAGACTGGGCTTCATACAGAGTAACCAGACTGGGAGACATTTACAGGGATTGAGAACTGTTAACTTTTGAATACTTCTCTTCAAACCTTTGATGTGCAAGGGGACAGTTTCTGCTGAATAGGGCGGTGATCAACACAGTACCCAACGTGAGGGGACCAGGGACAGAGAAACCATCTCATCACTGAGGATGCCAAACTTTATGTAGTACATCTGGCTGTTTCAAAGCAGTAACCTGCCTCTACCAAGAACTGCAATATGACAGTACCAATCCCTTCCCAGCACTGCATGAAACATGGGAAAGAGGCCTTACACATCCAATCACAGAGGTGGATTGGGCCAAAATCCTTGCGAACACAGACAATGTACCACAATGCTTGATTTAAACTCATCAGCTTTTACTTCCTCCACAGGGCCTACCCAACCCCCAAGTAGGATCATCTGTTTCTTTGGGTCAGTGAGGCCGCCTGCCTGTGTAGTGAGGAATATGAAGCAGAGATGCTTCACATGGAATGGATGTGCCCACTATTAACTGACTTTTGGACGGGAGTCGTGCACAGTATGAACTAAGTCACACTGAGGTCGATCCCACACACTCCTCTGGCCTGTCTTCTGGGGGGCTTTCCAAGACACACAAAATGCAAAATGACCACCCGATTTATAGACTTAGCCTTGATCATTGCAAAAAGGGAGATCACAAACTGGATGACAACTAAGGGCCCTAAAGGGACCACATGAAGGGACAAGTTGATCAGATGGGTGGGATAAGAGGGAGTAATACTACTTCAAGAGGTGAACCAGGGCACACTAGACAGAGCACACTAGGCAGAGTGGATTGCGTAAAAAACCCCAACATATGCACCCCACCTCACTCACCAGAATGAGCTGATACATCAAATAGCCAAAATTACCCTCCGTTACTACTGCAATAAGGGCACAGAGCAATATACCAGCATACACCACAGTCCATGCAGAGGGACAACTCAAACAGGACAAGTACTGAAACACAGGAGACAGGACCTGGGTGGGAGGAGGGCATAAGGCTTGGGTTGGGGGGAAACGGTTTGCCTCAGGGGCAGCACAGGAGACACCTTATCACTATTTTACGATAAAAAGTCACTAATGCATCAACTGACTCAATTGGACAATGTGTAACGTTACTGACTTGGTAAAGTGCTTCTAAACCCCTGAGGTTGTGTTTCTATTGTCTACAAATGAAATAAAGTTAAAAAAAAAAAAAAAAAAATGCGTTCTCGGTGGAGGCAAACAGATCTAACCAAGGCTCTCCCCACTGCTGCAAGACCTTGCGCCACATTTGGACAAAGACACCATTTGTAATTCGCTAGGCATTTTCAGCTGAGTTTGTCTGCTCTGACGTTCAGAGAGCCTGCCAGATACTGAACCACCAGAGATATACCCTGCTGTCCCAGCCATGTCCAGAGGCGTAGACCCTCTTAAAGGGTCTACGACCCCATCCCAACCTGTTTGTTGCAATACCACATGGCAGTGGTGTCGTCTGTGAACACCTGCATTATATTTCCCTTGATAGAGGGTAGAAAGGCCTTTAATACCAGTTTGCTCACTCGGAGCTCAGTATGATGTTGAGCTCCAATTCCACCGGAGACCAAATTCGTCGGATCTCCACCTCTCCCAGATGGCCGTCTCATCCTAGGAGTGACACATCCTTCACTACTGTCCGAAATGGTTGGGGAAGGGCCTCTGACCCATTTATCGTTCGTTAACCACCACTGCAAATCTGTTGCAGTTCCCTCTAAGATCTGGAATGTGCTGGAGAGACTCCCCTGATGCTGCGCCCACTGGAACTTCAGATTCACTACAGAGCTTGCCTATGCCACCTGGTACGCTTCACCAGAAGGATGCAGGACGTAACATCCCAAAAGCCTAAGAGTCAGTCTCACCAAAATCCAGGTTAGAGGCTAAAACATCAGTATCATAGCCTGAATATCTTGGACTTGCTGCTAAGGAAGATAAGCCCAAAACTGCACTGTGTCCATAACAGTTACAATGGAAGGGAGCGTTTGAAAGGGAGTCAGGTGTGACTTCGGCACGTTTATAGTGAACCCCAACAAATGCATGAGGTCTGCCATAGTCTGGAGGTGTAAGTTGACAGCCTGGGGCAAGCTCGCCCTCAACAGCCAGTCGTCGAGATATGGGAACTCTGACAACCCTGCTCTCCATAGATGAGCTGCAACCTCCATCACTTTGGTAAGACCAAAGAGAAGCACAGTGAACTGAAAGTGCTCTTAGCCTACCATGCGCCACAAGTAACGTCTGTGGGCCGGCAGGACGGGAATGTGAAAATAGGCATCCTGCAAGTCCATCGCTACCATCCAGGGCAGACAAAACCTGAGCTAAAGTTAGCATTCTGAACTTCTTCTTGAGGAAGAGATTGAGGGGACAGAGATCAGAGATCTAGGATAGGGCGAAGTCCCTTTTCCTTTTTGGGCACCAGAAAGTAGCGGGAATAACAACCACAAACTACTTCTGGTGCAGAAACCCTCTCTATGGCGCCCTTGGTCAAAAGAGCCTTGACTTCCTTGCAAAGAAGTGACAAATGATCCTCCTACAGATGATCAAATGATGGTGGCCTGGTCGGAGGGGAAGTCTTGAAGGGCAGGGAGTGGCCCCTTGAGACAATTTGCAACACCCACCTGTCCGTGGTGATCGATTGCCAGTGGGGCAGGTGATGGTGAATACTGACACCAACTGGTCCAGGATGTCCAATGGACTAGGAAGGCTTGGAAGCAGTGAAGGGGGTGGGGTGGACCATAGGTTTCCTGATCCACGAGCACATGGGATCCCACATCCATGACCACGCAGAGGTAGCCGGGTGGAAATAAACATGGTTGGGTGCCCCTTCCGTAGCCACGAAAGGGGCGAAAAGTAGACTGTGGGGGGCAAGGAGCACCTACGAGGCCTAGCCTCCTAGCCCCGAAGTCGGTAAAGCACTCAACCGCGGAGTCTGTTTTGTCTCTGAAGAGATGGGTGCCATCAAAGTTCATGTCCATCAGAGATTGCTGGACATCCCCTGAAAAGAGACATCCTCAAGGCCACTTTCTATGCAAACGATCTACCTAATGAGTCAGTCATATCCAGACCACAACGATTCATGAACTTTGCTGCATCTCCCCTGTTAGTAACAGCTTGGGAGAGAACTGCCCAGTCCTCCTCCGGGAATCGAGGCAGCAATGTGCAACCGTAACCCAGAAAGTATGGGAGTATCGGCCCAAAAGGCATGCAGTGTTCACGGACGACAGCGCTAGACTGCCGGAAGAAAAAATATTTCTTCCCAAGGTTATCCAGTCTTTAATTCGCTACCTGGGGGAGCGGAAGGTAATGGGCCAGATGATTAAGATGGCTGAATCACAAGGCTCTCAGGTGTAGGATGCTGGGTCAGGAATTTTGGGTAGGTCAGCGCAGGCCGATGGTGGGCAACCATCTTATTCACTGGAGCCCCAGTGCTGGCCTTGGACCAGTTACCCAGTAGAACGTCCGTAAGGGCTTCATTAAAGGGAAGGAGGAATTCCGAACAGAAAGGCCCAGGCTGAAGCATCTCGGTCAGGAGGTTAGTCCTGACCTCCACAGAAGGAAGCTCGAGGTCCAAAACCTCAGCAGCCCTTCTTACCACCATGGTCTATGAAGCTCCTTCCTCCGTAGCCATGGTAGGAAGATGTAGGAAGCTGGCCTGGTGGGTACCCAAGGTATTTACACCATATAATGGGTCCAGGTATCTCCTCAGAATACCACAAAATACCACAAGGGCAACCCACCAATAGGAGGTAATACACTAAATATATATACTAGCTGTAGGCAGTTGGTAAGTGAGAGATAGTGTGCACAGAGTCCAAGGGGTTCCCCCCCCTTAGAGGTTGATAGTGGCAAAATTAGATAATACTAATGCTCTATTTTATGGTAGTGTGGTCGAGCCGTAGGCTTATCAGAGGGTAGTGTTAAGCATTTGCTGTAGACACATAGGCAATAAATGAGAACACACACTCAAAGTCTTAACTCCAGGCCAATAGGTTTTTATATAGAAAAATATTATTTTCTTAATTTATTTTAGAACCACAAGATCCAGAACTCAAGTAAGTACACAAATTGTAAGGTACTTGAAATAGATAATTATGGAACTTTGAATTAAAACAGTAATGTACACAATTTTAGCAAAAATGGCAATAAGCTATTTTAAAAGTGGACAGTGGAAAAATCAACAGCTCCTGGGGGGAGGTAAGTAATGGTTCGTTTTTCAGGTAAGTAAAGCACTTACAAGTTCAGTCTTCGGGGCATAGGCAGCCCACTGTTGGGGGTTCAAGTCAACCCCAAACACCCAGCAACACAGGGCCGGTCAGATGCAGAGGTCAAAGTAGGGCCCAAATAACATAGGCGCCTATGGAGACTAGGGGTGCTCAGGTTCCAGTCTGCTAGCAGGTAAGTACCTGCGTCCTCAGGGTGCAGACCAGGGGGGTTTTGTAGAGCACTCGGGGGAGGGAGTTCACAAACAGCCACACAAAATACACCCTCAGCGGCACAGGGGCGGTCAGGTGCAGTGTGTGAAGTAGGTGTTGGGTTTTAGGTAGGAATCAATGGAGAGACCGGGAGGGGGTCACTCTGGCAATGCAGGCAGGGCACAGGGGGGCTTCTCAAACCAGCCACAGACTGGGCAAGGATGAGGGCCATCTGCTGGTCACTCCTGCACTGGTAGTTGGTTTCTCTTGGGCCTGGGGGCTGCGGGTGCAGTGCTTCTTCCAGACGTCAGGTTCTTTGTTACCGGGAAGTTGCGGTCAGGGGGAGCATCTGGATTCTCTCTGCATGCGTCGCTGTCGGGGTGCAGGGAGGTCGTCTCAGGGTGTACACACCGTGGGAGTCGCCTGGGGGTCCTCTCTGCAGGGTTGGTTCTTCTAGACACGAGCTGGGGCGTCAGGTGCAGAGTGTTGGGGACTCTCACTTCCGGAGTGAGGCTGGAGTCCCTTTAAAGATGGTTTCTTTGTTGCTGTTTAGACAGAGCCGCTGTCCACTGGAGTTTTTTGGCCCTTTGGTTGCAGGGCAGTCCTCAGAGGTCGCTGGTCCCATTGGATGCGTCGTTGTGCAGGTTTATTGAGTCTGGAGACAGGCCGATATGGCTGGGGCCAAGTCAGTTGTCGTCTCCGTCATCTCTGCGGGGCTTTCAAGGTCAGCAGTCCTTGTTGTGGGTCTTCAGGAACCTGATTTCTTGAGATCGGTGTCGCCCCTAAATACTCAATTTAGGGGTGTGTTTAGGTCTGGGGGCAGTAGCCAATGGCTACTGTACTTGAGGGTGGCTACACCCTCATTGTGCCTCCTTCCTGTGGGTAGGGGGGCACATCCCTAATCCTATTGGCGGGAATCCTCCAAAGCAAGATGGAGGATTTCCTAAGGCAGGGGCACCTCAGCTAAGGACACCTTAGGGGCTGTCCTGGCTGGAGGGTGGTGACTCCTTTTTTTTCTCATCTCCTCCGGACTTGCCACCAAAAGTGGGGGCTGTGACGGGGGGGGGAATCTCCACTAGCTGGAGTGCCCTGGGGTGCTGTAACACCAGGCTTCAGCCTTTGAGGCTCACTGCCAGGTGTTACAGTTCCTGCAGGGGAGTTCAGGCTTTGTTCCTGGCCACAGAGTGACAAAGGCACTCACCCCCATGTGGCCAGAAACCCGTCTGGATGTGGCAGGCTGGCAGAAACTGGTCAGCCTAGCACTAGTAATTGGACTGGTATACAGGGGGCATCTCTAAGATGCCCTCTGTGTGCATTTCCCAATAAATCTCACACTGGCATCAGTGTGGATTTATTGTGCTGAGACGTTTGGTACCAAACTTCCCAGTGTTCAGTGTAGCCATTATGGAACTGTGGAGCTGGTGTTTGACAAACTCCCAGACCATATACTCTTTATGGCTACCCTGCACTTACAATGTCTAAGGATTGACTTAGACACTGTAGGGGCATAGTGCTCATGCAGCTATGCCCTCGCCTGTGGTATAGTGCACCCTGCCTTAGGGTTGTAAGGCCTGCTAGAGGGGTGATTTACCTATGCCACAGGCAGTGTGAGGGGAGTGCCATGTCGACTTTTTCCTACCAGCACATGCTGAGTGAGGGGTCCCCAAGGTGGCATAATACATGTGCAGCCCTTAGAGACCTTCCCTGGCCACAGGGCCCTTAGTACCAGGGGTACAATTTACAAGGGACTTATCTGTGTGCCAGGGCTGTGCCAATTATGGAGACAAAGGTACAGTTTAGGGAAAGAACACTGGTGTTGGGGCCTGGTTAAAAGGGTCCCAGCAACTTTCAATCGTAACTAGCATCAACAAAAGGCAAAAAAGTTAGGAGGTAACCATGCCAGCAGTGGCATTTCCCTACACTAGCAATCAGAAATAGGCATAGAAATGGTTACACTGTGTAAATAGCTATAACCAATAGTGACACTAAGGGGAGCACAAACCACATAAAAAAAAATAAAAAAAAAGGAATGCAAACACAGGACCCCCACCTAGGTAAGTGGAATTTGTAGAGGGGAGTTAGGGGTAATAGAAAACCAGAGTTAAGTAACAACACCCCCCAGAGACAAGGAAAGCAGGAGTAAATCACTGGATTTTCCCCAAACTACCCAAAAGGAGGGAAAGGATGAAAAGAAGACACCCAGTCAAGACTGCAAGAACCCAGCAGTGGATGCCTGGAGAGGAAGACCTGTGGAGAGAGGGGACCAAGTCCATGAGTCACAGTGGAGTCCAGTAGGAGTAGAAGCTACTACCCACCAAGCTGTAGTTGCAGGAGTTGGTAGACTGTGATGAAGAACAGGTCAGGACTGCAGCCCTGGAGCCGGAGAAGAGTTCCTGATGGATGCAGAAGTCGTCCCACGCTGGAAGGAAGATTGCAGACAGGTGTCGGTGCAGGAATGCCACCAACAAGCCTTGGCAAAGGCAAACTCAACGCTATTGGAAAAGTGGTGCTGCCGGAGACCAGCAAGGCCCAGGAGGACTCAACCGAGGAAGGGGAGTCACAGGGGACCATCAGCGTCGCAGCAGAAGCCCACGCAGCTCTACAAAATAGGATACCATGCCACCAGAGAGCCACGCAAGAGGCTGTGCTTTGCAGGACAGAGTGCTGTGGGCTGGAGCTACGCGTCGGCAGAAGATCCCTTGGAGGAGATGCAAACAAGCTTTGGAAGTTGCAAGAGATGCAGTGCACGGGGTCCTGTCCTGCGTGGGAAGGTAAAAGCTTATCTCCACCAAAGTTGGACAGCTGGCAGAGAGGACAAAGAAGACTACTCCAGACCACTACCCGTGATCAGGATCCATGCATCTCGAGATGAGGGGAGATCCATGCGGCCGGTCGTTGCTTGCTGTAGGTGCCTGCGGTTGCAGGGGAGTGACTTTCACTCTAAGGGAGATTCCTTCTTCTTGTGCAGGCTGAAGACTTGCGGTCTTCTGAGCATGCACAGCCGGGGAAATGTTGCAAAGCTGACAGGAGTCGTGGAAACAAAGTTGCAGAAGAGTTGTCTTTGTTTATTGCAGCGTTCTCGGTTCCTGAGGGGTACAGTTGCAGTTCCAGTGGCCAAAAGTCAAAGTGGAGATTGCAGAGGAATCCTGTTGGAGTCTTGCAAGCAGAATCTGAGGACCCACCCAAAAGAGAGACCCTAAATAGCCCTGAAAGGGGGATTGGTCACCTAACCATGTAAGCACCTATCAGGAGGGGGCTCGGACATCCCCTGCCTGGCCACTCAGTTGCTCCCAGAGTTCCCTGCCAACCTTGGAAACAAGATGGCGAAACCCTGGGTCCCTCTGGAGGAGCTCTGGGCACCACCCCTGGGGTGATGGACAGGGGAGTGGGCACGCACCTTTCAATTGTCCAGTTTTGCACCAGAGCAGGGACTGGGGGTCCCTGAACCAGTGTAGACTGGTTAGGCATATAGGGCACCAAATGTGCCCTTCAAAGCAAACCAGTGGCTTGGGGAGGCTACCCCTGCCAAGCCAGTCACACCCATTTCCACAGGGAGAGGGTGTTATCCCCCTCTCCTAAAGGAACTCCTTTGTTCTGCCTTCATGGGCTAAATCAGATCAAGCAGCATGAGGGCAGAAACCTGTCTGAGGGGTGGCAGTAGTTAGGCGACCCGGAAAACCTTACAAGACTGGTGGTAGCAATGCTGGGAGTCCTCTAAGAAGTTCTCAGAGTGCATGGAATCATACTTCGAACACTTGCAACAGTATTGGGGTATGTGACCCACATGTTTGATACCAAACATGCCTAGGTTCAGAGTTACCATTATGTAGCTGGACGTAAGTAGTGACCTATGTCCAGTACATGCGTAAAATGGTGTCCCCGCACTCACAAAGTCCAGGAAGATGGATCTGGAGTTCGTGGGGGCAACTCTGCTAGTGCAGGGGTGCCCTCACACACAGGTACCTGCACCCTGCCCTCTGAGCTGAGAGCGCCTACCACAGGGGTGACATAGTGCCCTGGTGTAGTGATCTGAAGTGAAAATGCGTGCATGCATCCGTTTCATGAAGTCTGAAATGACAGGTCTGCAGAACCCTTTCCATGGGCTCCCTATGGGTGGCAGAATACCTGCTGGAGCCCGTAGGGATTCCCTGGCGTTGAGCGATGCCGTTCAGGCTCCGGCTTGTCGGGGATTAGTATAGGATTGACATTGATTAGGGGCCCTACGGAAGTCGGGAGCATCGACATCTGTCCTAGCGCCAGGGATGGTCGTGTTGGCATGACCAGTGTTGGTACTGATCCAAGAGGGGATCTGGAGGTGTCCCCTGAAGCTGGGGACAAAGCAGCGGCAGTGGAACCCGAGGGGGCCCTCACCGACTCTCCTGGTCCTAAAGGCACTGAGAAAGGATCGGTCCGCCCAAAGATAAAGCGCATGGCCTGATAGAATTCTTGCAACTGGGTAGGGGTGGCACCAGCTCCTGGAAAGTCGGGAGGTGCAGAGCCAACCCAGACTCAGGCTCCAAAGGCCAAAGCCAAGAGCATAGATGCTTTTCCTGCGTCGCATCATCCGAGTGACTGGGTGAAGTCGAAGAATGTTTGGACTTCAACTTTTTTCTTGTGACTCGATCGTCCCAATGACTAGGATGAAGAGGAGTGGTGGTGCCTCTGCGAGAGGTCTTGTGAACTTCTCAAACGAGACGAGTCCCGGGCCGCCATGAGTTTCAGGGACCGCTCCTTCGGGTTGTGGTCGCGCTCTTGACACCAAAGGCAGATAAGATACAGATCCGTCACCGACATCATTTGGTGACAGGAGTCACAGAGTTTAAAACCAGACTTCCAGGACATCCCTCGACTTATTCAAAACTCGTCAAAAACTATTCAACGAAAGTGTTGCAGTTAGTCAAAAATGACTAGGGGTAGCTCTTCTCCAAATCTGCGCGTAGGCTGGCATGGAAAGAAAAGAACTGACGCCAGCGTGCCAAGGTGGCTCCTATATACGACTGCAACGCCCTCACAGCAACCACTCCAGTGACACCCATGGAGTTGACTGACACCTTGTTGGAGGCTGGCCTGGTTTGTAGTGGGTACCTAAGGTACTTACACCTTATACCAGGTCCAGTTATCCCTTATTAGTGAAATGTAGGCAGTGTTCTAGCAGTTTAGCCTGTCTAAGGTAGCTGTAGCAGAGCAGCTTAGGCTGAACTAGGAGACATGCAAAGCTCCTGTAGTACCACAATAGTTACACAGTACTTGTACACAATAAAAGACAATACTCACTGTTACCAAAAATAAAGGTACTTTATTTTAGTGACACAAGGCTAAAAATACCTTAGAGACAATACTCCTTCTGGAGGTAAGTATTATATACAATATATACACTAGTAACCAAAATCAGATAAGTAAACAGTCATAGAATAGTGCAAACGGTAGAAAATACAATAGAATGCAATAGGCCTAGGGGGCAACACAAACCATATACTAAGAAAGTGGAATGCAAATCATGAATTCCCCCTTAGGCAAGTGTAGTGTGTAGAGGGGCGCTGGGAGTGTAAGAAAACACTGAAGATAAGTAACGTACCCCACCCCAGAACCCAGGAAAGTAGGAGTAAAGTCCTGCAAGTTGCCTCAGGATACACTACAAGTTGTGTTAAGACATTTTGCAATAATCTAGCAAGACTGCAATCAACAACGGGTGGATTCCTGGACCTGAAAACCTGTAAAGAGAGGAGACCAAGTCCAGAAGTCACAGAAGATTCCAGGAAGGACAGGAGCCCCTGCCAACCTAGAAGATGGTGCAAAAGTGGATTTTTCGGTAAGAAGAAGAGCACCAAAGAAGATGGCTGCAGGTTCCTGCATGGTGCAGGAGATGTCCCACGTCGATTTGTTGGTTGCAGGCTGTTTGTGTTGCTGGACTCCGCCAACAAGCCTTGGTTCACACAAGTTTGTGGTTTGCATCAAAATGGCACTGCCTGGACCCAGGAGGGTCCCGGGGGTCTCAACCCGGACTGAGGAGTTAGAAGGGGCTCTCAGCGCTGCAGCGCGCCCAGAGAAAACCAGGCAGCACCCACTGGAGTCCCAGGACACGGGGACAAAGAAGATGCAAAATGCAGTTGTTGCAGCACAACAAAGGAGGGTCCCATGCCGCAGGAGAACTCAGCGAGTTGTGCGTCGCAGGATGGAGTGCTGGGGACCTGGGCTACACTGTGCACAAATGAGTCTTGAAAGAAGTACACAGAAACCCAAAGAGCTGGAGATGCCAGTGCCCAGGGGTACGGTCACAGCATGGGGAGGCAAGCTCCTACCTTCACCAGATTTGGACAGCTGGACCTTAGGACAGTCTGGGTCACGTCGGTCAACCACCTGTGTTCCAGGGAGCACGCTTGTGGTCAGGAAAGGAGTCCCAGAGTGCTGGTCGTCGTCATAGAAGGGTGCCTGCAGAAGCAGGGAAGTGACTGTCACTCCACGGGAGATTCCTTCGGTTCTTCTGGTGCAGGATGAAGACAATAAGTCCTCAGAGCATGCACACCTTGGAAAGTGTTGCAAATGCTGGCTGGAGTTGAAGTTGCAGGTCATAGGATTCGTCCTGGATACTTTGGTGAGGTTACAGCGGTTCCTGGAGCAGTCTGCGGTTGATCTGACAGTCAGAAGCTGAAACAGAGGATGCAGAGGAGGATTCCTGGAGGAGTCTTGCAAGCTGAATCTGAAGAAACACCCAGAGAATAGACCCTAAATAGCCCTGAGATGGTGATTGGCTACCTACCCAGGTATGCACCTATTAGGAGGAGTCTCTGACGTCACCTGCTGGCACTGCCCACTCAGAGGTCTTCAGTGTCCCCACACCTTGGAATCCAAGATGGCTAATGCCAGGGACACACTGGAGGAGCTTTGGGCATCACCCCTGGGGTGGTGATGGACAGGAGAGTGGTCACTCCCCTTTCCTCTGTCCAGTTTCGCACCAGAGCAGGGACTGGGGGTCCATGAACCAGTGTAGACTGGCTGATGCAAGGACGGCACCATCTGTGCCCTTCAAAGCATTTCCGGAGGCTCTATGAGGCTACCCGTTCCAAGCCTGTAACACCTATTTCCAAAGGGAGAGGGTGGAACACCCTCCTCCCAAAGGAAATGCATTGTTCAGGCTTCCTGGGATTTAGTTGCTCAGTCCCCAGGATGGCAAAAACCTGTCTGTAAGGTGGCAGCAGCTGGGGCTGCAGTGCAAAACTCAGAGAGCTGGTTTGGCAGTACTGGGGGAGCCCCCAGGATGCATGAGATTGTACCCCCAATACCATATTCGGAATGGGGGCAATTCCATGATCTTAGACACCTCACATGGCCATATTCAGAATTACCACTGTGAAGCTACATATCTGTATTGACATATATGTAGTGCACGCATGTAATGGTTTTTCCGCACTCACGAAGTCTGGGGAATTGGCCCTGGACAGTGTGGTGGCACCTTTGCTAGTGCAAGGGTGCCCTCAGACAGTAACTTTGCACCTAGCTTTCAGTAAATGAAGGTTAGACATATAGGTGACTTATACGTTACTTAAGTGTAGTGAAAATGGCTGTGAAATAGTGTGGGCACTATTTCACTCAGGCTGCAGTGGCAGTCCTGAAGAAAGGTTTGTCTGAGCTCCTTATAGGTGGCAAAAGAAATACTGCAGCCCATAAGGATCTCCTGGAATCCCAATGCCCTGGGTACCAATTACAAGGGACTAATAAGGGGGGTCCAGTGTGCCAATTGGAATATGAAGTCACTAAAATATAGTGGCTTATTTGTTAAGTAGAGAGAGCATATGCACTGGACATCTGGTTAGCAGAACTTCAGTGACACAGTTAGCATACGGACTACACAAACATAGGCCACAAACTGTGAGCACTGGGGCCCTGGCTAGCAGGATCCCAGTGAGATAGTAAAAACACACTGACCCTCACAAACAGGCCACAAATGGGGCTAACCATGCTAGAAAGAGGCTACTCTCTCACACGCCTCTGGACAGCACACAGGGGTACTGCTGGAAGAAAAATCTCTGGATCCAGTCTGACACTGGGGGGAAATTCTAAGGTAAGGATCTGCAACCAGAAGTCTCTATCAGATATCAGAACCACCACTACAAGTAAAACATTTTCATCAGTTGGTTCCCATGTGGCAAGTCCAGCTTTGTCTCACAGGAGTAATCGAGCTTTGTCTCACAGGAGTAATCAAACTCCATGGCTTTTTGTAAACCAAGATACATAGCGTCAAGCACAATGAAGGGGAATCAAGCCATCACCCTAACATCATCATCCAGAGATGAAACCTACTGTGACACAGACTCAGTGTCCAAAACAGAAGGGAAAAAGAAGCATCTGCTAGTAGTTGCAATGTGGTAGAGGCACTGGGTTATAGTCAGGCTGTACAACAACTGGTTGCATTTTTGTTAGTGTCCCCAGCATGACAGTGATTGAGCTCCAGCCGTCGGTTCGGGGTCAAACATGGAGGTTTCCACGGGTGGTAACAGAGTGTGACTGGTAGTGCCACAGTGGAACTCTATCACAGTTGGCATGCGTCCAGTAACCCATCTGAAGGGGAGACACTGAATGGGAAGGACCTGCTGGTTGCAAACTGATTGAATGCCTCTACATTTCTGCAGCAGAGTGAGCTGGAAGTGCATTGGTAAAACAGCCTCTTTGAAGGCCTTGATATACTACAGGGTCTACAATGTGGAATTCTGGTGGGGTGGGGCCAACTGAGAAATGGGTTCTGTGGCCAGTGATTGAGCAATGCGGCTTACATCTTGACACCCTCCGACCTTCTCTGAAGTTAGAGGGACAAAATGGGGGTGAGTACTACTTTTCTTTCTTACCTTTGTGCTTGGACTTACTCAAAGATTACAAGTGGGAATTGTAGCAGTGAAGGAACATCTTGGGTTTAGCAACAAACAACTTCACTTCCTGGCCTCAATTAGACTTTGGGTGTATTAGGGTGCATTTATTCAATGACAGAGCTGTGTCAGGAGCCCACCCAAAGGCACCATTTCTGTTGGTTCGTGACAAACATCTGCTCTTTGCAACAGCAGCACAGCTTAAATCCTATTGTTTTTAGACATTCCCTAGCACACTGATCAAGAGTCAATTTAAAGAGTCATCAGAAGACTGACATTGTGACAGTGGAGCTCAGATCTGCATTGGCAGGGGTGGAAAGAATGAAACCGATATTATTGCAGAGTGGATCACTTAATGCAGCTCTGCTCCGTCACTTCTGGGCCAGTGTTAGGTAAGCATGAAGTCACCCAGTGTCATCTGCTGTTGTGCAGAAATACACCTATAAAATTCTCTGGCACCTGAGGAATATTCCAAGCTGAGGAATCTGCAGTTAGAAGCATCCAACCGAAACAGTTACATATTGTAGAAAAGTGCCCCTTATTGACATGGTTACCCCACACTTTTTGCCTGATATTGATGTCAACTTGACGGTCAGTGTGCAGGGATCATGCTAACCAGGCCCCAGCACCAGTGTTCTTCCCCAAAACTATACCATTGTTTCCACAATTGGCACACCCGTGGCACAAAGTTAAGTCCCTTCTAAAAGGTACCCATGGTACCAAGGGCCTTGTGACCAGGGAAGGCCCCCAAGGGTTGCAGCGTGTATTATGACATCTTGACGGACCCCTCACGAAGCAAATGCACACAGCTAGTGCAGCTTGTGTGTGATGGTGGGGAAAAAAAGATAAAATCGACATGGCACCTCTCTGAGGGTGCCATGCCTCTAAACCACTGCCTGTGGCGTAGCTGAGTCACCCATTTAGCAGGCCTTACAGCCCTGAAGCAGGGTGCACTATACCACAGGTGAGGGCATAGCTGCATGAGAAACACGCCCCTACAGTGTCTAAGTCCATTCTTAGACATTGTAAGTGCAGTGTAGCAATAATGAGTATGTGGGTTGGGAGTTTGTCATTACAAACTCCACAGCTTCATAATGGCTTTACGGAAGTCTGGGAAGTATCAAACTCCTCAGCACAAAAAACCCACACTGATGCCAGTGTTGGATTTATTGAAAAATGCACTCTCCTTAGAGATGCCCCCCTGTATTTTAGCCAAACTTCTAGTGCAGGACTTACCGGTCCGTGCCAACCTGCCACTTCCAGACAAGTTCTGACCACATGGGTAAGAGTCTTTGTGCACTCTGTGGTTAGAAACAAAGCCTGCTTCACACCTCCCCCCTGCAGGCACTGTAACACCTGGTGGCGAGCCTCAAAGGCTCAGACCTCTTGTTACAGTGCTCCAGCTATTGGAGATTGCCCGGGGGGGGGGGGGGGGGGAGGAGAGGTGCAAAGCCCCAATTTTGGTGGCAAATGGCAAATCCGGTGGCAAAGTTAGGAAAAACAAGTAGGAGTGACCACTTTAGCTAGGACCACCCCTGAGGTGTCCAGAGCTGAAGTGACCCCCGTCCTTGCAGAATCCTTCATCTTGGTTTGGTGGACAGGGACCAATAGGGTTAGGTCTGTGACTCCCTCCCCAAAGGGAGTGGACACCGGAAGGGTGTGGTCACCCTCCGGAACAATAGCCATTGGCTACTGCCTCCTGCAACACCCTTAACGCCAGGATGTAAGGGCTTCCCTAAACCCAGCTTGTCAGATTGCTGGCAACCTCAAGAAGACAGGAAGGACAGCTACGCTGACCCCCAGCAGAGAAGACTGAAGACTTCAACTGATTTGGCCCCAGCCATACAGGCCTGTCTCCAGCTTCTGAAGCCCTGCTACAAGAAAGGTGATTCAGGACTACCGACCTCTACAAAGCCTCAAGAGGACAGCCTGCACCCCAGAGAACCACAATCTCCTGTGGACAGTGGTACTGTCCAGAACAACTACAGCAAAGGACTCCAGATCTTCCCCGGATCCACAAGTCTTGCCCACTCTGCACCAGACACCCACGTCCCCTGTCCAGGTTGCCCAACCGACCAGAGCTGGTCCCCAGACGATTCTGAGCTAGTGTCCACCCTGGCTTGACACCTCCTATCCAACACGATGCCTGCAGCCTAAATCCAGAGGACCTCCCTGACCGTGAGAGAACCAGACGAAGCTTCCAGAGGCCTAAAGGTACCCCTGAAATCGCAACCCTCTGGCTTTGGGGAAACCAACCACCAGTCCAGCAACGTTCAGCAGGCAGCCCTCCTCCTTGTCAAGCCTGTGGTTTTCTGGAACCGAACCCCTGGACCTAGCCTGCAGCATCTTTTTGACCACCAGGATCCCCTTATTGAAAAGCACTGGGAGCCCGACGTTAAGTTTGCACCCTGCACCTGGCTGCTGAGGGTGTTTGGGGTAGACCTGTGCCCCCCCGCAGTGCTCTCCTAAACCCCCCCCGAGGTCTGCCCTCCGAAGACGCGGGTACTTACCTGCTAGCAGATCTGATTAAGAGTCCCCCCTGTCTCCATAGAAATGCATTTTAAACCAGATAGCAACTTTGACCTCAGCACTCGGCAGGCCCTTTGTTGCTGGTGGTGGGTGTTTGGGGTTAACTTCAGCCTCGACCTGTGGACATCCTAACCCCTGGAGACTGGAACTGTAAGTCTGGTACTTACCTCAAAAACTGTACTAACGTTCCTTCCCCCCAGAATAAACTTTTATAACAGATATTTGCTATTTTCCTGAAAACCGTTTAACTTGCCAAATTGAAACAAAGTGGTATTGATACATATGTTTGATACTTACTTACCTGCAAACTGAATCTTGTAGTTCTAGAAATAAAGTAACAAAATATATTTATGCTATATAAAAACAATTTGCCTGGAGTTAGTCATTGAGTGTGTGTGCTTTATTTATTGCCTATGTGCGTACCACAGAGGATTTTCACTACCCTCTGATAAGCCTAACTGCTCAACCACACTACCACAAGAGTGCATTAGTATTACGTACTTTAGCCTCGGGGGAACTCCTGCACTCTGTGCACACTATAGGGGTCATTACAACATTGGCGGTAAAAGGTGCTTACCGCCGTGCAGAAGACCGCCAATACACCGCTGCTGCCGCGGTATACCGCCACAGCTATTATGACACACATCTCGGAACCCGCCGAAATTCAGACACCCACACAACACCGCCACACCAAAGGTCAGTGATAAACAGGCGGAAACAAATCCTCCACCTCCACGCCAACAGAAACACGCCCATGCTATTACGACCCACGAATCCACGCGGCGGTCATTCCACCGCGGTATTCCATTGGCGGTACACACCGCTGCGCTCAAAATACACACACATCTCCAAAACACCGCCACATTGGACAATTCAAAATACACACACCTGACACACATACAAACACCACTCCCACACACCCAATACAATATAGAACACACACCCACATCACCCACAAACCCCTACGACCAGAAATTCTGAAAGAAGGCCAGAGAGAGAGCACAGCAATTGACAACCCCATCACACAGAGGCACACAACACCATCACCCACACAACATCCACGCACAAAACACCACACACCACTACACTCACCACACTCATCACCACATACACCACCCCACACCACCCCATGGCACGCCAAAGACACCCCCGCTTCTCCGAGGAGGAGCTCCGGGTCATGGTGGAGGAAATCGTACGGGTAGAGCCACAGCTATTTGGCTCACAGGTACAGCACACATCAATAGCCAGGAAGATGGAGTTATGGCGTAGAATAGTGGACAGGGTGAACGCCGTGGGACAGCACCCAAGAAATAGGGAGGACATCAGAAAGAGGTGGAACGACCTACAGGGGAAGGTGCGTTCAACGGTCTCCAGGCACAACATCGCTGTGCAGCGGACCCCCACCTCCTCCCCCACAACTAACAACATGGGAGGAGCAAGTCTTGACCATCTTGCATCCTGAGGGCCTTGGAGGAGTCAGTGGAGGATGGGACACTGGTAAGTCAAATCTTAACTATCAGATCCCCCACCCTACCTGCATGCTCTCACACACCCCCTCCCTCACCCCCTCCCCTATCACTACAAATCCTCACTAATGCACCCATGACACCAACCACCCATCCCAACACCAAGCCCTGCATGACACAACTAAGCATGGACACCCCTCACTAAAGCATGCCCACTGCATATACCCAGAACACCCCCCAACCATCATCACACAAACCCACACAGGAATGCTTGCACTGGGGTACACAAACACCCACCCATTGCACACCATCACACACACAAATGCAATAATCATGCTCTTATGCCCCTGCAGGAACCCAAAGGACCGTCACCACACTAGAGGGTCCAGACAACACCACTCCACCCCCAGAAGAGGCCCACAGTGACGAGAGCAGCTCTGCCCTACTGGATCTTGATGACCAGCCCGGACCATCGTGGGCCTCAGGACAGTCGGTTCCCCTTGCACAGGCACAGCCCAACACCGACCTTCCACCCTCTGGTAACACCAGCACAGCACCCACCGGGCCCAAACCTCCCTACCCAGGACAGGTCAATCAGCGGTGTGTCCACCACTACAGAGCACCCAGGGTAACCCACCACCCCAACAACAACAGGGACCTGGGGGCAGTGGTAGTGGACACACGGTCCAGGGGACGGAGGCACAGGAACACAGGGGAACTGGGAGGGCTGCTGTGCGACAGAGGGAGGACAGGCCAAGGGAACCAACTCTCCACGAGGCCCTCTCCTCCATCATGGGAGCATACCACCACTCCTAGGAGACGATGGCTATGGTCCTGGACAAGTTGCATTAGACCCTGCGCCTGCAGGAGGAGCAGTATTTGGGGTTCAGGGAGGAGCTCAGGACCATCGGCTCCGCCCTGGGCACCATCGTAGGGGTGCTGAAGGCAGACCTTGAGGGACACCATGGCACTCCAAGGGGCCCCTGACACTAGCCACGACGATGAAATGCCCACCACCTCCGCCGGCGCTAGTGGACAGGACGCCCCGCCACAGGACCACCACACCAGCACCTCACCCCCTGCAGACGGACAACCACCACGCAAGCGGTCCCTGAGATCCAGGAACAGGACAGAGCAAGATGGCAAGACCCCCGCCAGGAAATGAGACCACCCTGATTGTCCTCCCACTGTCCCACTTTGTTACCCTGTCCATATTCGAACTGCCCCAGCTCCACTTCCTATGCCCAGATGGGCAGTGCACCTGTGAGACTAATAGACTGGACTCTGCCATGGACATTCCTCCACCATCCCCCATCACCATTTTACAACCCCCCTTAATTTTTTGAGCACTTAAACACCCTTGAAACACAAAACAATCTGGAGTCAGTCTATGATTTGGTAATTTGTATTATCAATGAGTGTCATAATGGCTTTACCATAGTAAGGCTAACGTACCTATGTCACATCACAAGCCCTTGAAGGATACAAGCAGTTGACACGTAGGTAACCACACCTGTGAAACCGTAATGGAAGGATACAACTCAGTTAACAAATAGTGATTTAAATCGAGGAACAGGATTGAGGTAGACGTGTGAAAGTTAATGTTATGTTAAACCAGAAAATGTTCTCACCTGTGTCTCACTGGAAATATTGCTGTATGACTGACTCCCTGTTGTCGTTTTCTTCTTCCTCAGCTTCATCCTCATCACTGTCCACAGGCTCCACAGACTCCACAGCTGCTACAACACCGTCATCTGGATCATCCTCCTGCAGAAAAGGCACCTGGCGTCGCAAAGCCAAATTATGGAGCATGGAGCAGGCGATGATGTCGCACACCTTCGGTGAGTAGAATAGGGATCCACCTGTCATATGGAGGCACCTGAACCTGGCCTTCAGGAGGCCGAAGGTGCGTTCGATCACCCTCCTAGTCCGCCCATGGGCCTCATTGTACCTTTCCTCTGCCCTGGTCCTGGGATTCCTCACTGGGGTCAATAGCCAGGAAAGGTTGGGGTAACCAGAGTCCCCCAATAGCCATACACGGTGCCTCTGGAGTTGACCCATCACATAAGGGATGCTGCTATTCCGCAGGATGTAGGCGGCATGCACTGAGCCAGGGAACATAGCATTTACCTGCGAGATGTACTGGTCTGCCAAACAGACCATCTGGACATTCATGGAATGATAACTCTTCCTTTTCTTGTACACCTGTTCACTCCTGTGGGGGGGGACCAGAGCTACATGGGTCCCATCAATGGCACCTATGACGTTGGGGATATGTCCAAGGGCACAGAAGTCACCTTTGACTGTAGGCAAATCCTCCACCTGAGGGAAAATTATGTATCTCCTTACGTGTTTCAGCAGGGCAGACAACACTCTGGACAAGACGTTGGAAAACATAGGCTGGGACATCCCTGATGCCATGGCCACAGTAGTCTGAAATGACCCACTTGCAAGGAAATGGAGCACTGACAGCACCTGCACGTCAGGAGGGATTCCAGTCGGATGGCGGATCGGTGACATCAGGTCTGGCTTCAACTGGGTACATAGTTCCTGGATAGTGGCCCGGTCAAACCTGTAGGTGACGATGACATGTCTCTCTTCCATTGTCAACAGGTCCACCAGCAGTCGGTACACCGGAGGATTCCGCCATCATCTCATATATCCCAGCCGACGGTGCCTACGAAGGACAACAGCTAAGAACCAGTCATTATTCCTCCTTGTAGGTACCCATAGTTACACACAAGACTACACCAGACAAGACCCTTCCTGTATGTGTGTTGAGTGTAGGCCTAGCTATGTGTGATGCAGTAGTAAATGAAGCCATGTGGGCCCCTGAAATGGCGGCTGCCTGACCTCTAAACTGGGACAATGGGATTGTGGGGTAACTGCGCTGGCGTTGCACACCGTCGCGGTAGGCGGCCGTAGACCGCGGCGCAATGCTGCATTGGTTAACGTTGGACCCTATGGGTCCCAGGAGCCAATGAACAGGTGCGCGGGCGGTGATGATGCGCACCGCCGCGGACGTCACTGACATTTTCTATCTGTTCAATCACTAGATACCGGACCTTTGACAGGAGAGGACCTACACTGCAAGTGCTGCTGTGACCTCGGTCTGGAAGCGACGATGGCTGCTGCGTCTGGGGAAAGGGCCCCTGCCTTCACTGCACAGGAGTTGGAGAAACTTGTGGATGGGGTCCTCCCCCAGTACACGCTACTCTACGGTCCTCCAGACCAACAGGTTAGTACACAGGGAGCACTTTGTATGGGCTAGGCCTGGGTGGAGTGGGCTGGTTGGAAGAGGGAAGGGGGCAGAGTACATAGAACAGTAATGTATGGGAATGAATGGGCCACATGGCCAGAGTAGGGAGGGGGCCACTCACATTGACAGTGCAGTTGGTAATGACTGTTCCTATTCCCTTGTGCATGTCATGTAGGTCAGCGCCCACCAGAAGAGGGACATCTGGCGTGCCATCGCCAAGGAGGTTTGGACCCTGGGGGCCCACTAGAGACGGGGCACCCACTGCCGGAAGAGATGGGAGGACATTCGCCGCTGCAGCAAGAAGACGGCGGAGGCTCAGCTGGGGATGGCCTCCCAATGTGGGAGGGGTGCCTGTCGCACCATGACCCCCCTGATGTTCCAGATCCTGGCGATGGCCTACCTGGAGTTGGATGGGCGCTTGAGGACATCACAGCGGACACAAGGGGGTGAGTACAACCTCATTCTGCGGACTCTGCGTGCAGTGGAGGGGTCTGGGTGGGGGAGATGGGCTGTGGGTGTCCCTAGGCCAGGGCGAGTTAGGTAGGCAAGGCCCCTTCGTAATGTAGGCCATGTGGCACTCAACCCCACCTCAGCAGAGAGGCTAGTCGAGGTATAGTTGCCCCTGTGGCATCCATGTGCGCAGATGTCCACCATTGCCATGTAGGCCATATCCCAGAAATTGCATGTGCAGAGTGCAGGAGCACGGCGTAACGCAGGGGGCTGCTGCGTCTGTCTTGTCCGCCAACGGTAACGGAATGCCATGCACTAAAACTCTCTTTCTTCTGTTCCCCCCCCCCCTTTTCCTGCTCTCCCTGTCCTTTTGTACATCAGCATCAACAGGCGGAGGTACAGTGGCACCGGAGCACGAGGGAGCTGCATCCCACATGGCCATGGAGGGCCACACCACGGACTCTGAATGCACCAGTGGGACGGAGGGTGAGGGGAGCTTCACCGGATCACCAACCAGCGACACGGACTCGTCTGCCGATGGGAGATCCCCTGTGGCGGCGGCACCATCTGTGCGCCCCACTTCTACAGGTACAGCCGCCACCTCCCCTACCAGCACCGCCCCCCCAGCAGCCCCTCAGCGTTCGCCCTGTGCCCGCTCACCCAGGAGGGTGGGCATCACCTTCGCCCCAGGCACCTCAGGCCCTGCCCCAGTCACCCCTGCTGCTCTCCGTGAGGAGGCCATTGACCTCCTCAGGTCACTCACTGTTGGGCAGTCTACCATTGTGAATGCCATCCAGGGTGTAGAACGAGAGTTGCAACACGGTAATGCATTCCTGGAGGGCATTCATTCTGGTCAGGCTGTCCTTCAGCGAACCCTGCAATCTCTGGCCTCAGCACTGATGGCAGCCATTGTCCCTGTGTCTAGCCTCCCCCCTCCAACTTCCTCCACCCAGACCCAATCCCCTCTACCCAAGCCCATCCCAAGCACACCTACAGACCAGCATGCACACAAGTCAACACCCAAAAGTAGCTCAAGCAAACATAGGCACCACACATCCCACAGGCACCCACACAAGCATCACACCCATACAGACACAGCAACATCCACTGTCTCCACTGTGTCCCCCTTCTCCTCTTCTCCCTCCTCCCTCCCAGTCTCGTCTACACATACACCTGCATGCACCACATCTACAGGCACTAGGACTCGCACCATGACACCCAGCACCACAAGCCGCTCACCTGCACTCACCACCTCCACTGCCATTTACACGTCCTGTGTGTCCTCTCCCAATGTGTCTGTGACGCCCCCCTCCCAAAGTACACAAACGGCGGCAATCACTCACCCAACATCCATCCACCTCACAACAGCCTCCAGTACCTGCACCCAAAACAGCTAAAGTGACACCTCCGACAACCACCTCCTCTTCCTCCACTCCCAGACCCCCTCCAGCTACCCATCCCAGTGTTCGTCAGAAACTGTCCCTCTGTAAAATTGACCTTTTTGCCCCCACCCCCCCTCCAATTCATCAGTCCCGTCGTAGCGCCTCAGCCAAAAAGCCTCCAATACCAGTGGTGCGTGTTCAAGGCTTGTGGAGTGCACCGGCCACTAGGGCAGGCAGTAGGTCACTGGCAGCCCACCCCCTGTAAAGGCTCTAAAATTGGAGAGTGGACGACGGGACCATGTTAACACTCCTGGTGGGACAACAACTGACATGGGTTCGAAGGGGATTGGAGAGTCAGCTGTGACTCCACCAAAGGTGGGGAAGGGCCAGAGGAAGTCTGCCCAGCCTGTTGTGAGTGTCTCGGCGGAGAAGTGCGCCATCATTTCCGGCGGTCCAGACCCAACCGCCAGCACCGTCGTCACTAGTCCAGAGACCACCGCCAGAGTCACAGCCCAGGAGGGCTCAAGTATCATCACTGGTCAGGAGACCACCGCCGGAGTCACAGCCCAGGAGGGCTCAAGTATTGTCACTGGTCAGGAGACCACCGCCGGAGTGTCAGCCCAGGAGGGATCAAGTATCGTCACTGGTTAGGAGACCACCGCCGGAGTCACAGCCCAGGAGGGCTCAAGTATCGTCACTGGTCCAGAGACAACCGCCGGAGTCAGTGCCCTGGAGGGCCCCGGCTGCCACAGCCCCGCTGGGCAATGATGGAACGTCATGCCACACACCAATGCCCAGTGTAGAGAACGTCATGCCACACACCAATGCCCAGTGTAGAGATTGTCATGCCACACACCAATGTCCGTATCAGAACCGCCATGGCGAAGCACCGCTGAACAGGGCCAAGACCGCCATGGCAAAGCACCGCTGAACAGTCCAGAACCACCATGGCAAAGCACCGCTGAACAGGGCAAAGACTGCCATGGCAAAGCACTGCTGAACAGGGCCAAGACCGCCATGGCAAAGCACCGCTGAACAGTCCAGAACCACCATGGCAAAGCACCACTGAACAGGGCAAAGACCGCCATGGCAAAGCACCGCTGAACAGGGCCAAGACCGCCATGGTGAAGACCGCTGAACAGGGCAAGCACTGTGTAGGAATGAATAGCCCACCACATCAGGCATCCTTATCCCATGTGCAGCTGGGACAGTGACAGGACCGGAACTTTCACGGGGAGACTCATCCAGTCTTGGCACCAGTCCCACCCAGTACCAGTAGAGAACTGAATCTACTTGAGACTGTGGCTTTGCACTCCCCAGGATTGTACAGTGGGCAAGCCACCCACTGTAGAGACTTGTGAGACTGTGGCTTTGCACTCCCAAGAATGGCACAGTGGGCAAACCACCCACTGTAGAGACTTGTGAGACTGTGGCTTTGCACTCCCCAGGATACATCAATGGATCAATGGGCATGGAGCCCCGTCGTGGATCTGGCTTTGCATTCATCTGGCTGAGGTGCCCCCCCCCCCCCTTCCCTTCCCCCTGAGGTGCCTGTAGTATTTCGATCTGATGCCCCGGCAGTGTTCTCTCCGATTGTGGTCAGGTATCGTTTGTGGGCCTTGCCCATGCATTTTTGGACTGTTGGTGCACGGACATTGTTGTGTACATATCTGCACTACTTATCGTATTGTATATAGAATTATGAGTGATTTTCAAATATATATCTGTATATTTTTGTATGACATGTATATTGGCACATTATAATGTTTGACCGAATTTCGCATTGTCTTTGCATTCTTCCGGGGGGATTGTGGGTTGTTACTGTGATTTTTGTGAATGCATTGGTGTATATGTTGTGATATGCGAGGGTGGGGGTATTTGGTGGGTGTCCCCCTAACTTTTGCCTCCCCGTGTCATAGGTGCAGTACTCACTGGTGTCTTCGGCGCCTACGTAGCTGTTGGTCGTAGAGGAGCAGAAAGACAAGGGCAGGGAGTATTTGTAATTCCGGCTCCATGGGGTCCTCGTTCCTCGTGGGATGTGTTCAGGTGAGCGTTTTCCCATAGCAATAGCTGTTTCCGCAGTGTTTTTATCCACGGTGCATCCGCCCCGGAAAAGGTGGCGGATTGGCGGGTTGTAATACTGTGGGCGGTACATTGTCTCCCACCTGTCTGTTGGCGGTGACCGCCACGCTGCTTGTCTGTACCGCCGTGGCAGGCGGTGTGTTAAAGTGGCTGTCTTTGTTGGCGGTTTCCGCCAGGGTCATAATTCCCTTTTTTTGTCCGCCGGCCTGTTTGCGGTATTTCCGCAGCTTTAACACCGTCCGCCAGGGTTGTAATGACCACCTATATCTCATTTTGATATAGTATATACAGAGCTAGCTTCCTACACATATGCAATACTAAGAGTATTATTTCAACTATTTTGCTGATGAATTAAACGTTAGACTTTTCTATCTGAAGTTGCTGTGGACTCAAAAAGCATTATACAGCTCCCATTGAATTCGATATGGTTAAAAAGAAGTTCATCTATAAGACTTGTTTTAATACTGTTGTGCATTCTGATTGTAATCATTAGATACCGCGTTTGTCAACAAAAACATTTCTACGAAACACCCAATGCTAATTTTGCAATGTGCATTTCTTACAGTTTGTTTTCTAGGGTTTAATAAAACTGTGTAAATGAGGCCGAGTGGAAATAGCTGGATGAAAACTACACAAGCAAGCTGTTTCTGGATCTGGTCTTCTGCATGGCGATATTAACAAGGTGATGCAGCCGCAGATAGTTTTACAGAAGGTAAGTAACTTGTTCTGAATACTTATAACCACAGATTTTTCACCTTGTGAATCAAAGGGTGAATTCACAGACTTACCATCGTCCTAGGTGGTAAGTCTGTGAATTGGCGCAGCCCAAAAAGACCTGGAGGAATGAGTGAGCAAAATGCACCACTTGACGAACCAGACTGCCAAGGCAGTAGTGTTTGTGAATTAATGTGTCCAGGCCCATGTAGCCACCTGACAAACATCCAGGACAGGTACTCTGCGTTCTAATGCAGTGGTAGTAGCCTTGGGTGGATTGAGCCTGTTGGCGTTCTGGAAGCTGTTCCTTTTTGCACTGCCTAGACCTAGAGAAACCCACGAACAGTGAAACAAAAACAATGTCTAAGATCAAGTCACACTGTGCATCACAAAGGATGTTGGCCAATAGAAAGTGTTGTAAACCTTTAAAAAACAAAAATGTAAAATGTAATAAAAGGTTACTTAAATAAAGCAGGCTAATTTGGCAACTGAAAAAAAGCTGAATGAGCCAACAAATAGTGTTTTCACAGTGCCCAAAGCAATCCCCTGGCAGACCTGGGGCAAACAACAAAGCTCCAGGCAACGAAGCTGCCGGGGATCAATTTGGTGGATGCCGCACTAGGCCACAAATGTGTCAACTGGTCTACACCAATTTTGGTAGACGGATGCCTCATCGCACAGATGACATCAGGAGCAAGGTCAAATGCTGCTGCTCAATCTCATAACATGAAGATGAACATCGCGTAGGCCCAGGTGCAACACAATGCCCTGCTGCTACAAAGATCCTCATTAAGTGGCAGCTTGATTGGAGGACATACATACATGCCCAGGTACACCAAGTACCACACTCTCCCGGCTCAATCAAGAGCCGCTAGGATGACTTGGACCCAGTTGTTCCTGATCTTCAGAACTTTGGGCACAGGTTAGGTAGTTGTAGGAATGCACTGAAGAGTCTTGAGCTGCACTCCAAGAGGAATGCATCCCAGAGACAGTCTTCTTGGTGACATCAACAAGCAAAAGTGCAGACATTGAACATTCTCAGCATGGAGAAAAGATCGGACCAGGACTCTCCCCACTGATGGAAGACGCCCTGCACCACCTTCTGGTGTAATTTTCATTCAGGGTCCACTAAGGGTCAGTGGCTGGGTTATTCCTCCCTGTCGTTTAGAGATCCTGTAATGTGGTTTGCCACAATAGAAACAATCTGGTGGTCCTGCCACTTCCAGAGGCATAGGTGTTCCTTTCACAGGACCCAAGAACCCCACACCACCCTGCCTGTTGCAGTATCACATGTGGTGGTAGCGTCTGTGAGCAACTGCATCAGACTTCCTCTGATGGTGAACAGGAAGGCCCTCAATACCAAGCAAGCTGCCCTCAGCTACAACAAACTGATGTGGAGCTGAGCTTCTACAGTGGACAAGAGACCTTTGAATTCCACCTCTCCTAGGATGGTCTTCCCCAACCTATAAGCAAAGCATATGTGACCATTATCAAATCTGGTTGAGCTAGGGAGTGGATGTAAAGAAGCGGAGAATCCAGAGTAAAATTGGTAGGTTCTTTATTAAGAGTATCCCAACCACAGATCAGAAACACCTTCAGTATACAGCTCTCCTTCAGTCCAACTGCCTTCCACAAGAATCCATCCAGAACTCCCACTCCCAACACACTAATGTGATGTCAAAGAGAACACAGTCCATCCCTTAGCATTCTACCTATTCTACTATCTAACACACAATCTACCACACACCTTCCCTCTAAATAAAAAAAAAAAAACATTACAATAAACAAACTAAATATAAACGCAATAAATACGAAATGGGTACATACAGGAGATTAAATTCATGAACCTTTCTTCGAAATAACCACCTGATTGAGATTCCACACTCTCCCATCTCTGATCTTTACAGCATTTCTAAACAGTTTTATGACTTCAAAAGGACCCATAAATCTGCTTTCACTTTTGTGCAACATTGGTTGCTTAGTTAAAACTTTGTCCCCCACTTTCACATCAATTTCACACGTGTTCTTCTTAACATCATAATATTCCTTTCTCCTCTGCACACATTTCCTTTCATGTTCATCCCTGTCTCTCATATCATCCCACAACACAGTCATTCTTTCCCCAACTTACCAACCTGGTGCTAATAAAGTATTGGCTCTGCGTCCTCTAAACAATTCAAAAGGAACCTTACCAGTTGTAGTGTGGGGAGAAAACCTATGTGCATGCAGAAAACTTAAGACCATCCTTCCAATTCCTGTTAGCCGCAACCTCCAATTGTATGCACTCCATAACACATCTGTTAAACCTCTCGACCATACCATTTCCTTCAGGATGATATAGTAAACACTTATTATGTCTAATTCCTCTATCTTTAAGATAAGATTCCATTTCCCTTGACACGAACTGTGGACCATTATCCGTCACAATAGTATTGGGGTAACCTTCACGATTGAAAATTTCGCTCAGAAAATCAAGTATTTTCCTTGTTTCCATACTGCAACCAATTCATAATTCTGCCCATCTGGAAAATTGATCAACCAACACCAAAAATATAGTTACAACCACCCTTCACATGAATGGGTCCAACCACGTCTAGAGCCACAACCTCCCATGGTTTATGCAACACTACTCTAACTCCCATTGAAGGTACTCTAGTCTTATATACTTTGTCACTATTGCAACAATCCGAACAACCTCTAATCCTTCTTTTAATCATAAGATCCATGCCTGGCCACCAGTAATTAAGATGGAATATGGCTTTGGTTTTGCCCATTCCCTGGTGCCCTTCTTGTCCTAAATCCATTATCTTCTCCCTCAATTTGGAAGGAACTACTAATCTCGAGCCACGCAAAAGCACACCACCATCTACAGATAACTCCTCTTTAACTTTTACAAATCCTTCTAATTCCCTCTCACGCTTGGCATCCACACTCCATCCCTCACAAACCTTTTTGCAAACTTGTAATACATCATCCTCTACAACCGCCATCTCCCATTCCTATTGACTCACAATTCCTTCTGTTATACGACACACACTTATTTCACTTTCCAGACTCCTTTCCGCACACACTTCCGTCTCTGTACTAAGTCTAGATAAGCAGTCAGCCATCCTATTATCAGACCCTGAAACATAAAGTACTTTGAATGCAAAATCCTGTAGACCAACTACCCACCTACTGATTCTACTGGAAATCGTATCAAGACCTTTACTCATGAATACTTCCACTAAAGGTTTATGATAAGTGCAGACCAAAAATTTGTTTCCCCACAGAAAATCTCTTAATTTGTTAACAGCCCAAAACACACTCAAGGCTTCTTTCTCAATCGTGGAATATTTGATTTCCGCTCCACGCAACATTCTGGAACAATAAACTATGGGTTTGAGAACCTTCTCATCTGTTTCTTGCAACAAAACCGCACCCAAACCTTTCATACTTGCATCCGTCGTAATGACACTTTGTTTATCTGGATCAAATGACAAACTTTCAGCACCTGATAGATCCCTTTTTATACTCTCAAACTCTTCCTTACATTCTTCATTCCAGATAAATTCACAACCCTTCTTAAGTAACTTCCGCATGTGCACTGTCTTTGAGGCCAAATTCGGCAAAAACTCAGCATGGAATTCTACCATTCCAAGGAATGACAACAGTTCCTCTTTTTGTTCTGGATTGCGTAGGTTTATAATGTTCGTTACTAGACTTTCCTTTGGACACACTCCTTTGGACGTTATTTTGTGACCCAAATACTCCACTTCAGTCCTGCAGAAAGAACATTTTTTAAGTTTCAAAGTTAAACCATGCTCCCTCAAAATGGTGAGAACCCTCCTTACTCATCTCATGTTCTGCCTCTGTTCTTCCATGAATTAGAATGTCATCTTGGAAGTATTTTACCCTCTGCTCCGAACCAACCAAATTGTACATAATGCGTTGAAACACTGCAGCTGCAGACACCAAACAGCATCCTCTTATATCTGAAGGTCCCAAACGGTGTGATAAAAGTCGTGTAGTCTCTAGAATCACGATCTAGCATGACTTGATGGTAAGCTGACGTTAGATCCAACTTGCTGTAAAACTTTGACCAATGCAGCAACGTGACCATCTCAGTGATGTTTGGCAGGGGGAATTGATCACTGACAACGCACCTGTTTAAATTTCTTAAATCCACACACAACCTATTTCTCCTGTTGGTTTGCGTGCAACTACAGTGGGCGAAACCCACTCAGATGATTCCACCGGTTCAATAAAGTCTTCATTCCACAATCTTTGTATTTCTTTTTCAACATCGTCCTTCATTGAGATGGGGATTAGACGCACCTTTGCCAACACTGGTACAGATCCTCCTTTAATTTTTATGCGATGAACATATTTTTTCAGGCAACCCAATTTGTCACTAAATACCTCACTGAACTCTGACAAAACCAGGCGGCTCTTCTACATCACCAGCCTCGATAGAAACTGCAGAAATCTTTTGACACTTTGCAACAAACTCTTCTTTAATGATAACTGGTGTGGAAGAATTAGGATCTAGAATAATGTTTAGATCCCTTTGGTGTGGCCAGCTCAAAACACTGTCCCCTTTGATAGGAACATAAATCTTCCCGAATACAGTGTTCGTTTTAAATGTGATCTCTGATTCAAAATATCCTCTCAAGTCTATGCTCTGACCACCGTAGGCACCAGGAATGACATCGGGCTCTTTCAACTCAACTCTATGGCTAAAATGTTCGTCAAAGAACTCACTTGATATCAAGGTTAACCACGCTCCTGAGTCAAATAAGACTTCACTATTGACTCCTAAGATGGTAACTCTATCCTTTGGGTAATTTTTTTTTTTTTGGAACATTGTAGGTGACTGACAGTACACAATCCTCAACCACCTGCACAGACGTTTGACTTTTAGATGATTTACAGCATTTAGCATAATGACCCTTTTTGTTACAAAGTCTACAGGTTACATTAATGGCTGGGCATTTCTTATAGGAAGCGTAAGGCCCATTGTGGCCGCAGCGAAAACACCTTGCATCCTTGAATTTGGGACATTGTTCTTGAGTGATTCTGTTGTCTCCTTTGTCACAATCACTTTCTTTCTTTACGTTTTCCTTTTTTACAGTGACCTTATTTATCAACAGGTTTCTCCCTCTTTCCATTTCTTCGACACATGCTAAGGTATGTTCCACACTTTTAGCCCACATGATAACTTCATGTAAAGGTGGGTCATCCTTACTCCACAATTCCTGTCTCACTTTATCACTCAAACATCTCAGCATAAACTGGTCTCTGATGCGCTCATCGATCGTGCTTCCAAACTTACACTTAGATGCTAATTTTCTTAAAGCTGTGATATATTCTTCTACAGTTTCTCCTGGTTTTTGCTCCCTCATCCCAAAATGGTACTGCTCCAAGATGGTGCTAATCTTGGGCAGGAAATGCAGATCCAACATACTTCAAATTCATTCAAATGTGTACCTTCATCCCCTGTATCTGGTAATGTCTCAAAAATTTCCTGCCCTTCACAACCTAAACAGTGCATAAGCAGTGCTGTTTTTCTTTTATTGGATATGTTGGTGCCACATACTCTGGAATAATGAAGAAACGTCTTCTTCCATTTGGACCACTTGATAGGTGGTTCCCCAGGTACAGTAAGGAAAAATGGTGGAGGTGAAAGATTCTGAATGCTGTATTTGTACTATCAATCTTCTGTTATTTGAAAAATTATGCTTCAACTGAGAAACAATAAAATGTTCAGTATGTCAAGTAATACAAATTCCACTTTAGTAGCTTCTTCATTTCGCTGTGCATACAGTAAACTTTTAGGATGGTTTCTTTAGGAAAGACTCCTCATTTCAGTACCTTTTTTTTTTTCTAAAGTCTTGGAGAGTTGGAGAAAGAGCGACGGAACAGCCGGGAAAAATTCAACTCGATTAGAGCTGATACGATAAGTGAGCTTGTTAATATTCTTTATTTTGTCTGCAAGCGTTCACGACTTGGGGCATGCGATCCCATATTCGGTATGTAAACAGATTATGTTTACAACTGCTGGGACACGGCCTCGTTACAGTGCGCGCGTGGGACACGCGAAAACGCACTGAATATGTAAGTGAGCTTGTTAATATTCTTTATTCTGTCTGCACGCGTTCCTGACTTGGGATACGCGATCCCTCATTCGGCACAAATTCAACTGCTGGAACACGGCCTCGTTACAGTGCGCACGCGGGACATGCGATAGCGCACTGAATAGGAAAGCTGTGCACGCGCAGAGACGCGCGAGGAGATGCTTGGTTCGTGGCGTTTATCACGCGCTTTAGTGGAATTCACAGGGCAGAGTATGCACACGCAGAGGCACGCGCCAGTTTCAAACCCGAACAGCGAGTGTGCCGAGCGGAATGGCAAATATTTTTTTAAAAAGCTCACCAGCAAACAGGAACAAATCTTGATGGAAGAAAGAGCAGCTCTGAAGTATCTAGCTTGAAGGAGTGGCACTGTAAGATCCAATTGAAACAGATAACCTTTGATGCAGGACAAAATCCAGAAATTCTCTGTGTTCCTCTGTTGAGATACTCCTAGGGTCACCTTGTCGCCAAATTGTAAAGAAGTGGAGAATCCAGAGTAAAATTGGTAGGTTCTTTATTAAGAGTATCACATCCACAGATCAGAAACACCTTCAGTATATACAGCTCTCCTCCAGTCCAACCGCCTTCCACAAGAATCCATCCACAACTCCCACTCCCAACACTCTAATGTGATGTCAAAGAGAACACAGTCCATCCCTTAGCATTCTACCTATTCTACTATCTAACACAATCTACCACAGTGGGGTCTGCCACTGATATTTGTAGTCCAGCAGTTGCCACTGGAGAGCTTTTGTAGGCTCCTCAAAATCTGTATATAATCAGAAACATTTGCCTGATGCTGTGCCTACGAGCACTTCAGATCCCACTGTGGAGCCCCTATGCGCCATCTGGAAGGTTTCACCAGCAGGATGCAGGAGGCCAACATTCAGCAGCTTCAGTCATCTGCACCAAGATCAAGGACAGAGGTGGAAACATCAGTATCATAGCCAAATGTCCTGGACTCCATGCTGCAGTAAAGGCAAGAACCCATACAGTATCCAGAAGGGCTACGATGAAAGGGGGCATCTGCAAATCAGTTAGGTGTGATTTCAGCACACTGATAGTGAACACCTAAGAAATGAGAAGGATCGCCATTGTCTGGAGGTGGTTAATGATTGCCTGTGGCAAACCAGTCCTCAACAGCCATTAATCTAGGTTGGAGGTTTGGGTGGTTAAGGGGGGAGGGGGGAGGGAGGAGACCGATACCCCCAAAACTCTAAAGGTGTGCTGAGCCCACAGTGCTCACTTTCTTAAACACCCAACATGCACTGGCAAGGTCAAAAGGGAGCACTGCAAACTGAAAATCCTTATGGCTCTCAGAACCACAGATAGTAGTCCTACTGAATGGGGATATGGGAATAAGCATCCAGCAGGTCCATCCTGTCTACAGGGCCTAGGACAAATGGGAGCTGGGCTAGCCTGAGTACTTTGATTTTGTCCTTCCACAGGAAGGTGTTGAGGTGAAGGTGATTTACAATAGGACAAAGGTCTCCATCCTTCTTCGGTACCAGGAAATAGCAAGAGTAACACCCAGGTCCCAATTGCAAAGCTGGAACTCTATCTGCTTAAAGGGATTGAACTTCCTACTGTAAGACTGCCGTACGGACAGTAGTGGAAGGTGCAGCAGAGTGAAAAGAAATTGAGGAGAAACCAGTCCCCCACTTGGAGAAGTAGTAAGACAAGTATCCTGTAGTTCCTCAAAGCAGTTTTCCTCATATTAGTAGACAAAATAATCCCCTTAAACAAAACTGTCATGTCCAACTTAATGCCAATAGTTGGAAAGCCCACCACCTGGTAAGGAAAAGGTATCAATCAGAAAGGTTGTCAGTCAATTGTGCTGGACAGTAGTGCACAGTCTCAATAGAAATGGATTTTGCTCTGTCTGGAAACACAATAAGCTGCAGATCCTCCTCTTGTATGGATACGAAGAAAACTGTCACTTCAAATATCGCCAAATTCGATGTTAGCAGCAGAGCCTGTGCGCAATCAGAGGCAGGTACAGGGGCACAGACAACATTGGGGGCATACTCTCTGGCAAAAGTCAACTTAGAGGCCCATGTGGATTCCTGGTGTCTGAAGGCTTAACAAAAGGAGCCGGTATAGTGCTGCAAATGCAGAGACGGGCCCAGAAATTTAGAGTGCATTGGAACTAGAATCTGCTCTGGTGGAGTTCAGGACCGAGCCAGGTTAGCATGTTGACACCCTTGAACCCTCACTGGAGTTGAAGAGTCCAATTCGTGCTTCAGTTTCTGATGCTTCTTCATGGACTTACCCAAAGACTTCTGCTGCAATGACGATCTGCGAGGTGAATTATCTCATCTTGACTGATAAGTCAGTGTGGAGTCTGCCGGTGTTTCGTGACATACAGCTTCGCAGCCAAAAGTACAGTCTTTAGATTCATCTGGGCGCAATCATCACAGACCCAGGAATCGTGCTGCAACTACAAGCACCAATGATACACTTCCTGAGGCCCGTGACTTACATCTGTTTACAAAACACCCTACAAGCTAGATCCCGGAGGTCTTAGGAGGTGACCTATTCCCTTGCACTCTGGAAAATGTTCGTGAAAAAGGGCCTTAAAAAGACCAAATAAGTAGCTTCAGATCTAAAGGCACTGAAAGAAAAGAATTCACATCCGCATGCATGGGTGGCACTTGTATGCAGTTCCACTTGTCACTTCCGGAGTGCAACATAGGTGCGGAGCCACACGACGCCACAAACTGGCACACGACTACTGCTTTAAAACTTACAGATCCAGTCGGATGCCTGGGGAATATTCACAAGTATGGAATCTGTGCTTAGAATTATCCATCAAAAACTATTATACCTATTTTTCTAGTGAACAGATGCAGCAGTCCAACGTCATAGTACTCCATTACCAAGCATTTGAAAGATGAAAAGTAGAGCAGGTTTTGTTAGAACTTGACCTCTCAACTTCCCAACCAACTATGCCATTTAACAAGGGCCACCAATCTCTAGTTAAAGCCAAATGAGCAAATTTGTATTCACCAGCAGATTGGTACCAGATGTAACCGAGTCCACTTGCAGATTCCTCCCCTCCGGATCTCCTCTAGACACCATACTGGATCAGGATAATTGAAATTGCTCTCCTGCACAGACTTATTCTATGCTCCACTCCCTGATTTGTATTCCAGGAAAGAGACACCCTAGCACCAAACATCTAAATGAGGCAGAGATGAGGCTGACTAGATTGATAGAAGTTGCAGTGTATCAAGACTAACTTACTAAAAATAGCATAAACATCTTAGAACTTGAAGGGGGAGCAGGAGAAGGGGTGGTATCAGTGAGGAATCTTCAGGTGGAAAAGCATCAACCTGTCAGTAAGCAACTTGCTGAACTGATGGATACTTCAAACTGTGTATTCTATGCCACTTTAATACCAAGGCAGTATTCTCCCAGGTGTTGGATAACTGAAGATGGTCAAACCAAGAAGTCATGCAACACAGATGTGGCCAAATAACTGTAGTTTTTTGAGAAGAGAAAAAGTCTGAAGATCTTAGCTCAGCCAATATACAAGTCAGGAACTGTAGGAAGTTGGCTCTGTATGTGCTATTTCAAAGTAAGGAATAGCATGCACAGAGTCCAAGGGTTCCCCTTAGAGGTAAAATAGTGGTAAAAAGAGATAATACTAATGCTCTATTTTGTGGTAGTGTGGTCGAGCAGTAGGCTTATCCAAGGAGTAGTGTTAAGCATTTGTTGTACCTACACATAGACAATAAATGAGGTACACACACTCAGAGACAAATCCAGCCAATAGGTTTTGTTATAGAAAAATATATTTTCTTAGTTTATTTTAAGAACCACAGGTTCAAATTTAACATGTAATATCTTGTTTGAAAGGTATTGCAGGTAAGTACATTAGGAACTTTGAATTATTTCAATTGCATGTATACTTTTCAAGTTATTCACAAATAGCTATTTTAAAAGTGGACAGTGCAATTTTCACAGTTCCTGGGGGAGGTAAGTTTTTGTTAGTTTTACCAGGTAAGTAAGACACTTACAGGGTTCAGTTCTTGGTCCACGGTAGCCCACCGTTGGGGGTTCAGAGCAACCCCAAAGTCACCACACCAGCAGCTCAGGGCCGGTCAGGTGCAGAGTTCAAAGTGGTGCCCAAAACGCATAGGCTAGAATGGAGAGAAGGGGGTGCCCCGGTTCCGGTCTGCTTGCAGGTAAGTACCCGCGTCTTCGGAGGGCAGACCAGGGGGGTTTTGTAGGGCACCGGGGGGGGACACAAGCCCACACAGAAATTTCACCCTCAGCAGCGCGGGGGCGGCCGGGTGCAGTGTAGAAACAAGCGTCGGGTTCGCAATGTTAGTCTATGAGAGATCAACGGATCTCTTCAGCGCTGCAGGCAGGCAAGGGGGGGGCTTCCTCGGGGAAACCTCCACTTGGGCAAGGGAGAGGGACTCCTGGGGGTCACTTCTCCAGTGAAAGTCCGGTCCTTCAGGTCCTGGGGGCTGCGGGTGCAGGGTCTTTTCCAGGCGTCGGGACTTAGGTTTCAGAGAGTCGCGGTCAGGGGAAGCCTCGGGATTCCCTCTGCAGGCGGCGCTGTGGGGGCTCAGGGGGGACAGGTTTTGGTACTCACAGTCGTAGAGTAGTCCGGGGGTCTTCCCTGAGGTGTTGGTTCTCCACCAGCCGAGTCGGGGTCGCCGGGTGCAGTGTTGCAAGTCTCACGCTTCTTGCGGGGAGATTGCAGGGTCTTTAAAGCTGCTCCTCGAAACAAAGTTGCAGTCTTTTTGGAGCAGGTCCGCTGTCCTCGGGAGTTTCTTGTCTTTTTCGAAGCAGGGCAGTCCTCAGAGGATTCAGAGGTCGCTGGTCCCTTGGAAGGCGTCGCTGGAGCAGAGTTCTTTGGAAGGCAGGAGACAGGCCGGTGAGTTTCTGGAGCCAAGGCAGTTGTTGTCTTCTGGTCTTCCTCTGCAGGGGTTTTCAGCTAGGCAGTCCTTCTTCTTGTTGTTGCAGGAATCTAATTTTCTAGGGTTCAGGGTAGCCCTTAAATACTAAATTTAAGGGCGTGTTTAGGTCTGGGGGGTTTAGTAGCCAATGGCTACTAGCCCTGAGGGTGGGTACACCCTCTTTGTGCCTCCTCCCAAGGGGAGGGGGTCACAATCCTAACCCTATTGGGGGAATCCTCCATCTGCAAGATGGAGGATTTCTAAAAGTTAGAGTCACCTCAGCTCAGGACACCATAGGGGCTGTCCTGACTGGCCAGTGACTCCTCCTTGTTGCTTTCTTTGTTCCCTCCAGCCTTGCCGCCAAAAGTGGGGGCCGTGGCCGGAGGGGGCGGGCAACTCCACTAAGCTGGAGTGCCCTGCTGGGCTGTGACAAAGGGGTGAGCCTTTGAGGCTCACCGCCAGGTGTTACGGCTCCTGCCTGGGGGAGGTGTTAGCATCTCCACCCAGTGCAGGCTTTGTTACTGGCCTCAGAGTGACAAAGGCACTCTCCCCATGGGGCCAGCAACATGTCTCTAGTGTGGCAGGCTGCTGGAACCAGTCAGCCTACACAGATAGTTGGTTAAGTTTCAGGGGGCACCTCTAAGGTGCCCTCTGTGGTGTATTTTACAATAAAATGTACACTGGCATCAGTGTGCATTTATTGTGCTGAGAAGTTTGATACCAAACTTCCCAGTTTTCAGTGTAGCCATTATGGTGTTGTGGAGTTCGTGTAAAACAGACTCCCAGACCATATACTCTTATGGCTACCCTGCACTTACAATGTCTAAGGTTTTGCTTAGACACTGTAGGGGCACAGTGCTCATGCACTGGTACCCTCACCTATGGTATAGTGCACCCTGCCTTAGGGCTGTAAGGCCTGCTAGAGGGGTGTCTTACCTATACTGCATAGGCAGTGAGAGGCTGGCATGGCACCCTGAGGGGAGTGCCATGTCGACTTACTCATTTTGTTCTCACTAGCACACACAGGCTTGTAAGCAGTGTGTCTGTGCTGAGTGAGGGGTCTCTAGGGTGGCATAATACATGCTGCAGCCCTTAGAGACCTTTCCTGGCATCAGGGCCCTTGGTACCAGAGGTACCAGTTACAAGGGACTTATCTGGATGCCAGGGTGTGCCAATTGTGGGATCAATGGTACATTTTAGGTGAAAGAACACTGGTGCTGGGGCCTGGTTAGCAGGGTCCCAGCACACTTCTCAGTCAAGTCAGCATCAGTATCAGGCAAAAAGTGGGGGGTAACTGCAACAGGGAGCCATTTCTTTACAGGAACACAGTGCCAAAAAAGGCATGCTAGCTCTACTTCTTGGTAAGAGTAGAAAATCATAATGCACTGCACGATCCAGCGACAGATGTTCCCCTTGTGAATCGATTTGACTCTTGAAATCATCACAGCCAAGGAAAAGTTTATCATAATTCCAGTATTTGAAAGTTCTATCAAAGTAAAAATGGAGGGCAAATTTGATTGACCCAGGTGGTTCAATTTCTCCTCTTTGGTGGAATGAAGAGGTGGGTAGAGTGTTGGTAAAATAAACTGCGACACATGAAAAAGGGCTACCAATACATCTCTGTTGTGAGAACTAGTTCACTCAGAAAAAATGAGGTATAAAAAAAAATAGACAAAGCCTGAAGCTGACTAATAGTTGAGTTAAAAGCAATCAAGAATAGTCATTAAAACGAGCATATCCAAAGAACTGTGCATAGGCTCAAAAGTAGAATCATATAGGACGTGAGCTCTGAGGGGGATGAAGAGCATCAAAAATGCATAGCTATTGACTACTTAAACAAGAATAACTGTTCTTGCTACTAAAAATCGAGAGGTTGATGAAAACCACTTAATTCCCACAGTAAAGCATTATCGCGTCAATGAGAGAACAAAGCACAAAACATAATAAAGCATGCCTTAAGGGCGGGGGGTTGACCCTTTCAGGAAGTGGAAGGACACCGGAACAGAAGATGATCAGAGTACCATACTCTCCACAGCCAGCCTGGCATGATTAAGATATTCTGTGCACAGTTCTGTTTCCCAAAACTCGAAGAATCTGAGGGAGGGGGAGAAATGTCTTAGCTGAGATGGAAGGCCACCCCAGACATAAGGCATCACCCAAGGCTCCCTGCTGCGGAAACTGCAGCTCACAGAACTGAAAGTAGATAGTATTCTTTTGAATAGCAGAGATCCACTGGCCCCAAAGGACAAAGGTATACTTAACCACGACCTGGTTAAGATGCCACTTGTGATCAGCAAGACGGCAGGAAGATTGCGGTTTGCACATTCAGGTAGCAGGGGGCAGGGGGCCTGAGAGTTCAGATGGCTCACAGACATTGTGAGCACAGCCCAAGTCCACAAGCTCAAGGCTTTACTAGAACACTGGTTCCTGCTCGTTGACATGCAACATTCTGGCGATATAGGCAGCCAGACCTTTGATTAATCGACTGAGGATGGACAGCAGGAATGCCTTGAGGGCCTGGTGGATCTCCCAGAGATCAAATAGATATAAACCCTCTACTCTGAAGCAAATCACAAGTCTAATCTTCAGTGCGTAAAGAACAATTTACTGACTCTCGGTAACACTCAGGCGATCTACTCCTCACTTTTTGAATAGATACCAAAGCAATACCTAATTAGAGGTGGGTCTGTGAATGTGCTCGAACCTAAAAGTTATGTAGAAATAAGTGGGCAATATGGCCTTTTCTGCAGATCTGTCTAGACAATAGTGCTTTGTGAATCTGTGTAGGGACGCCCACGTAGCCACCTGGCAAATGTCTATGGCAGGGACTCCACGTGCTAATGTTAGTGGTAGCAGTTTTGGCCCTGGAAGAATGAGCATTCAGTCCTTCTCAGAGCTGCTTTTTAGCCAATACATACCAAATCTTAATGCAGCGAACGATTCAGTGGGAGATTGTTCTATTCTGCACATCTTTGCCTTTTTTCACTCCAGTAAACCCTACAAAGTGCTGACTGATCAGCCAGTGGTCTTTAGCACAACTTATGAAATAGCTGAGCTCTCTCTAGGGTCCAAGTGATGGAGTATCTAGTTCTCCCTAGAGGAGTGAGGCGGTGCACAAAAAGCCAGCAGGGTGATGGTTCGACAGACATGGAACAGAGTCACAACTTTTGGTAAGAAGGATGTGTGTGTCCGCAGAATCATTGTCTGGGAAACAGTTTGGTCACATGTTGAGAGCTTGAAGCTCACTCACAGCGTCAATGTAATGGCAATGAGGAACACTACCTTGACTTCACAGCCTGATAGGTGTTCACCCTGCTAGGTGACCAATCTCTTTCTTGGGCGATTTAGGGTCTCCCTCTCCTGGGTGGGTCCCCAGATTCGACATGCAAGATTCCAGCAGGACTCCTCCACATCATTTACTTCATCTTCTGGAAACTAGGACAGCAACTGGACCCTCCAGGAACTGAATCTGCAACTACAGAGACAACTCTGCTCTGCAACATTGTTTCTCCAGCTCTTTCCAGCAACTGCAACATTTCCCCAGTTGTGCGTCCTGTGAGGGCAACAAGTCTTCATCCTGCACAAGAAGTAAGAAGGAATCTCCCTTGGAGTGAAGGAGTCACTCCCCTGCATCTGCAGGTACCAACGACCAGCTGCGTGGATCTTCTCTCCTGGGGAGCTGCATGGATCCTGCATCACAGGTGGTGGTCTGGAGCAGTCCCCTTGGTCCCCTCTACCAGCTGTCCAACCTGTTAGACCACAAGCCCTTGCCTCTCCTTGCGGGATAATGTCCCTGTGCTCTGCGACTCTTGCAGCTATCAAGGCTGGTTTGTTCCTCCTCCAAGGGATCTTCAGACTCCCTGTAACCCCGGTCCCCTGCACTTCTTCCTGCAAAGCAGTCTCCTGCCTGCTGCTCCTGCGACGTGGAACTCTTCAGATGTGCTGAGTGGACCTCACTGCCACTCCTGTGCCTGCTGCCTGTGGGTCGCCAGTGCGGGCTGCCTCCTCTTCTGGTGACTCTCCCAGCTGCTGAGGGTCATCTGGAACTCCCCTCCTTGAGTCGAGTCCCCTGGGCCTGGTTGGTCCTCTTCAGACTTGCAACTGGACCTGCTTCTCTGACTTGCATTTGCCAATGCTTGTTGGTAGTTTGAGCACCACTGACTGCATCATGACCACCGATGTGGGACATCACTTTTGGAACTCCTCTTATACTGCACTACTATATTTCTCCATCCACCGTTGTCCAGGTCCTGCTTCCACAGAAGGGTGGGTAGTGGCTCCTGCCACAACCAAAAACTCCAACTCGAATTGGACTTGGTCCTCTTCCTTTGCAGATCTTCTGTCAGGATCCACCTTTGGGTTCTTCCAGTCTTGTTCTTGCACAATCCTCTTCCAAAGTCCTCCTGTTGGTTTTGAGGAAAACCAGGTACTTATCTCTGCTCTTCTAGCCAATGGGGGTCACCCTGGTACAGAGTTTCTAGTTCCTCCAGCTTCCCTCTACTGACTCCACTTCCTTGGATGAGGGACTACCTTTCACATTCTACTTTTTAGTGTCAAACGCAAAAGCGATCTGCCCGTGTTGTAATCTCTTTTTGGGCTTTTAACCACTCCCATGTCACGCCCGTCACTTTCATTGGTTCGTGGGCTTGCCTTTTAAAATCCGCTTGATTTCATTAGTGAAAGGCATGTATTCGTCATGCCTTTTCCAGTGTTTAGCCCTCCTTGAGTGCACCGGCAAGATACTAAAAATATCCGAGGCTCCATGTTTTCAGCATGGTTTCTGGACTACTTTATCTTTTTATTTTCCACGCAGCACGATCTCGCTCGGTTTTCAATTTCAGTGTGATCGCGCTGCATTTTACATAGCGCAATTGCGCTTGTCTTTTTTTCCCCTTTCAATTTGTGTGGCAAGAAAGTCCGGTTAGTTTACAACGCTAATAACTAACTCAAGCAGACGCATGACACGTTGCATTGCAAATGCTTGTTTAGTATATGGTTTGGCCCTTCCCTAGGACCCTCATTATTTGCTATTAATTTAACCAATGCCTATTGCTTTCTATGCTATTTACTGATTGCTAATGTGTGTATAATAGTGTGTTTACTTACCTCCAGTTGGGGTATTGCCTAAACAATATTATAGTATTTTTGTTCCCATAAGAAAGTACCTTTATTTTTGTAACACTGTTGAGTTCTTTTATGTGTGAAAGTGTTGTGCTACTATAGTGATATTGCATAAGCTTTGCATGTTGTAGGGAAATGCCACTGTTGTCATGGTTACCCCCTAACCTTTTGCCTTTTGTTGATGTTAGTTATGATTGAAAGTGTGCTGGGACCCTGCTAACCAGGCCCCTGCACAAGCCAAGTGTTCTTTCCCTAAACTGTATCTTTGTCTCCACAATTGCCACAGCCCTGGCACACAGATAAGTCTGTTGTAAATGGTACCCCTGGTACCAAGGGCCCTGTGGCCAGGGAAGGTCTGTAAGGGCTGCAGCATGTATTATGCCACCCTGTGTTTGTACAATAAATGCCTGTGTGTGCTGGTGGGAGAAAATGACTAAGTCGACATAGCACTCCCCTCAGAGTGCCATGCCCACAACCCAGTGTCTGTGGTCTAGGTAAGACACCCCTCTAGCAGGCCTTACAGCCCTAAGGCAGGGTGCACTATACCACAGGTGAGGGCATAGCTGCATGAGCACTATGCCCCTACAGTGTCTAAGCCAATCCTTAGACATAAGTGCAGGGTAGCCATAAAGAGTACATGGTCTGGGAGTTTGTCAAACACAAACTCCACAGTTCCATAATGGCTACACTGAAATATGGAAAGTTTGGTATCAAACTTCTCAGCACAATAAATCCACACTGATGCCAGAGACGACGGAGACAACAATTGACTTGGCCCCAGCCCTACCAGCCTGTCTCCAGACTCAAAGAACCTGCAACAGCGACACATCCAGCAGGACCAGCAACCTCTGAGGACTCGGAGGACTGCCCTGAACCTAAAGGACCAAGAAACTTCCAAGAACAGCAGCACTGTTCAGAACCTGCGTCAACTTTGCAACAAAGAAGCAACTTTTAAAGAACTCTTACTTCCCGCCGGAAGCGTGAGACTTCACATTCTGCACCCGACACCAACAGTTTGAGTTCAGGAGAACCAACACCGCAGAGAGGACTCCCAGGCTACTCCCACAACATGGGCACCCTGCGACGACCTCCCTGCACCCCCACAGTGACGCCTGCAGAGAGGATCCAGAGGCTCCCCCTGACCGCGACTGCCTGGTAACAAAGGAACCAGACTCCTGGACCAAGCACTGCACCCGCAGCCCCCAGGCCTGAGAGAAACAAACTACCAGTGCAGGAGTGACCAGCAGGCGGCCCTCAACCTAGCCCAGTCGGTGGCTGGCCCGAGGAGCCCCCCTGTGCCCTAATCGCATTGCAACGCCTAAGTGACCCTTCCGGGTCTCTCCATTGATTTCTATCTAAAACCAGACACCTATTTTGCATGCTGTACCCGGCCGCTCCTGTGCTGCGGAGGGTGTGTTTTGTGGGCTTGTGCCTGACCCCCCCACCCGGTGCTCTACAAAACCCCCCTGGTCTGCTCCTTGAAGTACTTACCTGTAGGCAGACTAGGACCAGAGCACCCCTGTTCTTCATAGGTGCCTATGTGTTTTGGGCCCTCCTTTGACTTCTGAACCTGACTGGCCCTGTGTTGCTGGTGCTGTGGCTTTGGGGTTGCCTTGAATCCCCAACGGTGGGCTGCCTATGCCCAGGAGGCTGGCTGTGTAAGTGCTTTACTTACCTGAGAAACCTAACCAAACTTACCTCCCCCCAGGACTTTAGATTTTTGCACTGTGTCCACTTTTAAAATAGCTTATTGCCATTCTAACCAAAACTGCGTGTACTACTGTCTTAAATCAAAGTTCTATACTTACCTGTGTGAAGTTCCTTGCATTTTATGTACTTACCTCAAATCTTGAATCTTGTGGTTCCAAAATAAATTAAGAAAATATATTTTTCTATATAAAACCTATTGGCCGGGAGTTAAGTCTGAGTGTGTGTTCCTCATTTATTGAATGAGTGTGTACAACAAATGCTTAACACTACCCTCTGATAAGCCTACTGCTCGACCACACAACCACAAAATAGAGCATTATCTAATTTTGCCACTATCAAACTCTAAGGGGAACCCTTGGACTGTGCACGTTATCTCTTACTTTAAGATAGTATATACAGAACCAACTTCCTACCTTGCCTCTCCCAGGAGCTGTTGATTTTTGCACTGTGTCTACTTTTAAAATAGCTTATTGCCATTTTTGCCAAGACTGTGTATATTACTGCTTTAATTCAAAGTTCCATATGTACCTATGCCTAGTACCTTACAATTTATGTGCTTACTTGAATTCTGAATCTTGTGGTTCCAAAATAAATTAAGAAAATATATTTTTCTATATAAAACCTATTGGCCTGGAGTTAAGTCTGAGTGTGTGTTCCTCATTTATTGAATGAGTGTGTACAACAAATGCTTAACACTACCCTCTGATAAGCCTACTGCTCGACCACACAACCACAAAATAGAGCATTATTA